>NW_027466821.1:1100000-1145000 GCF_046128005.1 Genypterus blacodes
AAAATGAGATATGCAATAATAGATTTATTAATTTCACTTTCAACTATTCACACAAATATATTGGATTTCATTTAGAAGTAGTATTATTTTGCTTATTGAATTAAGAATTTGACATTCTTTGCTGAAAATAGCCAAGTTGTCCAGTGTGCACACTATGTTACGTTTTTACATGCATGGATGAGGTTTTATGAGGTGGTACTTATTGTTCAAAAGGTGTAGAACCACTCAACTAAACTTTTATTTTGAGTCACTCCAATCTGCTGTTCATATGAGGCAATTTTCACAACATATCCTGTAATTATGCTTCTTAAAGCTTAGGCACCTTTTACAAATGTAAGGATACTAATGGGATTTGAGATTGTGTATAAAGTATAAAGTATAAATCCAGGTTTATAAATGAGACTCCTGGTCTAATTCTACAGCTGAATTCTTGATCATTTCAATCACTGATTTCCTTACAACTTCTTGTATCTTAATTACTCTGCAAAGATCATTAAAACCATTAATCATCATTTTATACGGCTGCTCTAATGATAATGAGTTAGAAGGGTGCACTATGAGGGCAAAGGCTGCAGATGAGCTTTTAATCAGTTGGGTTTTGTCATCAATGGCTTTAAAAGGATATAATTATATGTTACTAAAATGAATACATTAGCTCTTCAATCTTAAATATGTCTGCTGCCTTGACTTGTCTTGATTTATTCAGATGCTGCTATGCACTGAACTCTTGCAGTTGGGTCTTTGCATGTTTTATTCATTCGTGTTCAATCTGGAAATTGGATTTGTGAACCAGAAACATCTCCTACAACTGCAACTGAAACATTGCTGATGTAAACACTAGAAAGGCATTTGCTCTCTCAGGTGTCCACACTCAAGTTCGATTGGTTGCAGGTGGTTCTCAGAGTCATATCCAGCAATGTGTTGCATTTGTGCAAAGCAACAATCTGCTCTACTAAAAGTGCAGGCGTGGCACACAGAGCCACTGTCTCACATTTATTCTGCCTTTACAGTCTCATCAGAAGATCCTATTCTTCAGTAATCAAGCTATGATAAAGTTACAGCATTCAAGCACTTTTCCCCAAATCCCCAAGTCCCACTGCAGCCATGGGTGGATGTGAGGATTGTGAAATTACTTTCAAGAAAATGGCTAAGAGGAAATTCATCCAGTGAGTAATGTGAGTCGATCTTCTGCATAAACAGAAAAAAGCAGGAAAAAAACTGGGAGAGATTGCATATGGGTCGAACAATCGATCATGTTTTTGGGATTTTTCTTTTAATTTTGGATTTCTTGTTTTAAATGGGGGGCTTTTATTGACTGCAAACTCGTGATTACATGTCGGCAACTAGTCATGCTGCCATTAAGAAGGTTTTTAACGATTAATGACTAAGATGTGAACTGATGTTGGTGCCCCTGCTGAAAGGCCCACTCTGTTCTGATCGGCCAGCCTGACCGATCCTGGGGGGAGGGGAACTGTCTATTTGGACAGAAGGCAGGGCAGCGCATGGTGCTGCAATTGACATTTTGATGAGTCATTCAATTGAAATCTTTATGCATTTAAGAGATAAGTTACAAATGTGAGTGGTCAGAGTTTATTCAGGAAAGGTGAAAAGCACTTCCTGTGAAAAGTCAAAAAAGCTCTTTCTGTGTGACATTGTTACAGAATTCAATCTACTGTGGCACAATGAGGTCACCATTTTAGGTAACACTGCTTGCATTGAGGAGGGGGGAATATGATTTAAAAGTACAAGAAACAAATCATTTATTATTAAATCTCTGAATCCCGATCCTTGGCGGAGTTCTTTTTATCTGAGGCCTGGAGAGAACAGCTCACTGCACTTGTGTGTCTCTGCTGCCAAAGTTTCACAACCACGTGACCTTGCAGTGGCTTGAATTACAGATGCACAATAGGGCTGTTAAAGTTTGATACAGACATTGATTGACTTGATGTCTCTGTCTCAGCACAGTGGCACGCTCACAAGCACAATGTAGGCTAATATGCACTGTGTCTCTCCTCTGAGGGGCAATATTTATAGTAAGCAATTCTCTCTGCCTTTCATGAGACCAGTGTGAAGACTTGGGGTCAATTAGCATCTTGAATCAGATCACTTAGACTGCCCTGCCACAGTCAAAGTTTTCAGCCCTATGTATTAGTCTGTTTGTATGTTTGTCAGCAGGATATCACAAAAATGTTCCAGGACAGAACTATAGTAATATGTTTGTCTTTATTTAATGTTGCAGGATTTGGGCAAATTTGGAACAAAGGCTGCCATCATTTTTTGGAACATGTATAATCTGTGATAGAAAGCATGCCAGTCTCACAGTCACCCGATGCATTTATGCACTGTACATGAAATCATGTAGATCTGTTTCAGTTCTGGAAATTTGATATTCCAATTTTTTTTTTGACTCATCTGACTTTATTGTTCACCACTTTATTGACTTTATTGCCACTCAGAAAAGGGAACCTGATTTTCTTTTTCACAACCGCAGAATTTATTGTTGCTGCTATTAATTGCATCTGTGCCTTCCAATGTACTAAAACATCAGCAGCTGATTAAGAGCTGAGACTAAATGTGTCTGTCCTCGGTACTACCACTCAGCAGAAAAATTTGGCTGAGTTGCTATAGCTGCTGGGAAATTCGAAACACACACTTAAAGACCGCCCCCCCCCCCCCTTCCTGAAATCTCTCTGTTCCCCAGAAGAAGAGAAGGGGAGGCACAGACCTGTTTAGATACAGGTGATTTAAGCCGTTTTGCGAGGCTTTGAATAATAACTTCATCCACTGGCCTGCCTGGTTGACAATAGACCCTATTAGCTTGTGTGTTCCCTTGTGTTGAGTGTCTTTTTTTTCCAAAGACTTCCAAGGTGAACAGTTTCAGTGGTAATACCGAGCTGTCATATTCAGACAAGACCAGGGAAATTATATATAATATTCTACTGATTGCTAATGAATTTGGTACAGACACTTTGCTTGTCGCTTATAAAGATCCTTTAATTTGGGGGTTGTCACATTCAAGTTTAATAAGGAAAAGCAAATGAACATGCTTGAGGTTTGAATACAGCTTTTTTTTGCTTATTCAGTGATCTAATGAAGACAAATAATCTAGAACAAAAGTGAATTATCTGAATCTCTGTGTCCTCCAGGTGTGAGTGTATCTCTACATGGGTCTGAGCCCCAGTGGCAAAGCTCCCTCCGACGCAGAGTCTCGCTGCAGCCCTCGGCCTCCGGCTACCAGGCAGCGGACAGACCTCTCACCTTCCCCTCCTGTGGGGTGGAAGACATCATGGAGGAATCCTCTGCTGAAGCCCCGGATTCCAGCACTCAGGATGACGTGCCTCCCCTTGGTGAGACCCCTGACATTCTTGGTGTTCTAGGCTTTTCTGGAGGGGCCCCGTGAAGAGACGGCACATTAAACGGCCTGTTTTGTGCACAGCAGAGAGAAGCATTGCAGTTTCTCATCTTTTTGCCCGATCCCCTCCAGCTGTAAAGGATGTTAATGTGCTCCAGGAGAGGCAAAGGTCAGAGGGCGTCAGCAGCCCGTCCAGAGACGACGACTCCACCCTGCTGAACCCAGGCACCCACAGCAGCATCCTGGATGACAATACGAGGACAGAGTCCCCACTCCCAGAGGTCAGTGATGTAAAAAGAGTCTCTGAGGTCTGCGTCCCTCAAACAGTCACATAATATGTTTACTCTTTACTGATTAGATTTCATCAATGAAAGTTGGTTCATCATCATTAAAGAAGAATGATATCACTTATATGTTGTACTTCTGTCTGTTTTTAGGGGAGGGGGAAATCCAGCGGCATTTGCTTCAGCGATGGAAAGAGCCGTATCGACTACATCCTGGTTTACAGGAAGTCCAGCTCGCAGTCAGAGAAGAGGGAGGTGTTTGAGAGGAACATTCGCGCTGAGGGATTACAAATGGAAAAGGAGGTGAGGAGCATGTGAGTGTGTTGAGTTTGCACTAATGACTTCATTATTTATGTATGTGTTTACGTATCTGACATAGGGACCTCTTCTGATGTTTACACATTAGGACTTTAAACCAGTTTTACCTGTTTCTTTCAATTTGGTTCATGATATTCAACATGTAGAGGGCTGTGCAGAGCCTTGCACCCCTGGTGGTCAGAGGTCAGTTTTAAATCATCTCTGCTCTCTCTGCTCAGAAAAGTGCTTTTATACTGGCCAAGTTTCGAGTCAATAAAAGTAAAAAATGTAAGTAAAGAGAAAAAAAAGGAAGCGTGGTGCGTTCGAGCACTGCCAGAGAATTAGCTTTATTGTGATTACAAACCTGCGGCTGCTCACTGTCAGTTCTTCACACTGTGCGCCATGAGCAATATCAATACAATTTCTGCATACTGGCAATTTAATACCCAGTGCTATAATTCATGTTATGTCAGTGAGAGGATTGCTGAATTTTAAAAAGCTCTGAGCCTTTGTTCCCATTCCTACAAGATCTGACAGATGAGTGCTGCTGTGTGGAGTTTACTGGCGAGCGAACACTCAGGGAACAAAAACAAATGTGCTGATGGTGGTTCTTCCCTTGTGGTTCTGATGTAGCAAAAGTTGAAAAGGCAGAGTAGTATGGATGCTCTGTGTGTGTGAGTGTGTAATACCATCAAGGTCATCATTATCTGGAACACGTAGGGGGAAGACAATGGCTCTCATCTCCTTCAGAAACCTACTTGTGTGTGTTTCTCGTGTGGAATCACATGGTTATTTTTCCCCACTTTCTCCTGATTCACGCTGCTTTAGACTTTCGCTCTGTCGTGCTGTGCACACAACCGAGATAGACGGCTTAACCAAGCAAACCTGGTGACATGTCTGATGTTGAGAGGAACAACGGGAGTAAATTAAGCTTTAAAATTAAAGGACAACGTTTACACATAGCTACTATTTTCCCCTTCCCCCCTGCTCTCTTTTCGGCCAATCGGCCTACAGCTCTCATGGGCGATATAGAGAGGATGAAAACAGAGTCCCCAAAAAACAACAACATTACTTGTTGGCAAGATGCAATACCGACACAATTCATGTCACAGTAAGTTGTCACAGTGTAAGGTTACAAAGTCAACATTCCACTGTGTAATCTTTTTGTGTGTGATTGTGTTTCTTTGCAGGCATCCTTGACAAACAGCGATGTGATCTTTCTGAAGCTTCACGCTCCATGGGATGTTCTCTGTCGCTATGCCGAGCTTATGAACATTCGCATGCCATTCAGGTGAGAAAACACACAGCAGGAGGAGGAGGATGGAGTACACTTGAATAGATTGCTTAGTTACACACATGCATGTAAGCAGACACCCAAACTAATGTGTGCAGTAATATATCTGTGAACTTAAATCAGAATGATAATCCAGCCTTGCAAAGAATTAATAAGATTATTGTTTTCCTGTGTTAAATTCATGTTTCTCACCCTGTAAACATTCCAGAAGGAAAATCTTCTACAAGCACCGACGCCACAAGTTCATGAGCAGGTGAGCGATTGATCTGATTGGCGTTGAGCACCACAGCTGCACACGCCGGCAGCATTAATGGAAAACCTTGCATTTGCAGGATGGAAAAGCGCATCAATAAGTTCCGCGGCTGGCTTCCCCGCAAGCCTATGAAATTTGACAACGACGCCCTTCCTGACCTGGAGGAGAACGAGAGCTTTACTGCCCCCTTCAGTCAATCCAGGATACACCAGTGAGTTTTACAGACATGCATATTTCTCCGGTGTACATTTGATGCTTAAAATTCTACTCGTCGCCCTTCTTTCTAAATTGGACACACACACACACACACACACACACACAAGCAGACCGGATTTTTAATGCAATTTTGGTTTCACCACAGTTTCATCATCCACAACAAAGACACCTTTTTCAACAACGCCACCAGAAGTCGCATCCTCCACCACATCCTCCAGAGGGTCAAATATGAGGAGGGGAAGAACAAAATGGGTAAATCTTCCTTAGACGTTACATCAGAATTATTCCTGAAAGTTTTGCAATAGTCCATAAAAGCTTTGACCTGACTGCATAAATCAAATACATCAGACTGTGTTTGATTTATGCAGTGACTTCTGTCAGTGAATCATTTCATTATGAGATCTGTGTAAGCTATATTAATTAATATATATTAAGTCTTCGTTTTGCTACATGTCTGTTCTTCTTCCCTTCCCACAGTTCATCTTATCATCTGCTCCAGTGCAATGCATGTTACCTTTATTATCAGGCAGAATTTTGCTTCATGATTCTCTCTTTTTGATTCCAGGGCTAAATCGTCTCTTGAGCAATAATTCCTATGATGCAGCATTCCCCCTTCATGAGGTAATACAGCCGGTTTCCTCATTGGTCTTTTATTACTCTTACAGTCATTTGTTTCATCTTGTCACTTCATTTGACTGACTTGTAAAATTTGTGATCAGATTCTCCAATCTTTAACCTTTACATTTTTTCAAATAATTCCTTGAGCAATCCACTTTTTTTTACTTTTGTTTTTTTAGACTATTTTCGAGATTTTCTGTCATCTATGGACTTTTTACGAAATACCAACAATCAATTCTAATTATTGCTAATAATAATCAATAATAATGATAAGATAAAGACATATATATACACATTGAATTGCTACAATATTTTTTGTCAATTAGTTTTTTCTATTTTTATGGAAAAAGGAGATTTGTAATCTTGGATTTTGCAGTGCAGCTTTTTAGGTGACAAATCAATGAATGTTGTCATCTTTAGTCTAGACTCATTACATGTTCTTCTAACAGGGAAGCTACCACAGCAAAAACTCCATCCGAACACACGGAGCGCAGAACCATCGCCATCTGCTGTATGAGTGCTGGGCCTGGTGGGGGGTTTGGTACAAGTACCAGCCGCTGGACCTCATAAGGTACTGTAGATACTGTATATTTGTTTACCCTTTGTATATATAAATCCCTCTAGTGTCTCGCTCCAGGGTACGTCAGCTGCACATCACCCTCTCCGCCCCTAATCTGTATCTTCTCCCCTGTTTCAGGAGGTACTTTGGGGAGAAGATCGGCCTGTACTTTGCTTGGCTTGGCTGGTACACTGGGATGTTGTTTCCTGCTGCTCTAGTGGGTCTCCTGGTCTTCCTTTATGGACTGTTCACTCTAGAGCACTGCCAGGTCAGGTAAACACACCTCCTCTCTCTTTTGCATCATAATTGACAATATTCAAACACACAGCTACTTGTATTTTTGCATTTGATAGCTCTCTTTGGATCAGAAATCTCAGATAAGGTGAAAGCTGTTTTGGGCACTTATCTGTTCATTCATGTGCTGTATAAAGTCCATTAACTGATCTTAAATAAAAAATAATTTAGTGTTGTGCTTAAATCAACTTTGTGTGAAATTATCTCCTGTTCTCCACAATATCACGCTGCTTGTCCCCTTATTACAGCTGCTCTGGTTGAAAAGAATGCAAGTGTCCTTTTCTCCCCAACATATGCTATCATACTAAAGGCGGAAAAGGGTGTAACCGGATGAATCATTGTTTTCTGGCTTTTTATTCCGTTCTCCTCCAGTAAAGAAATCTGCCAGGCCACTGACATCATCATGTGTCCAATCTGTGACGAGTACTGCCCCTACCTGAGACTGTCGGACAGCTGCATCTACGCCAAGGTAAACTCACCCTCACAAAAGGAGGAGAGGGGCAAAGTGGCACTTGGAACCCATTGATGGTCTTTGGATGGAATATAAGTGATAATATATGACATCAGCTATCATTTATTTATTTCTATGTGTCAGATTGAATTTCATCACTTTTTCATCATAGTTTGATACCAAACAGTTTTTCTTCTTCTTAGTGGGTTACTATATAGTGACTTTTTATTGATCGGTGTTTGGTGTGGTTACAAAACAGTGGTTTTAGGGTAATTTCCTAGACATCATAAAAGACAGATTTCATTTGTATTCGCCGTTATGAAGATAAATGCTGACCCTAAACCTGAGTTAAGCTCTAATTGTTTACTTCCTCAGGTCACTCACCTCTTTGACAATGGGGCCACTGTTTTCTTTGCAGTTTTCATGGCTGTGTGGGGTAAGTACACATTGTATTTATCTCTTTTGCATACAAGAAATATGCACATATTTCAACATAAACTATCTTTTATGAAATGATTAAGAATATTAGAGCTTGTGACAAGAAAATTAGTATCCTTTCAGCTCCCAGTTCATGTGAGGCGTAAAAAGGTGAAAGTTTGTGGTGCTTTCATAGAAGTTGAGCTCTTTGTATCCGTCTGCTGCTGCAGACTGAGAAACAGGCGACGCATCATCATGGCAAATCTGATAGCAGCTGTGTTGTACAGTGTCCTGGTGAAAGGTTGAGGGGGCTGAGGAAACACAAAAGACAGAAAAAGACTCACTGTGCTGCACACATCCTTTACATTATTTAGAATGTAAAGAGGATACTTTTATTTTATTGTTGTGCTTTTCTGGGTGTGTAAAGTGATTTAGGTGATATGGACTGAGCTTTGATCATTTATTGCACTTTAGATTTGGATAAATGGATTACAATTTTGATCGGAGACCCATGTTGTCTTTTTCATTGCGCCAGGGCAGAAAGAGGTGATTTATCTCTACTGTTTGCTGTTGGTAAATACTGTTGAACGTGTAACAAATCTGTGTGTAACTGCAGAAACATCCTGGGCGTCATGTCTGATGTATTTCCTCATGTAGATGTCACATGGATGTAAAATCTCAATAAAAGATATAAATCTGAGTTGTTTTACTCGAATCGACGCAGAACCTCAAAATCCAGACAGAAACAGACTAAAGAGTCCAAAGGCCAAACAACAAACTAAATGCTCACCTATCCAGAGCTTCTGCAAAGTATCTGGCTGTTTGAGAGCCTCTCGTATTCTGGTGTCATATTTCCAACATCTCAGCATGCAGAAGAGAAGTAAACACAGCTGGAGGACAAAGGTCAGCACGCCCAGTATGACGATTTTGTCGTTAACTGTGGATGAGAACAGAAATGGTGGAGGTGATGCAGTCATCTGCTGTATGCCTGCTTCAAACATTTGAGAACCGTCTGTGTACAAATAAAATCAAAATATACAGCAAGTAGGAAAGAGATACCACAGTGTTTCCTTTTGGACGCTGTGAAAGTGGCGTGGCTCCTGCTGCATGAGTGTGTTAATAATTCAGACTTTGTCCTCATCACAATGGGAACCCAATCTGTTTGGAACTGTTGAATGTTTAATGATGAAATACAGATACAAAGTGAGTGAACCTCACAAAAAGGTATAGAAAAATGTATCAGTATTGCATTACTGAGCTCTTTAATGTGCATTGCTCCACTTCTAGTCCACTTTGCTATAGCACTGCTGTGCACACTGATTGAAAAAAAGGTACTTTCTTTTAGGCTTTGGCAAAACAATGGCTTGCTAGTCTCATACATCATGTGTGTATATAACCTGGAATGAAGTGGAGAATATTTGACCTGAACATTTTTTATTGTTTTTACTATTTTTTTTTATTGAAGCAAACATTTTACATGACAGTGCGCATACAGTTATAGGACATTTGGAGATCATTTTTTTATACAGAAAGAGGGGGAAAAGGAGAGAGAGGTAGAGAGAAAGAAAGAAGTGCAGTTTGTACAGACCAGCAGATGATAATTGCAGTGATGTCTCCCAGTGGGTGACCTCTGGCTGAGAGAAGCCCAGGGTTAGGTTCTGGTACTGGAGTAAACCCATCGCTGGGATTCCTCAGACTCTCAAGACAACACAGAGACAGATTTATTCACAGTGTGTTCTGACAAAGGTGAAAGTTCCCTGCTACACACAATGAAGGCACAGTTTATTTATGATAGTCAGGTTCATTTTGAAACTTTGAGTAGATGTCATAACATTCTGGGACATAACATCCTGCAAATTCATTCAAGTTGATGCATTGTTCATTTTGTTTTCATTTGGATATGTTTTTATAATCTATGATAGGTCTATGCAAAAGTGATTTGTTCACCATCAAAGGAAAATCTCTCATTTTAATCTGATTCCCTTGAACTTTGAGCCGACTAAAGGTCATTGTCACATCAGGATTCAGTCTGTTTAGCTGTCTTAAAAATTTACAAGCATGTCTGTGGTATTTGGTAAGGAAAGGATTGATTCCTTTGGTTGGTACAATAGCCAATTTTAAGACTTGCTCAGGAATAGACACTGTGAAAGTTAACTCATGTAAGATTGAACTGGTTATCTCTGTGTCTTTGTAGAAAAGGTCAAAGCTTAGACTTGAACTGTTTCCTCTCATCTCCTCTACAATGTACTTTGAAGAACCCTTTGAGCAAAGAACAATGCTATACAATAAATCATACTTAACCTGCAAAAGTGAACGAGTATATCCGTTGCAATTTAAGGCGTGCAGAACATTCTGTTTTCACAGGTGCACACTCCACCAGAGTCCAGTTTGACTAACAAATATCTGCAAATTCTTCCAAATATCCCAGTTTAACATTTTCATGTACTTTAAAATAGAAACACACTGTGACACTAACCTTGCTTCTGGAGCTCCTTGTTAGAAGTTGTTATTGCTGCCGCTGTCCAAATTCATATATCTTCGGATGCACTCTCGCTGCAGAAATCCGTTCATTAGGGTTCCTCAGAAGTGTACTCCCCTGCTGGCTCCACCAGGCAAAGCTGTGACCTTCTCAGACAGCTTCAAAACATGTTGGTGGACTGTGAATAGAAATGTGGGGGGAAAGTACAGAACACCAGCAGGGAGAGTCTTGTTCTGGTCAGAGACAATCCGAAATGTTGCTCAAGCTTGAGAGGCTGGAAACCATGCAATAGGTAAGCTATCCACAGGACTTTGTTCAGCTATAGAGAGCCCGTTTAATATTATTGGAGGTGACCATGTGTGTTCAGAACAAATGCCATTTAGCATTTTGAACACTGTAGGGTTTTTAAATTATCAAATCAACACAAAATGTGTTATTACTCAAATCCAAGTAAACCGGTTTCAAACCAATAACATTCCAATGTTTGCCTAAAAATACATACACAAGACTCTCAGAAAACTGGATGTGGATATTAAGTGGCACCACATAGAGACTTGTCCTTATTTAAATGGGAAATTGAAATGCTGTGCTTTTATTTTAAACTTTCCCTGATTTTTATAATGAAATATAGAAAGGAGTTTTTTATTGAACAGTAGATTAAATTGAATTGTCAAAACGTGAGGTTGACGGCTATGGAATTGGGGCTCCAGTAAAACAAACTGAGTAGTTGGGAGTACATCAACATGTTACAAAATACGGTTACACAGTCCTATAAAGTACGGGGTTTGTTTATAAAGAGATCGAACCTCAGTGTCCACAATAGTGCTTGCGACAAGGGAGAACAGAAGTGGACTTATGGCACATGAGAGCTGTAGCAGAATTGACTTTGATGTAATTCATCAGGGAAAATGAAACTGCAATAATTATAGATTCAGCGTTCTCAACACAAACAAATGATGTCAACCAAATCAAACTCGGCACAATATAGAACTTAACAGCATGAAAGAAAATTACATTCAGAGGCAGAGTATTGTGTCCCTGCCTTCATTCTATAAAAGGATTTCTGTGTGCAGTTGGGCTGAGCTCCCATAGGGCTTCAATGGTGGGAATGTGAGCACAATGTGTTAGACTCATCACTATTGAGAATTCTTTAGAG
The DNA here is from genome assembly GCF_046128005.1 of Genypterus blacodes. Taxonomy (NCBI): domain Eukaryota; kingdom Metazoa; phylum Chordata; class Actinopteri; order Ophidiiformes; family Ophidiidae; genus Genypterus; species Genypterus blacodes. Next base: position 1,111,671 of record NW_027466821.1, read on the forward strand.
CGAATTTCAGCTCTTCATATGCATCAGTAAGTGGCATTTATTGTTTAATCTTGAAATCGGCTTATGTTGGCTTTCTGCCTTTTGGTAGAATGGTTTGAGTGGGCAAGATGGAATCACATTTGATGTAATAGGTTAGTATGGAAAGTGGAGATCAAAGTCTAACACAATACAATTATGTCTATATTTTGGAGAAGAAGGTATAGGCTAAGTATCTAAGGTAATTTCTGTGATCATTATTATTCTGGGGTGTATTAAATGCCAACAGAAAGTCATGAAAGGTACTTTTGTTCTTGTATTTTCAGCTACCGTGTTCTTAGAGTTCTGGAAAAGACGGCGAGCTGTCCTTGCATATGACTGGGACCTCATTGACTGGGAGGAAGAGGAGGTAAAGGAGCTGCTCATCAGAGCTAATGCAAATTGTAGACTCGGATGGTTTGTGTGGGTGGTTATAGGTAGGATGCGAGCTCGTGCCTCTCCGGGTGTCTTGATAACCTGGATGAAGAAAATCACACAGAAATGTACGAGTCACTATATTGTGAAATTGTAGAATACTTCCAAAATGACCGCTCCCAAATACTCAAACGACCCATACAGCTGACCTAATATAGTAATGTCAGAATAATCAGCAAGTGTGCTATATGTTCTGTCAGACTCCAATCTCAACTGTCATACTCCAGCTGACAAACTGGCTCTGTAAAAGGTCCCCATGTTGCTCGTGGGTGGGAGAGTGACTCAGAGACTGTCTGCTTTAGAGTGAACACAAAGCAAAACTGAGGAGGAGGTGATAAATGTTTGGATGTTTGGGTTCCTGTAAGCTTGATGATAAAGCAATGAGTGACAGAGAACTGGAAGAACCTAGAACCAGACAGAGTGATGCAAGTGTGGTGCACCTTACATAAACTCGTTCACTGATTTGGACTGAAGCAAACAGACTTAGAGCCAACATTAACTCGCCATAACGTTGTCCCTCAAATGGCCAAAATACCAGTTGTAAACCAATTTTTTTTGTTATAATTTCCATGAGATGCCAAATGGTGACCAACCTTCACATGCCGATAGAGGACATTCTGCTGCCATTTACCTGGTTTAGTCGAAGTGCTAAATATATATCACATGGACACAAGCAGGATGAATTGTTGGATACCGATGGCTCAAAAGAAAACACTGTTTGTAAATGAAAGTGGGGCACAGGAAAGCATTCGTTGGCTACATTTGGAAGAAACCTTTGAATTGGAACAGAGTCTGTCAGTGCATTATGATATATTCAGTCTACAAATGCAGACTTCAGAGGAGCTACATCCCCTGAACTGGGACACAGCTTGACATCATTTCAGGGAGTTTTTAAAAGTTGTCTCTGCTCCTGAGTTAAAATCTTTGTGATGTTGTATCTTGCTTATTTGGCGCAGTTGGTTCAAGGAAGCGCCCTCAAGTGTTTGTTGTAACTGTGTGTTTGACGTGGATGTGGGCTACAAGAGCTTGCATTCAATTCTGCAATTCCAGTGCGTTGTGATGTTATTGATCCTTTTATGGGTCTCTTACTATGTAGGGAGAGCACGGCTCATTCTAAATCTGCAGGATCTGAACACGCAGCTTGATTAAATTGTCAAATTGCAGAAATACCCTAACAGAATCAGATAATCTGAGAGTCTTTGAAATTTCAGCAGGATTTTGCCAATCTGTGTCTTTTCCCTTGTCTTTAAGGAGGAAATTCGGCCCCAGTTTGAGGCAAAATACTCTAAGAAGGAGAGGACGAATCCCATATCTGGAAAGCCTGAGCCTCACCAGGCCTTCACAGACAAATACAGTCGCCTCGTCGTCTCAGCATCTGGGATTTTCTTCATGGTAAGTTACTGTAGTTAATATGTGTGAGATGATAGATGTGCCAACTTCAATAAGAAGTTAATATTGTTTGTCATTGTAAGAAGTAACACCTCTGCATGTCGCTGTCACAGATTCTGGTGGTGATTGCCGCCGTGTTTGGCATCGTCATTTACCGCGTGATCACAGTCAGCACCTTCGCAGCCTTTGGCTGGGCTCTGATAAGGAACAACTCTCAGGTGGCCACCACGGGCACTGCAGTCTGCATTAACTTCTGCATCATCATGCTGCTCAACGTGGTGAGTGAGAAAATCAATAACATCAGTTATAATACTCATACAAGACTTAACTGTAGATGACATACATACAAGATATACATTCAAATATGCTTTATATATTTGATTGTTCAGCATATTTAGTCCATTAATACAGTTTGTGCAAGAGCTTAGGAGGGAGCCTAAGCCAGAACCTTATATAATTGTACTGTCACTGATTTTATATTTATTGTCCTGCAGTTGGTTTACTGATCCATATTAACAACAAGGCCTTGACAATTGTAGCCTCGTAAATCTTTGTTGTGAAGGGCGCCGAGTGTTCAAAGTGGGTGTTAGCCCTCAGTTCATGTGGGCATCTAGCTCAGTGGTAGAGCCCATGACTTGCATGTATGAGGTCCTGGGTTTAATACCATGCACCTCCACTTCTCTCTATGCAACAATTCCTGTATTTGTTAGGACCAGGTTTGTTCATTTTCACTATGTTACCTGCAGGTCAAGGTTTAATCATTGTGCAGTTGGCTTTAATTCAGATGTAATTTTGTTTTCAGCTCTATGAAAAAGTTGCTCTTCTTCTCACAAACTTAGGTAAGTTGACATCTGATTTTCAGATTTGTCCAAAAAAGACCTTAGTAGCAAAAACTTGTTATTAGTTGAAGGACTTGAATCTAGCCTATTTGCTTCATTCAGCTGTAGTATGTCACCCACATGTTACTGCTGTGGATCGCTTTTTGCAATTTATCTCATCTTTATCTCTTTCCTCTCCGCCACAGAGCAGCCGAGGACAGAGTCGGAGTGGGAGAACAGCTTCACTCTCAAGATGTTCCTTTTTCAATTCGTCAACCTCAACAGTTCCACTTTCTACATCGCCTTCTTCCTGGGAAGGTGAGAAAGTCACACAGAACTCCTGAAGTCCTGTATGAGGAAGCAACACGCTTGACACAGAAAACAGAGTTTGTGTTTCTCTGGGTGAAACTATATTCAGTGAGGAATTCTTTTCCTCGCCATTGACAGATTTACGGGACGGCCTGGTGCATATCTACGCCTCATCAATCGCTGGAAACTGGAAGAAGTGAGTAATTACTTTGCTCTCCCATGTGGGAATAACAGCAAAGCATTATGGATCCCAGTACTTCCAAATGGGACATTTAGCTATTACTGTATGCCCGACCACCAGACATTTAACCCCCATCAGCAGTAAGCAGCTGCCAGCGGTACTTATGAGAACATGCAGGGAAATAATACACACTCAAGTGGTCTGGAGGGACAAAAGACCTGAGTTTGCACTTTTCAAGGGGTTAGAGAATGTTCCCTCGCTTGTTCCCATATCTGCAGAAACTGACGCGGCAAACTCTCTATGATGTGACATGTAAGGTGCAAGTGCAGCCATGCAGAGTCGTGGCTATGCTTAAACGCCAAATTGATTGATAAGGGAAAGTCTGAAAATTACTTTAGTCTGCCGATTGTTCATATTAGAGTAATAGAGTTTGTTTGACCCTGTGCCTGCCTGTCTGTCTCTGTCTGTCTCTGTCCCTCCAGTGCCACCCTAGCGGTTGTCTCATTGACCTCTGTATGCAGATGGGGATCATCATGGTGCTAAAACAGACCTGGAATAACTTCATGGAGCTTGGATACCCGTAAGTTATGACGGCCGTCTGAGTGGCCTGCATGAGGAAAATGAACACACAGGATAAACGTATGTCTTCAGTATTGGTTTGTAGATAAAAGGATTTTCAGTTAAAGGAATCCTAAGAAACAAACCATATGAAACAAAGAAAGTGTTCCTTTTAAAAATTATTAGAAAGTTTTGCATGATGAAATTAGTACATGTAACTCAGGAATGTAAACTGTTTAATGTATAATACTAGTAGGGGTAGAGTAATGACAGGAGATGTGAGACTCACACCTATGGAGAGAAAACAAGTGTTCCTCCCATCTTTTGTTCTCTAGACTGATCCAGAACTGGTGGACGAGGCGGAGGCTGAGGAGGGAGCATGGACGGAACGCCAAGTCCACCTTCCCACAGTGGGAGAGGGATTACAATCTGCAGCCCATGAATGCTTACGGACTCTTTGATGAATACTTGGAGATGAGTAAGTTCTGCTCTAAAGACTTAAATGTCTGACACTAAATCTAATACCTGGACTTGACCTGGCTGTGTTCTGTTATACTGAGCCGGCTGTAGCAGCCACCATCACATACGATATGTCAATGTTTATGCCTTTATGTTTGCCCCTAAGTCTCAAAGCTTGTCAGTCTAGACTTGTTACTTACCTATCTTGATTTTGCAAGATTTTTAACTTACAATCACCTCTGTGTTGACCGGATTTTGACTTCAGATAGGAAACGGTTTCCTGCACATGTGCTCTTTTTCAGTTCTCCAGTTCGGTTTCACCACCATCTTCGTGGCAGCGTTCCCCCTGGCCCCTCTTTTGGCACTGCTCAACAACGTCATCGAGATTCGGCTGGACGCCTACAAGTTTGTCACGCAGTGGCGGCGACCTCTGCCCTCACAAGCCAAAGACATAGGTAACCAAACTCTTTGCATTGATCCTCTATCCTTGTTGTTCTAACAGATATTGGTGCAGAGGTTGTCTAACTGTTTGTGTCAATGACAGGAATCTGGTATGGCATTCTGGAAGGCATTGGCATTCTGTCTGTCATCACCAACGCCTTTGTCATCGCTGTTACCTCAGATTTCATCCCTCGCCTCGTTTACGCCTACAAGTACGGACCCTGTGCTGACCAGGGCCGGGCAGGGGAGGGGTGAGTGACAATTTCTTGTTTGATTTGTTTTAGTTTAGTTTACACACTGTGAACCAAATCCTGCGTGTGAGTTGTCAAGAAAACCATCCCGGTATATTTTCACCAGAGGATGATTCCTAATGGCTCTGGTGATCCACTCCCTAGATAAAAGAAGGAATTGGCAAGATGGTCAAAATCTCCTGTGTACATGTCACATCTTGGTATCCTGAGTCAGTTTCAGATTGGCATCACATCACGAGTGAGACAAAAAGGCTTTGCTGACCGCACTGCAGGTGGGATGACGTCACTGGTTTGCTTGTTTTGCTTCACTAATAATCAGCTGCCTGTCCTTGTTCCTCGCGCAGCTCATTACTTTATTGATATTCACCACACGTTTCTGCTTCGGGGATCAAACAAGATATGGCACAGCTACAATACCCACACGATGAAACATATTAATGAACACACAAATGATACCCTAAGTCACAGTCTACACAAAGAAGGTGGCCATGATCCAACATGTTGTTCTCTCAACCCTCCCCCCTCTCTGAACAAGCTAAAGCGTGCAATTCTGACTTAAATATCTGAAAATAGCAAGCTGACCTTTGCGTTTCTCCTATTCATAAGAAAACACGAAATGGCAAAAGGAAGATTTATAAACCTTTGAAAGTTTAGACTGCGCATTGTTCATCTTAGTTTGAACCCTAACCCTAACCCCAACAAACAGATTAAAGGTTTGAAATCCACATTTGCCCTTGTTTTGTTCTCATTCCAATCAAACGTTACTTGAAAATCCAACTTGTACTTAACTCGACCCATTGTTTTGCTCCTCAGGTGTATGATGGGTTATGTCAATGCCAGCCTGTCAGTGTTTCAGGTGTCAGACTTTGAGAGGAGATCTGAGCCCAGGACAAATGGCTCGGAGCTGTTTGGAGAGGCTGTGAAGTATTGCAGGTACCCCGTCGCCTGTCACTCACAAAAGCAATGATCGTTACCTCCCAAAGGTGATGATCATGATAATGTGGGTACTTTATCTATAAAGTTTCAAGGAATGCCTGGTCAACATAGAAGCTAATTCATTTTTAATGCTTTGACTGGAAGCATTTTTGCAACCCTAGGGATGATTGCGTAACCTATTTTGTGTGTGTTTATTCATCATTTTATAAATGATTCCTATTAGCTGTAACTTGCTACGGTCCACATGAAACATAAATCACAAAGTAAATAGCTGTATTAACAACAGGACAACATAACGTTACGTGTTCACAAATAAACACATTTGTAGAGCACAAACCTCTGCCAAGGCTGCATAATTCTTCAAATGTGATATATTACCAGGGGTGCACATTATTTATATTTATATGTTACCTGGATGAACCGGAAAAAAAGTCCAGCCTTATGTTTACACTGGCCGACTGTCAGCTTCTTCTCCTGCTGCAGTCTGAGGAGGATGACGTGCTGAAACAAAGCACTTCATATGCTTTATGCAGCATTCTCCCATGCAGTCCATCTAATTTTCTCCAACTTCGCAGGCTTTACAAACTAAATTCCTGTTCAATGCATTTTCCATCTCAGTAGTTTATTTTTCTGTCCCGTTTTGCAAATTTTCACAACATTGTTGCAGTATTGCAAATTGTATCACTGATTCCCACCGTGATGCAGAGTTTGGTCTCAATCCTATTCTTAACCTTTGTTACATTCACCCCTGCATAATTTGTTTTTGGATGTTATATTTCAGTACTCTCATTGTGTAATATTGTAGGGAGTACAGTATGTATAGAACAGGGTCAATGTCGCAGATGAAAGCATTGAAAATCGAGTGCCAAAACAATAGAATAGAAAACGATATATTTCCCCTTTAAATGTGTTGAAAATATCATCAGCAGATAGCATAGAGCTACATCACAGCACAAACTAAGACAGCAATTAGGTAGATTTTATGCTGACAATTTTAAATAAGAACTAACACTGTATGCACACTAATATAATATAATGTATTTCAGATGACAAAGAAAACTTTCTTTTTAAATGGAAGGTCGTTCAAAGACAAGACAAGGTTTACCTACATTATATCCAGTATATACAGTACAATCCTTTGCGTCTTGAGGTGAAAGGTAGTCCGTTTAAAACTGTATCTTGAATATGAGCTTGAAATGACCTTTGACCCTAACACCTGCTTGACCTACTAGGTACCGTGACTACAGGGAGCCTCCAGACTCTACTGAGCCGTACTCGTACACCCTGCAGTTCTGGCATGTTCTGGCAGCACGACTTGCCTTCATCATTGTTTTTGAGGTCAGTGTTTTCACTCTGTTTGGACAAAATGGCTAGTCGGAAGGACACAAGTGGATTCCTTACTTACTGCAATGACCACGTCTTTTTCTGTTTCTCTTCATCTCTGCCAGTTGTAGTACACTACCTGATTTATGTTTAAATGTTTTGCTCCTTCCGTTTATTAAATCCTGACAAATGATGTTGGCAGCGGCACAGTGCCTCCATTCAGTGTAATTGGGTATCAAACTTTCCAAAATGCCAACACTATTTACGACTGCCTCTGTCTCTCCCCCAAAATTGATATATAGCTACAATTGCTTAAATATAAATGTTTGCCTGTGGCATTTGCGATAGCAGATTTCTTTTATGCAGCACATGGTCTTCGCCATCAAGACTCTGATCGCGTACCTGATCCCCGACCTGCCCAAGGACCTGAGGGACCGAATGCGCAGGGAGAAGTACCTGATCCAGGAGATGATGTACGAGGCAGAGCTGGAGAGACTGCAGAAGGAGAAAAACGAGAGGAAGAAGAAAGACAGGGCTCATCACAAGGAATGGCCCTGAACAAACCAACTGGTACAGCTGCAAAGTCACACACATTTAGTGTACACCCAATGCATTTTGTGTTAAGCTTCTCTGAAAACCAAAAGATTAGCATTCCATTATCCAGACGATACATGAAGAAAACATATATTGTAGATTTTATTATCATTGAAAATATGGCTTACCTTTGAAAAAAGGTAAGCTCACTGTTTGTTTGTTTGATTTCCAGACTGTAAGCTGGTGATTGTCTTTCACTCCTCAGCGGAGGAAGAAGAGGAGAGAGATGGGTTCCCTGCATGATACTGGACCCTCACATCTCCCTCTTGCCATGGCAGACCAGCACCTTCTAGTGGACAGTTGACAAACTGCACCCAACAGGTTCACTTGGTAACCACAGGGTTCCCTGTGTCTGGTTTGACCGTAGGGGAGGCTCTCATGAACATCTTGGTAGCAGGTTTTGCCACCATTTTTTCACAAGATAGTTTCTACCACTTTGGACTCAGAACAGCACGTGTCTTCAGATTCTGAATGTAGATTTCAAGCAAGAGGAAATGGTGAATTCTACAGATTTATCGTTATGGACGAGGACTCATTCTCCCAAGCTACAGCAAATAAACCCTGTTTACATTTCTCCTTGTTTGAGGAGTTCATATTTTGCTTTATTGTAAATAAAGATATTTAAATGAATGTCAGAAATAGGTCATCTGCTCTGCTATAGTGTAGTGCAATAAAAAAAATGTTATTTAGAATTCTATTCTATTCAGGCTGTGGCAGTGTCCACAACAGGAAATGCTCTCCATTTTAATTGAGATTAATAAGTGCAATAATAAACATTATTTATTGTAAAGAAATGTGTTGTTGTATTTCTTTACTGACTTTAACTACTACTACTTAACATTTGGAGACGTGGCAATGGATGGATGGATGGTCTTTAGTCTTGAGCTTCTAGGATTGAGTGTCTGTAGCTCAATATTATTGAGCTACAGTCGAAGTGAGACATTCATGACAAAACATAAAACAAAATACACATTAAAAGTCAACGTTCAAGTTGTAGTTTGTGTTACACAAAGCACAATTTATTTAGATAATTTAATGAACAAATTCAATAAAAACAAAATATAAATTAATCAAAATGCCAGTTTAATATCAACAGCAGATGTTTGGTTGATGTTTTCATACAGTGTTTACAAATGTGCGTATTTGTGCTTATTTGAGCATTGCAGTGATTTCAAAATCCATACAAGAATGAAAATAGGAAATCTACTTTGTGAAGTTCTCCTTTACACCGCTAGAGGGAGTTAGTGTGCTTCATTACAGCTCAGCAGCAGCCTAATACCAGGTGAAGTATTTCTGTGATCTGAAGATTAATTTTTTTAATTTAGCTTTCACTGTGATCACCTATTCACACCCTTCAAATTATGATTAAGCATAGCCATACCTAGATGTGTACATATATGGTGAATAACTGAATTTGCAGTAGATTAAAGACGAGCTGAAGGAGTAGATGAATTGATTATATTGTGCATCCATTACCCATTAAACCACACACATACGCACACATTCTTTCTGTGTAACTAAAGACTTCAGCATCAGACACTTTGAACCCAGCACAAATAGCCTCAAGGCCGACCAGATCCTTATCCCTCTCACCCCGATAAGTGGGTTTTTACAATCGGAGCTCACTACATCGTCTGCCTTCAAGATGACTCAGTTTTTATGAGGTCATTCAATAGAAAGCGGCAACATTAACTGCTTGTGGATATCTGCGGCGAAACTTCACACATCAGCCTGATTAGAGAACTGCTTTGCATCGGCAATGACACGTCTGTCATTTTTGTTCTAATACAAAAAGCCATTCCACACGTGCAGGCGTCAATCCCAGCAAATGCATTTTAATACCCTAACACATCTGTTTATCCATCGTTTATTACTACATTGCAATTCATTATGCAAAACATGCAAATCAGCAACGATTATAGAGCAGTGGCGAGGATTACTCTGGAGTGGTGGCCCAGGCATGACTTCCACTTTGATGATTAAATGCAAAGATCAGGAGAGGAGGCACACATTGTCTTTTGTTTCCTATTAAGGTGACGAGGATTGTTCCTGACACACATTCAAGAGCTGCACAAGGAAGCTACATGATAATATCTGACATTTCCTCATATCTCACATTTTAGGAGTTTGGCCCATTGGGGGGGATTGGATAGTAAACTGTGGACATATGGAATCATTGCTGAGTAGACATTACTCTCTTGTGGCTTTCTTGTAACTATTTTGGGGAGAAGCACCATTTCTTGGAACTTCATATTGCTTTTCTCACTCAAATACATATTACCCAACTTTGGTAAATCAGATGCATGTTCCCCTTTTGGAACTTTTCATCCCTTTGGGACTCTAAAATTCACATTAATAGAAGGTATAAATGCTCCTGAATGCAAGATTGGGATGCAACCCGGTCACTTTGGGATTGGCTCTCTTGACACTTGAATGAAATCACATTAGGGTTGAAAATGTAACCCTTCTTTGTGTTCCTGGCTACACTTTTTTTAATATAGTTATTTGAGTGCGGGTACGACTTGTACCTGCTCCTGGGACACAGACAGAGACAGCTCAAAGAAGAAGATCATCTATATAGAATTAAATTCCTGTCATTGGATGTCATTATGTAGGTATCAAGCAAGCCTATACAGTATGGATTATAGAACATATTCAGCTGTTTGAGGGGCTTTAACAGAAGAAATGGAGCAGTGGCACATATTTCCTTTTTTCCTCATAACCTGGCCGGCATATTGAACGATAACCAGTCCTCTGAATGTCACTGCTCCAGCTGCATGGCTCTATATTTCAGATAAATAGAGCTGCTTGTGAGATGCCTGGCACATTGTTTGCACACAGATTAGACCCTGATGTCACATCCTGGATCATCCATGTAAACGCTAGGAAAACACTCCTGCTGTTTCCTGGCTGCGGTTGCCCTGGCGACACAGCTGACATGTCCATCTTATGTTACATCCTTTTCCTCTTTCTTTTCATCAATCTTTTCTTCTTCTTCTGTTTGCTTTGGAATTGCTGCCTCCAGCTGACCATCATTTACCTCAGAAATGTATTTGGCACAACCATAAGCAGTCAAACACGCCTAATTCACTCTTTCACTACCACACACAGGTCCGTAAAGCATTGTACATTGTATTGAAAGTGGGGGCAAAGAGGCCACGGTCAGTGAATGACTCAAGCTTACTGGGACAAGGTAACCCAGTGGCCAAATCTGTAATAATTAATCACCCTTAAGTGTCCTTCAGTCTATAGTAATACTTGATCATATATTCAGAGGGTCATTGTGATGGACTCCTGCTGGGAGACATGAGGAATATAGTGACATAGAGACCATCATATAAACACAATTGAAATAATAGGCCACCTGACGTGGCAATTAGTACGTCAATAGTTCACTTCTAATCAGTCTTCAAAGGTTCTGGCTAGTAAAAAACTTGTCTTCAGCTATAGTCTAAAAGCAGTTGAGGAAAACCAGTCTTCAGATCCAAGTAAAATGTTTATTTGCAGCAAAGTACAAATGAAACAAGTGAGAGGAGAACCCCGGGGCTGCTCTGGCTTGTGTCTCTTTGTCTTCCCCTTATATACTATTCTGGACCTGGGTTTTCCACGCCCCAGGCCCTTCCCCTTTATCCTAAATTTATAGGTACTTGCCACTATTATGATGACTCGTTTGATCTTAATCGTGTAAAGCAGTCTTGAAAACCCCAAAAACAGTAATGGCATCGCCTTGCCCTGATTCGCCTTTCTTGGGACTCTTCCTATTGGTTGGTCTGGGGCTGAGTTGGCTAGTAATCTTCCCATCGCAGTGTTACTGTGTGCCTACTGGGGTGTGACAGCACAACCTCAAGCTATCCGTCAGCACCCATTCATTCTCACACAACAGGTGCAGCAGGCGTCTACATGACATCAGGCCGGGTGTTCTGCAACACATGTAGTTATAACTTCACCCTCTCAGTGCTACCCCCCCCAGGTGCATGCACTGTTGCTCAGAGCAATTATTCTCAACATTCCCCCCTTTGGTCCTGAAAGGACCACCCAATGAATGATAAATGGGAAATACCTTCTGCAATCATGCAAAGTGATGGTGATAAACCTTAAATTACATGCAATGTGACAGTGACTAGTCTAAAATACATACAATGTGAATAATAACGAAACCAAACACCTTCCGATTCTTCTAATTCCTGACAATGAGGTTCACTGCAGCAGATGACCACTCAGCTGCAAAACACAACCGACTGTCATCCCTTATCCTCCTGGACTAAATCCATGTGAGACTACGCAGTGATCGTCCTTGTCTGGCCTTCCAGCTGAATCTAGCGACATGGAGAGGGAAACATCCTCCCATTACATCTGGCCAAGGTAAAACCCTCTCCAGGTGGCCAGCCAGCATTCATTGTACACATTTCTCATCACAAACACAGACCAGTCATAAAGAAATAAACAGAAGTGACATAAGTAACCGCAATGGTATATGTGGGCAACATATGACAAAATAACACAATGATATATCTGGGTAACATATGTGCTCATGCGCTCTATGATTAGTGACCTACTGCTACCGATATATATATGTATATGCAGGTATATATGGAGCTTTACCCATTCCAAAAGCATCATCCCATATCTACTGTTGACCAGTTGACTCTGTGGGGCGTTCGGAAAGGAGTAATCCTTTCGGTGCGACTTGTGAGGAGCACTGCCTCTTTAGGATTTGTTTATAGAAGGATTTTCTTTTTGTTTTAACATAGTACAAAAAATATATCTGCCTTGGGGCAGCCATAATATGGGGTTCCTCCCATCCTGTCCCTACTCCCTTCTCACCACAGGTCAATCTCCTATTACTTTCATGCCTGAGTTGTAGCTTTAAACACATCCTGTAAGAAGATAATGCCTTTGATAAACAAAGTAAAACAACCCTGGCAACTATCAGTAGGACTAAGTCCTTTTAAAGTCTTATTATTATCACTACAGTCTTGATCATACATTTATCTTTACCTTCGCCATTGACTGTAAGTTTCTATCTACTCCGCCGCCTTTTCTGCCTCTACGGCATCATAGAACTCCACCGCTCTCCGGATGAACTCCCCATTGTACGGCGCTAGCCCTTCTCCGTTGGCACAGAGACGACGCATGAGGCCATGTGGCCGGATGACGTCTGTCACCCTTTTATCTTTGAGGGATATTAAATGCAGCCACTGACGCATTTTGTGTGTTGTGTCAGACCAAATGATTCTGTGACCTCCGTCCAGAATGTTTGTCACAACTTTCTTGCTGTAGGCAGCCAGCAGATATCTGGTGTCGTTAGACCCTGGGTACACCGTAAAAGGGCTTCTGCTCTGGTCTGGATACAGGTTTTTCCACAAAAACAAGTAATATATCACAAATACATGGTATGTCAACTTCTGTACAAACAATTGTGGATGAACCGCTGTGATAGGCTGCCTTCGCTCATATCCGGTTAACACTCCAAACCCTTCATCCCAATACTGCATGTCACCCTGCTCTAATATCTGTTGAAACAGTTCGTGCAGGTGCCTTGTCCTGACATCTTTTTGTTTTTCTTCGATGCTGGGTAACGTTTCCCAGGATAGATGTGGCGTGACGGGATCTGATGCTGTCATCCATGGCGCATGCCATTCAGTCTTTACATCGATAAGGGTTGACACTGTTCCTACCAGGGTGTTAATTACCTTGGGTCCAGGGGCCAGGGATTCAATGTCTGTATGCTCGTTTATGAACTGGATTTTGGGCGTTAAAAAATCACCATAGTCCCATCCTCCTACAGTCCTTCCAGCTAAAACATTTTGGTCACGTAGCATTTTCCATTGCTCCCATCTGTTTATGTACATTACTTCGTAGGGTACATTATCGTCTTCTAGTACCATGTCTTCTTCTTCTAATTGGTCATTGCCAAAAACGGCCTGTACAGCTTCATTCAATATGTCTTGATCTGCCATTGGCTTTATGTTCGTCCACGTCTCCAATCTTGGCCCTGCTCCCGTGCCGGCGGTGGAACACCTCCCATCGTGTTTCCCCTCATTTGGGCTTCCAGTCCACTGAGAGCTGCTGTCTGACCTCGCAGCCGCCCTTGACAGAAGTGGATCAGTAAAGCATTGGCACGGCGCAGTTGTGATACTGTATACTGCATCAGGTCATTCTCGTCTTGCAGATGGTTCGCCTGTTCTTGTAATACATGACTCTGCCGTTCGATCTGCCTCAGACGCAGATTATCAGCTTCTAGTTGTCTCACCCGCTGACTCTTCCGACGAGCGTATAGAGCCCTTCTGGTGGCGACCAATAACCTTCGTGCTCTGTCAGACAGGCCTGCTTGCAGCTGGGTGAACACATCTTTGCTCATACTCAAAATGTCCTCCCGGAGGTCACCTGGGGTGGTAAGCAGGCTGAGCGGGCGTGGCACAAACCTAGTTATGTGTCTGAGATCGTCAATCGTGAAAGCCGGTAGTTGAGGCATGAAGTTGGGAAGTTGAGGGGTGGAGTCGGGAGGTGGAGGTGCGGCAGGATGTTGTCGGACCTCGGGCGTTACCCTTGCGGTGCGTAGATTCTGAGTGGGTATCAGCGGGATGCCTCTGCTCGATTGTCCTGGACTTGGTGAGAGGCTTTGATCGTCTGGGTCCTCAGGGCTTTCTGGGCTGAAACGTTGTTCCGGTTCCATGATGGGCGATGACCATGGATTCGGAGGAGGTCCCATCGATGGTGTCACTGGTGGGGGCATCAGGTACTGGACTCTCCTGGGGTTCTCCAGCACCTGGATGGGAAAATCATGCTGCTCCTCCTGCCACGGACTCACTCCGTCTTGGCCTGGTTGCCTAAGTGAACTATATCTATCTATCTCTGGGTGTGGTGTTTCTGTATATATGGGTGTGTTGTTTGGTCCAGTTGGGCTGTGGCTCTGCCCTGGGTCCATATCTGGAGGTGCCTGCTGGCTGGCATAGAATGCCTCCGCCATTTTTGGGGCACCGTCTGTGATGAAAATATTTACAATTACTATGTACACCTTATATGATTATACACTACTATATTACTAAATTACTACTTTATCTACTTTTCTACATATCTATTTTTCTTCATATCTACATACCGTTTGGGAGAGTGGATGGTGATTCACTTTAAGCGTAGCATTTTTCATCGGGCACACCCCTTGTCATCAGTTCAGTGGGTTCATACCCTGTCATGTGTATGTGTTCTACCTGATCGGCGTCTACCTGTATCTGGATTACTGGAAACTGTCCCGTTACTCCTGTGATCATGCGGAGGATTAGGACGCGCAGCAATGGTATAACACACCCAATTACAACTAGTACTACCAGCACTATTCCTCCTAGTACTATTCCAATTGTCTTTAGCCATTTCAGCCATCCCAATTTTCCCAGCCAATCCCAGAAGCCTTTCAACTGTGTATTCCAATTAGAATTTTTAACGTGTTCATGTCGCATGCGTTTCATTTCTGACAGGACCCGCGTCAAATTGCCTTTTGGTCCTGTATGTAACGGGATCAGGGTACAACATTCTTCTCCGATAACATCACAAACGCCTTGGTCTGCAGCCATTCTTGCTTCCAGGATAAATCTGTTCTGTAGGGTCATAATGGATGTAACATGCAGTTGTTCTCTTATCAGACCTATCCCTACTATAGTGAAGTTGATAAATCTCTGTTGATTATACCATAGGTAATTCACCCATCGGCTATTCCGTGCTATGTACTGGGCATTGTTGATGGGTCCTACAAATGGAACTGATCCTACTGCTCGTCCACTTTTTACCCATTCTGTTCCTATAGCAGTGTGTTCTTCAGGGATCCCGTATGGGACTTGGTCCCAACTAATGTATACTTCATCCGTACTTTTCCAGTCCCAGCCGTGCTCCTGACTGTTGTCCATATAGGTTTTGTCATTGAAGTCCTCGGTATCTCTCCTATTTCTGGGGTGGTCCAGAGTGTCTTGTTGCGTTATTAGAGATAGCTGACCTGTTAACATTAATGGTGCACACATACCTGTCCAATTGGGTGGTAATTTAGACAATAGTGTAGTATTGTGCTCACATATCCAGAAGATATCCCCTAGTGGCTCCGTACCCTGTCCAAAATCTGCCAGGCGGTATTGAGCCATGTAGGAGGAGTTCTGTTCGTAAGTTACACGACCTCCATTGGGTATCACCTGCTTGCATTGAATGCGGGCTTTTGGCCTGGTGGTACATAACTTGGTGGTAGTTGTGGTGTTCCCTGTCTCTATTATCGGATACCATGTTTCCATGCCGCATTGTATTAGTCCTGCTGCATCTGTCATTGCCCTTGTTGTTGCATTAACGACGTTTTCTAATTCTCTCCCTCTTACTATGCAGAAAGGAAAAATCAATCCATCCGGTTTGTGAACTACTGGGGGAATTACCGTGGTAACATCATATCCTGTATATTGGAGCCGGTGTGGGCAAATTTCATCATCTTTGCTCCATCCCTTTGTTTTCCCTGCCATATGCATTGCACACTGAGCGAAACACCTGCCCTCGTTAAAATATGGGCAGCTTCCTATTGCGCTTCCCGGCAGTATTTTGAACTGTGGAATTCTTTTCGCATTATAGCAGGCAATGCATTCCCGTTTCTCTTTCTTGGCTGCAGCCATTTCCTCCGCTGAGAATCTAAGCCATGTCTGAAACATGTTACTACTCCATTGTGTAGATCGTAGTTTTTCCAGATCCCTCTTGTGTCGTTTGTTTGCTAATTGTATTTTATCTCTTGCTTCCCCTATTGTCATTTCCTGTCCTGTTTCCTGATGTTGGCATGCAATGTTTGTGCATTTTACCTGAATGATCACCATCCCTTCTCCCCGGCATTCTGCGTTGAGCGGATAACCCAGCCATTCCTTCCCTACTGGTTCGGCTGTGGCATAGGCTATTGCTAACACATGTTCATAGATGTCTGCTTTTATATACACTGTTGGTGTGACTACCCCTTTATCCACTATGCCCTTGTTAGTTGCTAACGTAATCATGGCCATGGCACATCCATCTAGTGGGTGCTGAGTGTTTGATTGGTGTGCGTTGGTTAATATAACTTCCCCCCTTGCTAACCCTCCCAAGGTTAGCACTATAAGGGCAAACCAACTAATTTGAATCAGACCAATCGTGGCCCGGCGTTGGCGGGTAGTCAGGAGTCGGTGGGTCCACCTCCCCTGCGGGTGAGGCGGATAGCGGCGACCCGGCAGACGTCTGAATTCCTGATGGCCCTGCGTCCACATCAGGAGCGTCATCAGTACGTGACACAGCATGGTCCTCAACTGCTCTTTCACCGCTGCCTGTAGGCACTTCCCCTGCTGTAGGATCAGGCGACACCTGTCCATCAGTCGAGCCAGAACTACTAGTAGAACCGCTCGAACTACTTTGTTCACGGTGAGCCCGCAGTCTGGCCGACCGTCGCTGTGCGTGAGAGGAGCTTGAGTCACTTGAGCTACTATGGGCAGGGCTAGTGTTAGCGGGCGTGGTCTGGGGGCCGCGTTGCGCGTCCCCTTCAGCATGCTGCCGTGAGTCAGTGGTGCCTAATTGGTCAGGAAAGTGACCAGGCGGGTCAGGCGGTCGATGGCGGGTGCAGTGGTTGCGATGGAACCAAAATGGCTTACCTTCAACTTTCAAAGCAGTGGGCGTAGTGAGCACCACTTTAAAAGGCCCGTCTCTACGAGGCTCGTTCCACTGACGTCTAAAAACCCGTATATACACTTGGTCTCCCACCTGGATGTCACGGACATCTACTGGGATGTGTGTGTCGTCTTTGCTGTTGGCCTCTTTCACCTGTTGAAACACAAGCCTGTGAATTTGAGACAAAGCTTTCAGATAATCGCCCAGCTCTCGTTCCAGCTGCTGCAATGGAGGCCCCTCCGTCGGCCCTCTGTGTTGTGGAAGGGGCATCGGGCGACCTGTAAGCATTTCATGGGGAGTCAGATGTGTTAGTCGGTTAGTTTGGGAGCGCATAGCCATTAAAGCAATTGGTAAAGCATCCACCCACGTGAGCTTATGGTTGCTATCGGCAGCAATCTTAGCGATTTTAGTTTTCAAAACCCCATTTGCTCGTTCCACCGAGCCTTGTGATTGCGGATGGTAGACACAGCCAAATTTCTGTTTGATGCCCAATCTACTGAACATCTCTTTGATTACCCGTGAGATAAAATGTGGTCCACTATCTGACGAGATAGTGTCTGGTATTCCAAACCTGGGGAAAACCTCCATACACAAAAACCTAGCTACTACTTTATGGTCATTTCTAGCTGTCGCACAAGCTTCAACCCACCTACTAAACCGACACACAACCACCAATAGGTATCTTTTTCCCTGTACCCTATCAATCATGTCCACAAAATCCATCATCAGGTGCTTAAACGGACCTTCAGGCACTGGAATATGTGCCAATGGATGAGTAAACATTTTTCTAACATTATACTTTGGACAATGTTGGCATATGGATAGTTCTCTGTCAACCATCGCAGCCATGTATGGTGACCACCATACAGCCTGCAACTTTCTCAACACTTGAACTCTGGAACAGTGGTCAGGTTCATGTACTGTCTTAATTGCAATTACCAATAACGACAAAGGCAACACAAAATGCCCATGGCTACTCCTCCATAACCCATTGTGTGGAGTGGCCGTTCGTATGGCCCCCCTTTGGAGCCATAACCTTTGTTCTGCTTCAGAAACTCTGTTTTGCGCCTGTATCAATGAAGCCATGTTGGTTATAGGGGCACAATCCTGTTCAAACAGTATGGGCCCCTGAGTGGCCTGTCCCGTTGCTGCTTTTGCTGCAGCATCTGCATGATTATTGCCTCTAGCCACCGGTGAATCATTCAGCTGATGTGCTGCACATTTGACTATAGCCAATTGGGTAGGAAGCTGCATGGCCTGTATCAATTCTATCACTGCTTGCCCATGCGCCACCGGCGTGCCATCTGCACGAATAAATCCTCGTTGTTTCCAAATGCTGGCATTAATATGGCATACGCCATATCCATAGGCACTGTCTGTATAAATGGTGGCACGTTTGCCCGAAGCCAGTTTGCATGCCGCTGTTAAAGCTTTAATCTCTGCCAATTGTGCAGAACACGGTTGGTCGAGGCTTACTGATTGTATTTGGGTAAATGTGTCGTCCAAATTGAGCTGAACTATGCCATAGCCAGCTTTTGTTCCTGTGTCTCCTCGT
The DNA here is from genome assembly GCF_046128005.1 of Genypterus blacodes. Lineage (NCBI taxonomy): Eukaryota > Metazoa > Chordata > Actinopteri > Ophidiiformes > Ophidiidae > Genypterus > Genypterus blacodes. The sequence continues at coordinate 1,130,583 of NW_027466821.1, forward strand.
ACACAAGATCCATCTACAAACAAAACTATGTCCGACGGAATCGGCTGGTTGTACAGGTTGTCGCGTACTTGCATAAAACTATCTGTTTCTTTAAGGCAGTCATGAGGCTCCCCTTCAGTAGGCAAAACCATTCGTGTTGCTGGATTTATCGTGGTGCATCGCTGTATTGTTAGCTCTGACCCTGACAACAGGACCTCATAGCCTGTTCGCCTGGCCTGGGTTATTACAAAACGTGGGCCGGTAAGCATTGCATGCAGTTGGTGAGACGTATATAATATTACAGGGTGTCCCATGGTTAACACTGACGCCTTTTTGTAGGCAAATGCAGCCGCCGCTAATCCCTGGTAGCAGGGTGGCAGCCCTTCCTCTACCCTATCTAATTTGGTGCTATAGTACGCTATGGGTTGCTTACCGGTAGGAGACACCTGCATCAATACTGCACATGCATGTCCCTGTCTTTCAGCTACGTACAGGTGAAACGGCTTGCGATAGTCGAGATTGGCTAAAACTGGGGCAGTCTGCATATCTTTCTTAAGGAGTTGAAACGCTCCTTCTGCTTCCTCAGTCCATTGGAGTTGCGCTGACTGTGGGGTTTGTCCAGCTGCTCGTATCAAAGCTCTTAATGGAGCCGTTTTAATGGCATAGTCACATATCCATGGTCTGCTATATCCTGTCATTCCCAGGAAAGATAACATCTGGCCTACTGTTTGAGGCTTAGGGGCTTGACTTATGGCCATCAGCTGGGAGGGGGCAATATGCCTTCCTTCCTCACTCAACTGTCTGCCCAAATATTCTACAGATGTTTGACAAAACTGTAGTTTACTTTTGCTCACTTTGTGTCCTCCTTCAGCTAAAACTGTTAGGACTGTGAGTGAATCTTTTTCACACTGTTCTTTGCTGCTAGAGCATATCAAAATGTCATCCACATACATTAAGGTGGTAGACTGTATGTCCAGATGGCTGAGATCATTCGCTAAAACTCGGTTAAATATCGACGGGGAGTGAACAAAACCCTGAGGGAGACGTGTATAAGTATACTGTTCCCCCTCATAGGTAAACGCAAATAGGAACTGCGACTGCGGATGAACTGGAACACTGAAGAAGGCAGAGCACAAATCAATCACTGTGTACCACTTTGTTCCTGGAGGTATGTTAGACAGTAAAGTATGTGGGTCTGGAACAACAGGTATTTCTTCTGCAACAACAGCATTAACTGCCCTTAAATCATGCACCAATCTATAGTCATTTCCATTTGGCTTTCGTATTGGAAAAATAGGTGTGTTGCATGCACTGTCAGTTTTCACTAAAACTCCTGCTTCTACCAGTCCTGAGATGATGGGCCTTATCCCTGCAACAGCTTCTTGTTTTAAAGGATACTGTTTTTGCCTCGGTAACCTAACTTCTGGTTTTATGTGAACATATAGGGGCTCCGCTGATTTCACGAGACCTACATCTGTCTTGTGTGCTGACCATACTTGTGGCGGAACTTGCTCCAACAAAGCTTCATGCTCCTTTGCAACCATCATCTGTTTCCTATCATGTCTGGGTAACTGCACCTCTTCCGCTATGGCCTCGTCTGCTTTTGTTATACTGATCTTGAGGAACTGCCCGTCAGAGGAAATGCAAATGGCTTTACAGTCTGTAGGTGTCCATTCTTGTACCAGTTGTGCCTTCTTCATCATTGGTCCTAAATCGTGTGACTCAAAGTTTTCTGCTATTAGCAAGGTGGTGTGTGGCGATGATCCCGGTACTTGGAACCATTCTTTTACCTCCTCCGTGCCTATCACCTCAGCAGCTGCTCCTTGGGGTCCCACAATGATGGCATCATACTGGAGGACTGTCGTATGGTTATTCATTGCTTCAAACCAGCACGTCTCATAGTCATCGTGGTCTTGATTTCCGTCATATAGCATCGTACAATGTAGAGGAAGACTTGGCTCTCGTGCCTTCTCAAACTGATGGATTATCAGCGGCTTCCATGTTTCCCATGCATGTATCAGAAACGCATCTGGTGAGGTTAGCCTGATCCAAAACACTCGTGCTTCTTTCCTTTGGCCTGTATTTTGTGAAAAGTCTGTCGTTGCCACTTGGGACATCATGGGGCTTGTGTGAGGGCTGACTTTATTCGGGACATCAAAGTATATGCCATTAGGTGAACACATTATTGTGGCATTTAACTGGCACAGTATATCACGCCCTAGTAAATTGATTGGTGTGTCTGCTGAATATAGCATAGGTGCACATACTACTTTGTCTCCTATTTTCATTGGAACCGGTTCAGTCAGGGGTATTATTTGTGTTTTCCCAGAGAAACCAACTGTTCGTATTTTCGATGCCGAAAGGGGAAGTCCGGCTCCATCTCTGCCTATGCATGAGTATGTGGCACCTGTGTCTACCATAAATTTATGCTGCCGATTTTGTATTATAACGTCTATGGTAGGTTCACTTTGTGGCTGTTGCGTGAGTACAGGCGTTATCACTTCCCCCTCTTGTTCCTCTGGGCTCCCCTATTGCCACTGAGCTGCAGGTCCCATCCACAGGCCCTGATTTGATGCTCCCGGCCATGGGTTGGTAGGACAGTCTCTCTGTACGTGTCCTGTCACTCCACATCCCCAGCACTGTAGCTGTTGTCGACCAACCGGTGTTGGTGGACCATTTTGGGAGTATTGTGTCTGCTGTTGGTCATGCAACGTCTGGTCAGGTCCTCGTTGATATCGTGTTGGCGGAGGTCCTCTCCATCTTCCACGCTGGGGTGGTCCTATATTCTGCATTGGCCTCCCTCTTCCGGGCGGCGGATAGTTGCCTTGTCCCCCCGAATTGAGGTGCACATGAATTGGAGGGGCCTGCTGCATGGGTGCGTGGACAGGCTGTTGTCCTGTAGGATAACCTGCTGGGTTAGTGGGGATCATTTGCTGTCCTTGGGCAGGGGCCAGTGTAGTTGTGTACACTGGAGCTTGTGTCACCTGTACTTCCGTTTGTTTTTCTGTAGTCCCCTCAGGCTTGAATTCAGGAGCAGCCACCGTCACTGGCGCCTGGTTTTTCACCTTTTCACGGTCCTTCTTTTGTTTCGTCAGTTCTCCTATCTGCAGCTGGGTTAGCTTACCAGCCAGCATTCTGTTCTGCTCCTCAGTAGCCCGTTTCTCATTTCTGTAGACATCCACGTAGTGTACGAGGTGTTCAGTGAACACAGGCCAGTCCAACTTCATCAGCCCAACAACTCCGTTCAGCTTATGTTGTATCTCCTTTGGCATAGCATTCTTTACATACAACTTAAACAGAGCTTTTGATGATTCATTTACATTCCATTCACTGCCTGTCTCTGTCTTCCATTTCCGTTGGAACTGATGCAGGAACTGTAGAGGGCTGTCTTCATCCTTCAAGCTTTCCTTTTCTAATTTTGAAGGATCCATTTTAGAAGGATATTTGTCTCTCAAGGTTTTCCATACCTGTCCCCGAATAGCGTTAAAAGGGGTGTGGTCATAATTGTGGCTCTTTGTCAGTCCTACCACCCCTGCTTCTACAAAGATCTCTCCCGACACATGTTGACCCGTGATCTTCATCAGTAGTGCTTTGATGTCTCCGGCAGCCAGTTTTATCCCGCCCGTGTTGTCTTCAAATGCTGCTATCCATCTATCAGCTCCTTCTGTTAGTACGGGAAGACGGTTTATTAATCCTGTAATGTCCATAAATCCCCATGGCACATACCTCTCTGTGTTACCTGGTCCTTTTACCAGCAGTGGACCCATGACACGTTCGTGACTCCCGTCGTCATCTGTTTCATCCTCTGATTGGCATTCTGCTGCAGGTGCTTTCTTGTTTGCCCCACTGAGTGGACAAAGTGTTGCTTTCTTGGGCCTTTTGTGTGCATAGGGTCTTTTCCTTGTGGTCCGATTGCGCGCATAGGGTATTTTTCCGCTCCTCAGGTCCATTTCCCCTGTACCAGTTGCTTCTGATAACTCTATATCCACTGTAAGCTGTTGTTCAGTTATTTCGCATTCCTCTCTGTCATCATAATCATCAAAACCGCCTATACGACGTGCTTCGTCGAGCCCACGTTCCTTGTCGAGCTCTTTCTGCAGCAATGATTCGTTCAACTCACGTGTTCTGTTGAGTTCATTCACTACTTCTCTCTCCACCTCGTCCAACATTCTCCGTAATCTTTCCGTCTCTTTTGCCGACTCCCCTGCACATCTCATGTCTGGTGACCCCCAGGCTCTGTAGGGTGACTGTTCCCTTTGTACCTGGCGCATGTCTTGTTCCACCCTTTCTTGTCCTGTCCTGCATCTTTCCGCCTCCTTCGTCAGGCTTGCAGCCTCTCTGACCCTCTGCTGTTCTCTACGGCTCCATTCTATTACCATGTCCCTTCTGGTCTTTTCTAATTGTTCTTGTTGTCTGTCTCCTGCTTCCTGGCTTTGCCTATAGGCCATCTCTTCTGGCAGACTACTCCTTCTAGTGGTCCTATGGTGTATCTCTTGGGGTGTCAGGTATGTTCCTGGCTCTCTGACCCTGGCTCCTCTTGAGTGTGCTCCTCCTCTTGAGCTATCTCTTTCGAGTGGCAGCAGCATCTCAGATACAGCATGACTCATGCCACGCGGTATTGGCTCTGGATCTGGCTCTTTACTGGAGTGTATGCCTGCCTTCAGGCTGCTTGCTCCCAATACCTCACTGGACCCGGAATCACTAGAGTCTGAGTTCAGTGACCTGTTGTCTTGCTCTTCTGTTTCTTCATCATACCTTAGTTCCCTTTTTTCCCTGGGGACCTTTCTTTTCCCACCTGAATGTTTTCCTGATTTCATTGTTACCACTAAAGTCCCTGTTACTTTACCATCTACTCCGCCAGTCATTAGTGGGTACTGTCCTCCATGTTCTTTTCCATACGGAGGAGGAGGGGCTGATGCTTCCTGCATTAACATCTGTCTATGTGTACCCTCCATTTTAAAGTACTGCAGAATATCCTTCTGTTCCGCGTTCTTCAGTCTCTCCTTCTGATGTTTTTGGTCGTTTCTTTTATCTTTACGCCTTAGCTCCTCTTCCACATTGTCACAATTTTTTAGGTCAAAGGTTCCCTGTACGGGCCACTTATTATGGCCTGCTGTGATCCTGTTCCATCTGCCCATACACTTTTGAATTTTCCTTTTCTGTGTAGGATGACGCAGCATGATAAGCTCAGCGGGTGTCAATTCTTCAGATTGTTTACTCAGCTTGACCCCCATGACCTTGCACTTTGGTCTGTTTACTTTATTTTAAACGCACTCCCTTCTTGTGCCAACTATCCTCCAGCTCCAGCCAATTCCGACTTCACCTTGCTCACCGATTCACCTCTGGGTATTTGTATGTATCCCTACACCACCTTCTATGATGATCTGCCCACTCTGAGTCCGGGGTATTTTGGTCGGTTATCATACAAAATGTCCTGTCCTAAAATTATCTTTTGCCATTCAACAAATCCTCTATACTCTGGAAATGGGGAACCTTCTCTGTGTGTTGCGTCCACTGATATACAATCAATCCCACTTACACATGTTATAGCTCCCACGTTTTCTGTGTGTGATTCACTGTTTAGCAGTTGGGTAGGATCTACTCCTTCTTCCCACCACTCTCCGTTTCTCCACCTTTCCCTGTGGTGTTCGTTGGTGCCTACACACACAACTTCAGTGTCCCACAGAGCATTTAAATACTGTAAAGCGGGGTGAGGGGGTGTCTTTGTGAGACGATTACTCTTCCTCAGGTGTTGACATAAATCTTCATATGTTAAAACAAATGCCCACCACGGAGACAGGCTCGCAGCCCTTATTTTAAACCTATACGCGGAGTAACTTTTGCTAAATGGATCAATTTCTAGATTGGTTACTCATACACTCTTCTAAATATTAAACTACTTGCACGCCGTATGCAAGATTGCTATCTAAACTGACCTTCTAAAATCAGAACACAGCGACATTATTCACAATTCCAAACATAGCAACTTATTCAAACTTCATTTCTACTTCTATTTACATTAAAAAATAATATGCATGCATAAATGTAGCGTATACTGTTTATAGGTCTATCCACTTTTCTTTCTCCACTACTCCTTCCTTATCCTCTATTTACACATATATACACAAGGCCTTTTAAAACAAAATGCTCTGGCTTCCTGCCAATTACTACCCCTGGCTCTCTGCCAGTTATTTCCCTGGGCTCTCTGCCCGGTACTTCTTTTGGCTTCCTGCCAGTTACTTCCCTGGGCTCCCTGCCCGGTACTCTTCTACATCTGAGTCGCCCCGGAGAGGGCACGGCGACTTTCTTCAGATTTCTTTTTTCCCTGCTTGTGTCGCCCCAGAGAGGGCACGGCGACAGACGTCTTCAAGCGGTACTTTTACTCTTATCTCATACCATCCCTGTGGTATAGATTTTACCTTAAATAATTTCTTAAATTCCATTCACACTCATATTCATACTCCTTCTTACTGATTCTTTTGAGAGTTTCTCTGCATATTTCACGAACGCATAGATCATACCAGCCCAACAGACCAATGACAAACAAAGCCACATACAGATCAAACAATTAAATATCACTCTTTGACATTTATCCATCATCCCATCGTGTCAGAATCAGTCATTCTTAATCTTGGATCTGACGACAGCTCTCAACTCTTATTTGTTAGTCAATACTTATCTTATTAATTCTAAATCTAGGTCTTTTTGGGAGAGGTGACAATACCTTGTGACCGTGGGATCAGACAAAGGCCAGGGACGCCACCCAATAAATTTGGAAAAAGAAAAAAGGAATTGTTTCTCACCTTTCTGGTGGATTTTGGGCCCTTGGGTTGGTCCCACCTCCTCTGACGACCCCACTGGTCCCTCGGCCGCACCGTCCCTCCTGGCTGTTAGCTCGCCAAATGACGTGGCAATTAGTACGTCAATAGTTCACTTCTAATCAGTCTTCAAAGGTTCTGGCTAGTAAAAAACTTGTCTTCAGCTATAGTCTAAAAGCAGTTGAGGAAAACCAGTCTTCAGATCCAAGTAAAATGTTTATTTGCAGCAAAGTACAAATGAAACAAGTGAGAGGAGAACCCCGGGGCTGCTCTGGCTTGTGTCTCTTTGTCTTCCCCTTATATACTATTCTGGACCTGGGTTTTCCACGCCCCAGGCCCTTCCCCTTTATCCTAAATTTATAGGTACTTGCCACTATTATGATGACTCGTTTGATCTTAATCGTGTAAAGCAGTCTTGAAAACCCCAAAAACAGTAATGGCATCGCCTTGCCCTGATTCGCCTTTCTTGGGACTCTTCCTATTGGTTGGTCTGGGGCTGAGTTGGCTAGTAATCTTCCCATCGCAGTGTTACTGTGTGCCTACTGGGGTGTGACAGCACAACCTCAAGCTATCCGTCAGCACCCATTCATTCTCACACAACAGGTGCAGCAGGCGTCTACATGACATCAGGCCGGGTGTTCTGCAACACATGTAGTTATAACTTCACCCTCTCAGTGCTACCCCCCCCAGGTGCATGCACTGTTGCTCAGAGCAATTATTCTCAACACACCGTAGACAATAATAGAATTAAATAACCTACTTACACGTTGACATTTAATTTGTCTGCCACCTTTTGTAAATCTTTTTTCTCTTTTTCACTGTAGTCCATTTTTCCATATAGTACTTTTTGCTTTTGATATTTTAGCCCTCGCCAACTGGATATAGTACTTACTACCATAGTTACAGAGTTTACCAGCATGTACAACCAATCCCACTCATGACATTATGTTAAGTAAAACCCTGCACTAACAGAGACACACTCATGATGGCACTGAGCACATGAAAGTATGTCACACACACAGACATGACTGATGACTGATAATGACGGTCAGCAGCAGAGACTGTGACCTCACATTCCAGCTCTGGGTGTTTGATCAGACAGAGGGTGAATCTGCCATCACGAGTCTCCAGCAGAGGAAATTACTTGACAGATAACACTTCTCCTTCCACCGTCTTTCCGGCGGAATCTGGGTCACCGGTCTCCGCTGCCTCATCTGTGTGTTGTTTGTCTGTCCCTTGGTATTAAGGGCTTACAAGCTCCTTCTGTCCTATCACAAGGTAGTCTGGAGGGTTTGCATGGTGCTTTTTACACCCAGGGGTGTCTCAGTACCTGTAATTGCCTGATGGCGACTGGCATGGGGAATATACAGGTGCTGCTGGGGCCGCTTATCTGCATTAGTGCATGCAGCCGTGTAGGTGCTGGTAGTCAAGAATAGAATTGGTGTGAGCAGGTGGGACAAAGTATAACAACATACTATTCAGGTAGAAGTTGCTTTGAGGAAATACATTTAGCTGAATTTGGGTTTCATTCCCTACCTAAAAGGCTGTAGTGATAGATTTAGGCTTGTTAAGTTTAGGTTTTATTTCTTATAAATATTTAGAAATATAGCTAACATAAATCATTTTGAAATTGATACAAAAGGTCCAGCATATTCTTCTCTTTGTTAGAAGCTGAAAACTGAAACTGATTGAGGGAGCAGAGAGCAGCTTTCAAGTGGAGAACCTTGATCATCAAACCACAGGATGTGCTACTTTCTTCTCATTCTCCCCATCGCCTACTCAAAATAGTGGTAGACAAGACAAACTGACAGTAGGAAGTAGTTTAAGTAGTTTAAGTAGTTTAAGTAGCTTAAGCCTATTCAATTTGGAGAGATGATGTGCTTGGCCCATGAAGAGATACATTACTTATGCTGAATATGACATCTTTGTTTGTGTTCAGCCTTGGTGTTGGTTTGGGTAAATTTGAAGTTGTCGTCAATGTCATTTTATAATAGTACACACCACTTCTGCAAGTCATTGCAATAACCACTCACACACACCATTTTCTGATCAGTCCAGTATACTTGTGGGAGGAAGGAAGGAAGGAAGAAAGGAAGGAAGGAAGGAAGGAAGGAGGGAAGGAAGGAAGGAAGGTAACAGCTATTTCAAAAGCAAGGACGCCTGAGGTAAAATAAAATTATCTTTCTCTGTCCTTACTTCATTACACGGGGGCTATTAGTGGAAATGATCTGCCTGAGAGTGTTTAACAGGATCACCTTCACTGGATTGACTTACTTGACGTTCAAATCACAGACGAAATTCCAAACTCCAAAAATCTACATTACGTTACATTACGGTCATTTAGCAGACGCTTTTGTCCAAAGCGACTTCCAATAAGTGCGTTCAACATAGGTGGGCAAAAGAACTTCAGGTCACAAGTAATCGTAAGTGCACTTCTTTACAATCCATAATTTTTGGTTGAAAGAGATGAAAGTAGAAAGAAAGCCTCCAGAGCTGCACATATGTTTGATCCTTTTTCAGAACCCTTGTAAATTGTAAGAAACATTAGCTTCACAAACTGTATATGTGTATATGTCTTTATTCACTGACAAAACTAAATCATTTCTTTGGGGGGATCACAGTATGGAGTATACAGCATCAAAATCATTAAAACCTTAAAATTGCTGTTATTCGTTCCTATTCTTCTCCCTGAATTCATAATTCCTGTGCTCCAGTTATCCTTGTCACCTCTTACTCCCACTCATGAAGTCCATTAGTACTTTCTCCATCTACATTATCATTAAAAGGACTGTACATGTGCTAGAATAGCAAAGGAATACTGCCAGATGTGTGTAAAACTGCTCAAAAAGACAATATATACAATAAAGAAAAGTCTGATTTTGGATTCAACTAATTCAGATCTGATTGTAATCCTAACATCAGCTAAACCTCAGCTTTATCCAGCCCACAGCTATGGCAGATCTCCTAAGTGTATTAGATTGTGTTCATCCCTCAGTAGCAGAGGTTCATATTATGGCCTAAAATCAATGTCAGAGTCTGTTATTGAATTGTATAGAACAATGTAGTGTGTACTGCAGTTTTCAACCTGGATCTTCCTTCTTGAGTTAACAGAATAATTTGGAAATGTGATGAGATACCTTTTTTTTTGGATGATTCATGGTGGCCAGCATGAATAAGATGACATTAGAAAAGTTAATTACATAGTGGGAATAGTTTTCTAAATTGTGTCATTTACGTGAATGTGGTGTTCACATTAATGTTGCTATTTCAGCCACAGCCCACACATCCATTACACTCATGCAGCACCTGAATTATAGATAGTCAGGAAATGATGCATTTATATCAGGCACAGGGGAGATTAAATGTCTCTGTGGTGTTCTAATACGATATCTGTGTCTCTTCACAATTACAAGAATTGAATGCTAGCAACCGTAATATTATTTATACCGCTCATGGTTTGTATTCATCTCAAGATTGTATTTCAAAAAACATTTCTGTAGGAATAGGAGGCATTAAAGGCATTAACTTTCTTCACTTTCAAAGTATATGCTCAGACAAGGATCAAAGATATGGCTCACTCCATCGTTCCCAATGAACATCGCCTTCTTTTCTCTGTCTCTCTCTTTTTTCCCCTTCTTTCTGTATCAAAAGTGATCCCCAATATGTCCCATGACTGTATGCTTACTGTCAATGGGCAAACGTGTATTATCATCAGTTACAGACATATATCCAAAAGAAAAGTGAAGCCAGAGGACTGCCCGGCCTTGGTGGAGGTGTGAGCCACCCCTTTAAGTGAACTCTATTGCCAATAGTGTGATTGATTACATTAGTTGCTACACAGGACATGGTGCCTTGAACCAATGCAAGGAGCCACAAAGAGGCGCAACCAGGATCCAAAAGTTCTGAATAATGTAAAAAGGTTTGTAGAGTAAAAGTATAGACATATCTCAATAATCTCTGTATTCAGTTACATCCGCAATATTTACATACTCAAATTTGTATCCATAGATACACACAAGAATACAACCATACATACAAGAATACATTCAGTTGAAACAGTGAAAACAATACAACATATAAATAATTTACAAGGTAAAATATGTATAAATAAAACGTGTAATATAAATCATTATTCATCAGCATCCTCCCCCGGCATCTCATTACTACTAACAAACCCTACGGGGCCGCTTCTCAACGCTACTATTATTGCTATTTTCATACGACATTTTCATATGGTATTTCATATCATTAGAATTTTTATGATTGTTGAAAACTATCCCTCCAAAAGTGATTAAATCCGCCGGAAAGACGGTGGAAGGAGAAGTGTTATCTGTCATTAAATTAAAGTGATTGAATCTGCTTGTTGGTTTGAGAAAATGAATCTCTATTTTCCTGCTCTGTCTCGACAGCCCAACACTGTTCCATATGTCACCGTCTTGAACGCACCCCAGACCTGTGAAAAGCAACTTGGCACTTTTAGCACCGTGGGACACTTAAATTAGTCCCGATGGGATCCATCATCACCCGAAGCCTCCATGCAACACCTGCAGCTCTGAAAGCATGAAGGCTTCCTTGAGTCCTTTACAACATGCTTACATCCAGAATTAGAGTTGGGATTTTTTTTTTCTCTAGCAAAGTCTCATAAGAGGATTTGAGAAAATGTGATTTGTTGTTTCACTAAGAGGTTCATTCTTTTATCCCTAAATCCTCACATTACATAACACTACTTTACATTTTTCACCCAATTCCCTTTTAAATTTAGGTCAAAGTAAAAGCAAGCAACATTCATGAGACAGGTTGTTTACAGGATTACTCATTGATTTTGATGAAAGTTGAAGGAAGGTCGAGGGATGGTTCAAACATCTTCTTTTCCATATTTTGGTGATAGACTATCAATATGTGTGATTTAGTCCAGCTCTGCATGAGGATCCAGATATGTCAGACTAAATTACATGTTTGGACAGTGGGCACACAAACACATTGCTGATCCGCCCCTTTAGGTTAGGAAGATCCCAGTGGTTATTCCTGCTGTTTATCCCGAAGATCAAGCCTGTCTAGCCTCTATGTTAGGCTTAGCATCACCTTAGTTAGTAATAATCTCCAATTTGAGTGTTAGGCAGTGGAAGAAGCACATCTGGTGCCAGATGTTTTTACACACCCTTCTAATCATAATTCTGTTTTGTTTTGTTGGATACTTCAGACCATCCTCAAACACACGTGATTGTTGGGATCCCAAAGACCAGAATTCCAGCGTACTGCCCTGTCAACAGATTTCCAGCTTTGACAATGTCCAGTGTCTGCTGTGGGCCCAGTTGGCTCTTTGCCTCAGAGAGCAGATGTGTCGGTCCTCCCCCCTCCCAGGTTTCTATGCTCCAACACAACAAAGACCTTGACTTGCACAATCAACGTTTGAGCCATTAGAAGTGAAAGAATACAGCATTGGGAGTGTTTTATTACGTTAATAGAAACATCAGTCAGAGTTGCTTGTAATCATTCTTTTTAATTCTTCTAATTCATTCTAACAAAGCACAACTATAAAAAACATTGTGTCATTGGTGCAAAACATTTACATGTAACAATGATGCCAAAGGGAACAGGACTTTCAACAGGCCTTGGCACCCTGAAATGATTCCATACTTATATATAAATAACCTGTGATAGGACAGAAGAATGTGGGTCTCCATGTGCTCGGGGCGAACTGGCAAACCTTTTCATTTCTGTGACACTGAACTGGGTTGACATCTCCAAGCCACAACCTCCTTCCTGTATGATGCAATAACATCCATTCCTCCAACAATCTGTTGTGTTTCTGTGGAGCAATGTGGAGCAAAGAGCAGTGAAACAAAATGAAGCATTCACACTCGTCTTGTGCAAGGTGGCCTGAGCTGGAGGCTCTCCCACTGGTAATTGGGTGGGAGACAGTGTACACGCTGGGCAGGTCACCAGTCAATCATAGGGCTCAGGCTGACACGCAGAGACAGACAAATACTCACATTCATGCCAGCAGGCAATTTTCAGTTTCCAATTCACCTGACCTGCATGTGTTTGGACAGTGGGAGGAAAAACGCCATATTGCTTTGGGCGAGAGAGCACTAACTACTGGAGTCACAGTGCCACCCATTAACAACACCCAGAAGGGAAAAGAGGGGGTAGGTGATGTCATCACCTTGCCAGTATCTAATGATTACCTAATCATAAGGAAAAATGCATTTTAAATGCAATTTCCTGATATGAAAAATGATCTACTTTCACCACAGGTACACAATCTACTATAGAAAATCACACTTTGTTTGGTAAGGAAATGCTTTTGTAAATTCTTGGATCGGCACCTGGATCCAAATCTAGAGTTAAACCACTGTTGTTCATTGACCAATGACCTAATAGGACGAACAAACAAAGGCAGAGGTAACTAAACCAAACTACAGCAACCAGCAGAGGTATATTTGATTGATCTTTAAGTTTAGCTTAAGCTGTAAAACATCAAAGTTTTCTGTTTTAGATCCAAACTACTTCACAAAAATGACCGGGAGCTACTTCAGATCACACGGGGTTCATCGACGTGTACTGAAACAAAACAGACAGAAAGCTTTGGGTCAAGTTACAAGGAGAGAGTTAAATTGTCATGTACCTTGCTATGCCACATGATCACTGTCTGTGAATGTCTGTCCCACTGTCCTACTTCCATTTTTGAGAATCCCCTCAGTGGCCACGTGACCCGAGTTTATTAGTGGTGATTTTGGGACACTCGCCTTTGAGTCGTCTGCCTGCGGCTCTAAGAAAGCCACCCTCTTTCCGTTTTTCTTCCTCTGTGAATCTGCCTCTCTGGGATCTGAACAGAGGACCAATGCTCGCCCACCGCACCCTCTGCCCCTACTTTCCCGGCACCTGCACGGCGTGAGGTAGAGGTACAGCAGCACCAGTACGATGCTGATCACACAGGAGGCCAGGGTGGTGAACGCTGTGTTGAAATGCTTTGTACTGCTACTGTGAGCCAAGTCAGAAGCAGAAGCCACAGTGGAGTTCCCGACCACCACCCTGACCTCTAGAGACTTCTTGGGGTCATAGGGGTGACCACGGGTCGCCACGCAGGAGTACATCCCAGAATCCCTCAGGAGCGCACCTTGGATTTCAAGGGTGCCATCAGGAAAAACTAGGAGGTGGTCACTTGGATCATCTGCGGATGAATTGAGCACAGACCTGGGAGTCACCCAGAACAGCACCTGCTCCCCCTGGGAATGGATAGCAAACTCTGGACACGCCACTCTGAGCCAGTCGCCCGGCTCTGCTTTGTACGTTGCTGCTATGAGAGCCTGCTGGCTGCTCACCCTCTCAACTCCAGGTCTTGCGACATTGCCATCTAGTTTACACGGATAGTCACCTATGAAGTCCATCAAAGGACGATACTGTTTCCACAACCAATATTCCAACATGGCCAGTAGAACAGAGTCACAGGCCAAAGGATTCCCGTGCAAATAGATTCCGCCTTGCTGCTGGGTGGGTAGAGAGAGCAGATCCTGAACAGGCACGTGGGAGAGCCTGTTGGATGACAGATCCAGAAAGGTCAGGTTCCGAGGTCCTCCTAGTCCAATGTAAAGCTCCGCGGGGAAAGTTGTGACTCTGT
>NW_027466821.1:1147500-1195000 GCF_046128005.1 Genypterus blacodes
GGTAACTTCCATCTGCTTCTAAGTGCCACATGTTCCTGTAATGCAATTTTGAGCAGTTTTGTCCTCTTTTTTTTCTTGAGCTGCTGCAGCACCCACCGTGTTCACTCAATTTAGGCCTCTCAGAGTTACACCTCCCCTTTCGAAACATGTCTGTTCCAAAATGATAAGCTGTGGAGCAATTCTGTGGGGGTCAAGAAAAGGATGTGTGTGAAGTTGGAAGGAGATTGCAGAGTAGTCATCAAAACTGTGCAGTTAATGAAAAATAAAGCTACATTACTGACAGATGTGTTGTTACCCTCCTTTTTTAAACTTATAAACAGGTCACCTCATCGCAGCATTAAGTTACAGAACTTCCTGTCAATCACCTGACACCCACAGAAATGCGAGTCGTCACTCAGATTCTTCCCCGCACAACAAGAAACAATAGCAGACATGACCTTGTGTTTGGTATTCACAACAGGACAGGCAAGTCAAGTAATGAGTCATAACGCTTAAACCCGATCTAATCGTTTAAACCGTTGAGAAACTGTATTTATTGCTTCCCAGGTTACAAGTAAACAGGCTCAAGTTCAAGTAAAGTCACATGTGTGTGCTGTCAAGATGTTTACATGAGCTGTGTCCATAAGCAGTCCATTTATAGTCCTGTTGTCTACTGGGCTACTAAAGCATGACCTTCAACTCCATTCAGCCCTTCCTCACACACTGAAATGACCATATAAGCCTGATAAAGGCCTTGGCTTGCATCTAGGTGGTCATATCTTGGTCTGACTAATGGTCTTAGACTAATATCCCACCATTGCTGTGCGTGTAAATGTAGCTGCTCTGGCAGAGACAAGGGGGAAATGGGTCATGGGAGCTGAGGAGGAGATGTGAATCAGCTGTGTGGGTCAGGTGGCGGGCAGAGGTGGGAACAGAGGCTAAAGCAGGAGGGTGATGACAGGCAGGATGTGGAGTCACATGTTAAGGATCCAAACAAAACAATCACTTGGATGAATACAGATTTCAAGAAGTGGGTGTTCATGAGATGCTTCATGTTGTTTGTCATCTATTTTGTCAACTGAATAAAGACAGAGCCCTGTGTACATGTGTGTACAGACATGTGTGTAAGGACCATCCACATGAACATTAGACACTGATCTCCCCAGCTGACTGTTCCAAAGCTCCAAAGCTGTGCAGATACTGCAACAGAGGGAACATTAACATTCGGCTGTTAACGTCAGAGAGATGATCTGCTTCATTAGAGATAACATTGCTCTAATTTTACATCTGTGACCTTGAAGATGTCCTTTCATTTTCTCAGACATACAAGTCAATTAACACATCAATATGTGTTAATTGACTTGTATCACAGTGGGGAAAAGTAAACTCTATTACAAGTCAAGTGTCCTGCATTCAGATTTTTGTGAAAGTAAATGACATTGACAAATCCATTGCTTGCTGTTTGTTTCTGGTCATCCATAGACAAAGACACTGGGGAGTTTGTCACTTCATGCACTACATCTGCCAAAAATAAACCTCCAATCAATCCAGGTTTGGTCTCCCCCCTCTATTATCCATTTGTCAATATCCGTCCTGTTCCTGTCCTTTTTGCAATCAGCCTAGCTCTCTGTCGTTTTTCCTGTCAGCTGGTGTGTTGTTGAGGGTTACCTAACTTATTGCACTTCTACTCTAGCTCTAGTTATGCTCTTAGCTGTTGGTTAAGAAAGGAAATGCGCTTACGATTTCTTGTGACCTGAAGTTCTTTTATCTACCTTTATTGAACACACTTATTGTAAGTCGCTTTGGATAAAAGCGTCTGCTAAATGATCGTAATGTAATGTAGAGGCCTGTATGTGTGTGTATCTTGCAAGTGCTCAGTAAATCCTTAGACCAAACCTCTGCCTCCTGCCTTTTGGTGTTCTGCATTTGAGCTCAGCTTAGACTCTAACCTTCACACGGGGAGCTGACAAACATATGGCAGAAATCCATGGAGACTGTTATCAACCTGGTTTTACAGGGCTTCTCAAACTGCACAGGAAATGAAAGACTGAACAGAAAGGACAGAGAGAAATTGCAGGTGATTGACAAATTGTTCATCCTGTCCTAAAAGAGTGCCAAATAATCATGCTGGCAGCTTTTTCAACATTGTTCAAATTCAATACACTTGTGTCTCTCTATTCAGTCTTTTTTTGAGTGTGGTCATGATGTTCAGAGTTGTCCCACAATGCTGTGCAGAGAAGTACATTTGTGCTGTTCAGGCTCTACAAAATCCCCCATAATGCCAGAGCCAAACGACCTCACAGCCTTCCAGAAACCACATGAAGTTCACACTAAAGCAAAAAAGGTAATCGTTAGCAGGATTTATATAATATTTAGCTGTGCAAAGGATCTGCGTAAATCCTCAGCTTTCTTCCCAAAAATATTCTAAATCAGTGAGATGGAACATAAAATGTAATCCAAAATATTTTACAAGTCACATTCTGACTCTTCTCAGCGGCTTCCTTTATATTCTGTTGCAAGATGTCTACTACCATCGGTGTGTGTGTGTGTGTGTGTGTGTGTGTGTGTGTGTGTGTGTGTGTGTGTGTGTGTGTGTGTCTGGCAGATGTTTCTTTCATAACACATGAAAGTTCTCTTCCACCAAATCAGTTTGTCAAGGTTGTGCACTGTGAGCTTGAAGCTTTCTATTCTCCTCTTCGTTTCTTTTTCGGCCTTGTAGATCCTTTGCCGTGGCAACCGCAAATTCAATACCTGACCAAAAAATCGATCAAAATATTCTCCTCTGAAGTCCATTCCATCAACTGCACGGAAGTGAGCATGACACCATGTTGCCCTATAATCCTGACATCAGTTTAATCACAATGCACTCGTAATTATGAGCTTCCTACCCGGGACACCGTGACAGACAAATTGCTGCATGTTTCCATGGTGCCGACCATCAAAGGGGACGGCCCACAGGGAGTCTGCCAGAGTGTCCATCTTCACTTCACATCCAGACACTGAAATGACATTATATTGTATTCATATCACATATATTCTGTTCAGGGATACATCAGCATCAACAGCAGTGAACTGCAAAAATGACTTTCCACGTTATAATCTAATGGTTCATTGGTTTTATATCCTGGATCCACAGCCTGCAGGCTTTCTGTCCTGCCTTGGCGTTATGCGCAGGTAATTGCAGCTATTATCAAAAATAGAGGTAAACTATTTTGCCAGCAGGTTCCCGAGTTCAAGCAGAGGACCAAAGGATGGAAATCAGAATCTGTGCCAAATGTTTTGTGTCTTAGAAAGAAAGACTGAAGTTCAAAAGCTGAACTTCCTCACACACTAATCAGAAACAGTTCTGTGTCTGATCTGATCATTTCCATTTTCTAATCTTTTGAATTTGAATTGAATGTTTTTCATGTTTTCACCTTCAGTATTTTAGTTTCAAATATTATTTTTTTTGTTTTTAATTCCATATCAAATTTGTACTTTCATTTTTTTAGGTTCACACGTTCTTCTTATTAATTTGATCTTTCTCATTTTTACATTCCATCTATCAATAAGGTCTGTGTTAGAAATATCAGGAAATCTAAATAATTTTCTTATTTGCAAAAACTGCATCGAATAATCTTTACATTCACACTGAAACGCTTTTCATGGTTGTATTTATCTTTTAGTTTCCCTTTTTGAATGACACTAAAATATTATCATTAAATTGAAATTACAACAGCTGTTCTGTGATGAGGTGAAATATTCCGCTCTGTGTTGCCCCACTATCTGCCGCCATCAAGTATTCAGCACACAGCATCAACTGTCTCTATTTGCAACACTTCATCTGATTATCCAAAACTGAAGCACTGGCTGGCATTTTGTGATTTAAATGCTTTAATTGATGGAGAGGAAAAGCCGCCCATCTATCCAATAATCCATCCATTCATCCATCCCTTCAGCAATCCATCTCCTGAGGATACTGTGCTTCTGCAGCTTTGCCAATTCAGTGATTCTTCCTCTTTTGTGGAACACCATATTCTTTCAAGTTTCTGCAGTGTTTGCTTTAAGTTGCAGGTTTGAGTATTGTACCACAGAGCTGACCTCTTTTGTTTTATTATCTTCTTTTTTAAAGAGGCGATGGAGTCAAGAGTCATCTACAGTGACCCTCCTGTACTACCAACAAGATTATCAATCTGGGAGGGACTGAAATCAGAATAGAAGTCATGGATATATGGTGGAATTGCTTCCTTAGATTTAGCCACAGAACTATCAGACAGACATCAAGTGAAAGTGTTTTTGTCTGATGGTGTGTAGTCAAATAATAGGAATTCAAAAGTTACACAACATTAATGTTATTTCATTTCACCACCAAACGTTTTATAAAGTTTGAAATTTTAATTAGAATAGAATTAGGTCTGCTACGTGTTCGTGTTCATAAATGCATGGCGCTGGTCAGTTTGAGGTCCTGGATTGGCTGTGAGTCGTCAGATTGCTTTTTTGATTAGATCTGCCCTGTGTAGAGGCTTTGGATGGAAAAGCAGGAGGCAGCAGGAGGCACTTGACCAATAATCCACTGTAGATTTGTCAGACTTGCAGTGTTTGTTTTCTTGAAGGTGCCAATATGTGACTCTTTCCTCGCAGCGTTTGTGCTTCATCTAACAATTTTTCCAGCCATCACCTCTCTGCGCTGGTCAATGACGTGACATGTCTGGTGGAAAATGGTACTTCAATACTGCAAAAGTGGTTTTAATGGAGGTAACCGCCACTCTTGGCCGAGCACAGACACACTGTAATTACCAGAGGCGTGAATAAGTCATGTCAGTATGTGTGTGAGTGTGTGTGTTTCTCTTTGTGTGTGGAGAAACACTTAAATGGCACCAATTGATGGTTGTATGTGTGGGGAAAAAAACATTGTGTTCAATATTTGATTGCATTTTTGAGTTTGGTATAAACACACGCAGGGAGAAAATGCACACTAAGTCACGATGTGCTCTGGGTGCTGAAAGCCTCAAACAAGCGTAGCTCTGACTATTTAAATTTGAATTTGAGGTTCTCAAAAGGTTCAGCATTGCTGGTGTTTCAGAATCTTTCACCACATCCTTCAGCAGGGACGCGTTGCTCATCTTCATCTTCAAGCACCATCAGAGCTCTTGAAACTTTATATTCTAATCACGCTGATTGCCCATGATGATTTGGAGGATCAGGATTTTGTGCGTGAATGAAATTTGCATCTATTTCATTTTGGCATGTTGCTGTTGCGCTACCAATAGGCCAAATGCTATGATGGCTCCTCCCACATTGATATGGTCATAGACTGCTAAAATTGGATTTAAAAATAATAGCACCGCACTGTAGGACACAATATTTTCTCTCGACCAAGCAGAACAAAATGGAAGCAGTCTGCCCTCCTCCCTTCCATTGCTTCTTTGCTCGTTATTGGTGTTGCTCTAATTTCCTTAGGCTTTATAATACTTTAACCTTTAATATTGTGCGAATGTCCCTGCAGCTTTAACACATTTTTGTTTGTTTATTGGACTTTCATTCTTGTGCATCTTTAGTCATTAATCCTTTTTTCAATGGATTTAACATAAGCATGTCAAACTTGCAATAAATAGTTGAGTGAAACATTCACCATCTCGAATTTGATGCAGATGGATTGAATGAAATTGGCTGTAAACTATTTAACAAATCTCTTTTATCAGCATATTTTGTATTTGAAACACGAATGTTAGGACCTCCATACTTTTCGGCCTGGTTCAAAAACTCTCTGGGACCGTGTGTGTGTGTGTATGTGTGTTTAAATAATGCATGTAACACCTTACAGGTCCCATGTGATTTTAAAAGGTCCTATGGTTTAATGTATGAGACTGTCTAAGCTCACAAATGCAGGACTGAATTCTTTTGGGCTAATATAATTTATTCTCAAAGTTTAGAATCAAGTTATTCCTCACCTGAACCTTGACAATCATTAACCAAACCCTCGTAAACATCACAGGCAAGGTTACCACTTGCATGTTGGCTTTCATGTGACTTTTGACCCTTTTGGGGGTTACAGAGGCTGAATCCCGTGTAACCTAAAACGTGTGCATTAGAAATTCAACCACCCACACACCACTAGGGTTATTAGGAGCTTGTGTGACAACAGAGACGCACCAACAGTGTGCAACCTGACTTCGTGATGTGCATATAGCAGCCACCATGGCTTTGTAGACACTTCAAATATAGAGAATCTCAGTCTCCATCAGCAGACAACTAAAGGATGAAGGTCTGACAGCAGTGACTTTTATCCAATGCGTCTTCAATCTGAGAGATCTGTTTTGGATCTGTCAAGATTTTAAACTGCTTTGGATGAAAGTTTCCACGACACGGCTTCTGTTTCACATCTGAGGAGTAAGTTTACGCTGATCCAGACAGAGAGACCAAATGAGAGATTACATTTCCACATTGACAATATTACAAAGAGCGGAGGTGTGCCGTGTTCAGAGGCTGTGATGCAATAACCAAACATTCCCGTGTGTTCCCAGTATTAAGCACCGGGAAACCAAATTGTGCTTTTACTTACTGCACTTTTACTTTACTTTTTCCCTTTGGATGAACGTGTTTCCCAGCGCCTGGAGGAGTAAAATCAATCACACAAAGCCTTTTACTTGTTTTATTAAGATGTGGGACTTGAAAGAGGTTGAGATACTGAAATGAACAGAATGCATCTATCATCCTCCAAATGATAGATGCTTCATGCTGCAGATGTCCAGACTTGGCCTTTATTCCAACAAACATACACAGAATGCCTTTCATTTTATGCTGCATATGCAACTTTTTATCCAAGAATGTGAAATTGTTTTGGAGCTGTTTTATGAGGCCTTTACCTCACAACACTTTTATTCTATTCTTCTATTTGGGGATGGAAAGAGCAGGAGAAAGAAACTTGTCTCTGCTAACCTTGCATCCCTCACCTTGGTTGTGTTACTGCATGCCAGACAGAGCGCAAAACCAACCAGATCCAAATTACTTGTATGAGAAAGAATCTTTGGCAAATATAAAACTGATTTTAACATTTGACTCTTCCTTTGTGTTTAGCAGCATTTTACTGTCACTGCCACGGGAAAGCATATTATCTACTTGCAGAACAAATAGCCTTCATACAATACCCACAATTCCTTCAGGGTGACTGCTATTGTGGAGAAACACCGCCCTCATGTGGACATATATATACTTGACTTTTCAAAACTCCTGTAACACACCGTGGATATCTCACTGTTCGTTTTTGTGTCTTTACTGTTTTAGTTTGATGTTACTCTCTGTATATTGTAAACCAAAATAGAAAAACAATTATTTCATCATTTTTGTTGACTATCCTGTTATTAAAGTAGGAGTATTGCTAAGATAAATAAAGCACTTTTTTGTATTAGCGTTATCCCTCATATTAGTACGTACGTGCACCTGTATTTGTTGAAAAAGAGATGATCAATTCAATGAATAAAGGAGTAGATTGAAATAAGATCTCAATTATATCCCGATCGTTATTAATTGCTGCTATTGATTATGTTGCAGCAACTATCTACAAACAATCTCATGACTGTAAGTGCATGTGTGTGTGTGTGTGTGTGTGTGTGTGTGTGTGTGTGTGTGTGTGTGTGTGTGTGGGAGAGGGTCTGTGTGCAGTTATACAGTGAAGGTTACAAGAAGGTCACAGAAGTAGGCGAAGGGTAGAAAACAAACACTTTTCTCATCCTAACACATAAACATTACCGTCTTAAGTGAGCTGCTAAGTCGCATATGTGTGTTTTTGGGAATTGTATAAGTTTGTGGAATATAAATTGGGTAAATCAAAAGGCCGAACTAAATCATTGTTTGTGGCACACATTACATTTCCCTTGTTGGTCAGTGTGCAAACATCTGGGTTTGTATTTGTGTAGCTGTATGCAGTGTGTGTTTAGGTGCCTGTTTATAAGGATGTGTGTGACCTTTCTTCTTCTCAGCGATCACTTTCCTCCTCCTCCGAGTGAGTGAGTTGACACATGTGTGCTTGCAACATGAACTGTGGGAGGTGAAAAAGGATGTTCAGGTCACATGTCATGCCACATACGTGTGACTTAGAATAAACAAAGTCACACACACACACATTCTTCTACCGAGCACTGTGAGAAGGTGAAGCTTAGTAAAGTTCAGGAGGGTTCACATTCCAGGTAGAGTCTGAGTGTCCTTCAGTGAAGCTCACAGGAAGCTTCGGTGGCTGATTCATCGCCTTTGAGATTTATTTCAGGAGTGTTTGTGAGCAGGTTCTCTCAAAAACCATAACATTTCAATGACATTCAGGAAAAGGAAGAATTATATTGAGAACAGATCAGATGAGATTCTAGCAGTGATGTTCAAGGTGCAAGGTTCTTTATTTGTCACATGCAGGGAGATGCAAACGAAGACAGGCAGTGACATTAAAGGGAGGCTCTGATTCTCTGCAAAATATCAATAAAATAAGTAAATAAAGTTGTGACGAGAAAGTGTATCTATATACACAAATCTTAAAGTTTAGATATAAAAACTGTACATAACATACAAATTCTTGCTAGTTACTAGAATCTACCAATTTTGACACTATGTGCAGCTTAAGTGACCTGGCGTAAGTGAAACAAACCGGATTGCCTGAGGACAGAGACTAACTGTGTCTGCCTGACCTCTGCAGCCTGAACAGCCCATTGTTGTGGTATAAAATGTCCTTCATGATATTTTGGGCTCTCATCCTCACCTCCCTGGTGCAGTTGTCATGCAGGGTGGGAAGATGTGTCCATTTGAAGGTACCACTCTCTGCAGGGCGCCCAGCCGCTGGTGGAGCCGTTCCCGTACCAGGCGGTGATGCTGCCCGTCAGCAAACTCTCCAACGCCTATGGGAGTAAAAGGTCTTCAGGATAAAGGATGAGACATTGAATTTCTGCGGCTGTCGGAGGTAGTAGAGCCTCTGCCTAGATTTGTTGAGTGTGTTCAAAGCTCCAGGTGAGCAGCAATGTGTGCGCCCAGGTGTGTGAAGCAGGAGACAGGTTGTTTGTTGATTGATAACAAGGTGTGCTGACCTGCTGTCTCCACCGCCGGGAAATGGTGAATGTTGAAAAAATACAATACAATTTCAACTTCATAATAATCACTAACCCAAACCAAGAATAAGAATAAGAATAAGAATAAGAATAAGAATAAGAATAAGAATAATGATAATGATGATGATGATGATGATGATGATGATGATCCACCATTTTTAAAGAATTACACAAAATATCCCAATTTAATTCAGAACATATTGGGATGAACCAAGCGGGATAGAAATCTCTTGTTTTCCAGTTCCTCGAATTGATAACCTATTGAAGGTGCGGTCAATGATAGACAAATTCCAACTGTTGAATGCTTTGTCCGTGCAAAATGTGTGGCCTATGACTGCTGTCCATCCTTTCGTACAGAATGAACATATGCCGTAAAAGTCAAGGCTGCAGAGAGCCGTGATTGTGTCTGAATGTGTTTTTGGCACATACTTCAGTTTTCATCTACACTGTAATTACTGTAATGCAGAAAATGTGAATAAACAAGGGACAGAAATAGGACTGTGTGGTTTGCTGAATGTGAGGCATTGTTTAGATCCCAGTATGGAGAGGGTCTGGTAAGGAAATGTATGCAGAGGTGCCTTACTGACAGAAAATTTAAACTTTTATATGTTCAAAGAAATTGTTTGCTTGCTTGCTGTAAGCTTATGCAGCTTTCAATCCCAATCAGACTGTATTCATATTTCATTTGATTTTTGTACTTTTTCCTTTTGGGAGTGCGATGGCCGCTTGTCTTCAGACGCCCGTGTTTCCTGCTGTGTCTCCTGGCAGGAGTAGGCGGGGAGGAGTCAAAGGTCATCAGGGCCACTGGGAGGAACAATGTTCACCTTCTGATTGGCTGAGCTCTGTAAACTGGTGTCTGGCTCTCTCTCTCTCTCTCTCTCTCTCTCTCTCTCTCTCTTTCTCTCTCTCTCCCTCTCTCTCTCTCCCTCTCTCTCTCTTCAGTCATGTTTGGTTTAGGTTTAGCTAGTTTAGTTTTTGACAATGTTTACCTTCATGTGGTTTCTTCCTCTTCGTCATATATGGATGAAGTTCTTAACTACAACTGATGCTGGATCATGACAGGAAGGAAATGGGTTTCAGTAGTGCTATGTTGTTGGTAACACACGTTCTCTCGCTGACGTACATCAGACGCTCCAGAGGACCCCCTTTGGTTAATGAGGTTAAAGTGTCACATCCCAAAATACAAGGTTGACAGGAAGGTGGTGGGAGTGCAGGAGGTGTTGCAGGTGGTTTGCGTTCACTCGCACACTGCAGCACCTCACTCGGTCATTAAGCGTGTCATCTGCAGCTCAGGAAACAATAACATTCTTACTGAGGGACTTCTTGGACCCCCCCTCCCCGTGGAGGAGCGACACAAAAGCACAAGGAGGGTGGTAGAATGAATCCCCCCTCTGATAAGGCAAGGCTGCTTAGAAGCCTAGAGGCCCCCATGCATTTGTTCAGCTGCCTGATGGAAAAGTACAGGATTGAGCCTCCCGCCCGCCCTGGCTCACGTTTATGGCAGGATCTCATCCGTGTGTGGAATTAGCACAACTCAATTTGGGAAAAACAACTGCCACATGACGATCCCTCAGACAAAACTCTGTTTGTGCAAACATAACTCACAAGGGACAAGATGGAGCAATGACAATGACACAGCAGGAGGAAAGGAAAAGACTCCAAACTGAGCAGAGAAACCCCAGGGGTCATTGAGTTTGGTTTTTATTTTACCCTTCAAATTTAAGGAATTTATCAGGATTGCGATATAACTTTTCTAAAGTCTGCTGTCCAACGTCTGTCTTTACTCAAAACTAAATCCTACAGTTTCCATTCTGATGCTGTCTTGACTCACTCTCTCTGTTGTTGCTGTGACAACTTAAGTTTTATCTCCTAGGGAACAACAAGATGTACACAATACTGATGTACTGTGCTTGAGACAACAACATGGGTAAGACATGTATATTGGTGGAATGAATTACATTCTGTGATTTCTAAAAAGCACTTTTACTGAAGCAAGCATGTGTAGATTTGGTCTGAACTCAAATGTGATTATGATTCGCAAATAATCTAGCACCTTCTGTACTCTGTCCGCTCGTGACAAAAACGAACACAAGGAGAGTGGCCACAAGGGGAGCAGTGGGTGGCAACTGCATAGTAGAGGGGCGCAAAACTTCTTTCGGCCAGTCGTGTTTTTCAGTAATAGGGACCCGCTTTTGGAATGACTTACCAACAACGGAACTAAAAACACAAACTGAACAAAAAACTTTTAATAGGAAGTTAAAACACTGGCTGAAAGTAAATCAGGGATGTCACCACTGAGACACACACACGCTCACACACACACAGTACACACGCTCTACTGTCCAGGTATTATTGTACTGTCTGTGCTAGATGCCTTGCTGTTCGCTTCGGTGAGAGCGGCAGGGTGTCTGGGGTTTGTGTTGTCATGTGATTTACTGTTTGTGTTGTTCTTATGCTGTGTTTGTTCTGATGTGTATGGTTTGGTGTCGTCTGACTCAGACTATACCTTTGATGTTTGATATTGGTATTTATGTGTATAGAGAGGTGTATGCACACGTACACAACAACTGTTTTTAAATTTAAATAACTTTTTAGACCACTACATGTTATGTTTTTTGTTAAGAAAGGCCTGACCAGGGACTGGGGTTGCAAATTAGCCATCTGGCTAGAAACCTTTCATGTAACACATCTACATACTCTGTTATGCATTGATTTGTGATGGCTATGTGTGTAATAATGTACGCTGCATTGTCCCTAAAATAATAAACTAATAATAATAATAATAATAATAATAATTCATTGATTATGACATTCCAAAAAGTTGATTTCAAGTTTAATGTGTCCATAAACCCATTAAATTAACATTTATCAGCTATGTAGACGATACAGATGCTCCCTTACTGCCTCATTCTCCTTTTCAGCTTTATTCAGTCGTATTTACTCGCCGTAATACTACAAGAACTCATGCGTCTCACATTATCTCCAAACTCTGTCCAAAAAGAGGAACTGAGTCAAAACGTCACCTCATGTAGCACAAACTGAGGCACAAACTAAAATTCGATTCCTTTTTTGCAATTTAATTTACATTATATACATTTTAAAGATTTGTAGTGTTTATATTTAGTATTTCTAAGTCACAAAACGGCATCTAAATGTGTATTGTGGCCTTGAACACCTATCGTAAACAAGTATGTGTGAGTTTCAGTAGCGTTAAGGAGTCAAATTGAGACGAGTCGTCCCCTCAGACGTGTCGGGGACTGAATACGATCAAAGTCACATGACCTGGCAAAGGTAACATGGCGCCAAAGATTGCTGAGGGCTATTCTGGGGTTAAGAAGAGCTCTGCCTGCTGGGTCCTGTGTCAGTGACTTACATTGCAAGGTTTGAGTTCTGCTAGATATGATTTATTTTTATATCCAAGCGGTTGTGTTTGGGTGTCATGTTACAGATGGTGTTAGTATATCAGTGAGGTGAAGGTCAGGAATGCTGAAGGAGGAAATGGTTTGATTTGGGTGCAGAGCAGAGGAATACTGACAACATGGCGCCACGACTGTTATAGTAAGATCCTCTGAAATTCTTTCCCTCTCTGCACTGAATTTTATTGCTTATACTTTTTTTATTCTTTTTATATCAATTTAAGTGTCCAGTTATATTTTATGTTAATGTTGTGATTTGTTTAAATACTTTATTCCAATTTTCCTATGTGTATTAATGGTCTAATCGTGTGAACTAATCTTTTGAGGAGATTGTTTATATGAATTACATCCATTTATCTGAACTATCTTAATCCAGATTTGAATTGCGTCATAGCAGATGGGCTGTAAATTGTACTTTTCTCTGCTCTTTACTGAAATAAACTCAAATCTTAAGCGGATGAGTTGGACCCGAGCTGTGCCTCTCCCTGATGCTGCATTGTTTGCAGTGTGTTTCTTCCAGCATCCCCCCCTCCTCCTCCGCACCCTGTTTTTCCCAAGTTTTGTCCGACACGTGCGCGTCATGGCGGCGTACCCTCCAACCCTGCTTGACCGTTGGCTTGTTTGGGTTAGCTGCAGCCAGACCCCCCGACAGCAGGAGAGGAGCAGGGGGGGACTCCTCATGAGAGCATGAGAATGTCATCAACCTCTCCAAAGGCCCGTTAGTGATCGAGGGGGAGGGGGAGCCCAGAAAAATAGATTGCATAACGCCTTATATAACGAGCCTGACAAATTAATAACCGGAGCAGGGGAGCGGAAGAATCAGGAGGCCTTGATGTATTGTGTTGCCTCGGCGTGGTGGCACACTGAAGGGCTCTGAGGATTCACGAACAGAGCCACAGTGTGTAAAGGAGGCAGGGTCACTGCTCTGTAACAGAACGGGGTGAAGCGTGACTGGGACACTTTAACTGCTGTAACACCATGACATCAGCACGGAACACACCTGATCTGTACACCTTGGACACTTATGGATCCCTGTGCTGTCACTTCCACCGCACAAAGACAGATGTTATCTAACTCCACGCTTGTAGAAGATTCAGTTTAAGTCCCCTGTGTACAAAGTGGGACATAGGAATATGTATAACTAAACAATCTTTCTGTCTAATTTAGTTTAGGTTTCTAATAAACTATGTTATGTGGGATTGAAAGATCAGTTTGTCCGGACGTTTTTAAAATCTCCATGTCCATGAGACTCCCTGACTACATAGTTTACCTTCTATAGCCGAAATCCTTCATTATGTCAGGGTTCTTGTAGAGAAAGCCTCACCAGACACAACGTGAGTATCTGAGTTTGTACCTGAGTGGGTGTGACAAAAGCATTCCTGCTCAGTGAAACCTACCTTGGGTAAATCCTTTGTCATGATAACCTGGGACTTTTAGAAACAAATTTGTATTCGAAACGCATTTGTTATTGTAATAAGGTAGCACATCATGTACATTTACATTTAGTCACTATGCAGATGTTGGAGTTGAGCTCGCTGTGGGGGCGAACCACTGAGCGTCCACGACATCAAAGCCTTGGTTCCACTTGGAGATTTGACCTCAGACCAGAATGCGGAATATTACATAATAAAAGCACTCAACAACCATTTGAAATGAGATTTGAGATAGTTTTTGGTTTTCATCTCAACTTTATTTAGAGGTAAGTTGCAGGATTTCCAGGTAACTTCTGAAAGCAGAGGGTCTATTCTTAGAGCGGCGCTACACTCATGGTCACAACAACATCCATCTGGATAAACATGGAGTCACAGAGGTTGAAGGTCTCTGTTCAGGCTCTGTGGTCTCACCCTCTGTCCAGATGAGACATTTTGTTGGACTGTAATTATAGCTGGTGTTTGAACGGATCAAAACACTCCACGTTTCAGAAGGACTTTCAAAAGCAGCAAAACACAGATGCGGTTGTTATCCAGAGAACAGCGTGTGATCGCACCTTCCCATCTCAGACACGCAAATTATTTACATTGTCTGCATTCACACTGTTGGGTCACTTATGCATCCTCATGTGCGGTAACTCCTCTAATGTCGCCGCTACAAAAAGTCATACCTAGTTCACTGGACTGGTTCTCTTAGACGTTTGAGTGTTTCCCACTTAAATTTGAGTGAGCACAAAAATCTGGTCAGCAGCAAAACAAAACCTCTCCAGATGAACTAGTTTAAGGTTAGGATGCGCTCAGATTGCAAATCAAATATTCTTCACACAACATGTGGTAATATGCAGTTTCTGAAACTGGAAGTCCATTCAAATTCAGTATTCTGCTCTTGGTTTGACTTGGCATACAGCCCTAACAAAGTCATTGTCATTGTTATATAAGCATACATACCTAAGACCACAGTTACTCCTTCTTGTTTTGGTTCTCTTGCTCCCCACCCTGCGTTTCCGACCAATGAGTGAAGCGGATGTGTGCGCGTGCCTTTTGTTGATACACTTGTTGACAAACTAGTATTGACTAGTTTAGAAAGAACCGTGAAAGCAAAGTTCAGATCCATGGTAGAACCTTAAGCACTGTTAATACCATGAGGGTGTGTTTCTGTGTGAGGGATCAGAGAATTCACTTTAGCTCAAAGCCTGCAGATATGACTGAACGTCTAGAGTGACATGTCTTCACTTTGCTACTGTAAGAAGTTCAGTGATTCATCTGAACACTATGTGGTCTTCACTGTTCATTCAACCCAATGTGTTTGCACAGTAAAGTCAATGTATCAATCAAGCAAAGGCGCACAAACCAGATTTAAACATTTGTGTGTTATGTCAGCGAATGTTACATAATGAGGCCTTTTGTTTGTATGGTTTGCTCAACGGGAGTTATCCCACGCAAGCAGGTACGTGCCAATCTGGAGTTTATGTAAGCTCTGTCTGACGGATGCAATCTCAAGTTCAGCCATGTTTGAACAGAGAGAGCGGACAGGACGGCTGCTGCTTGTGCCGCCGCTCATCACCCAGGTGATTTTCAACCCAACAATTTAGCAGTTGGAAGCTATAAGGGCTTGTGATCTGTCTGTATGCATAGACCCACTATACTGTACAGGGATGTTGAGGCTGAGCTATGACACACACACACACACACACACACACACACACACACACACACACACACACACACACACACACAAACACACACACAGGCCAAGCCATTCAAGT
Organism: Genypterus blacodes; assembly: GCF_046128005.1. Lineage (NCBI taxonomy): Eukaryota > Metazoa > Chordata > Actinopteri > Ophidiiformes > Ophidiidae > Genypterus > Genypterus blacodes. The sequence goes on from NW_027466821.1 coordinate 1,163,157, forward strand.
GTATAATGAAGCCGGACGGCCAGGAGTGCATCGAAACAATAGGAGGAACACACACATACCAGCATGGTCACTGTTTCCCTGTACTTCCACTTGGGCCTGCTTACATATTCATCTCTACACAGTCTGGATAACTTCTCTTCTTGAATTGAAACACATTTGGCATTTGTATTTACACTCTTATGAGGACGAGCATCTCTTTTTACTTTACTTCTGCATGAACCCTCAGCATAACCTGTAAAGCAGAAGTATGAGAAGCAAAACATTTTTACAAAACAATTAAATTAAATTAAATTAAATTGTGTTTGTATCACAATTATAAAGACGTTGCAAGATCATCAAGTTACCTCCAGGCTGAGGGAAGATTCTGTGTAAAAGCCTGGAGGTCAAACATAGAAACAGAATATCTGCAATGCCGCTAATCAGCCTTCAGTGTTTTATCTTTATCTTTATTGAGATAGGTTAAGGGGGTTGATAATGTTGACCTCTGACCCCAGAGGAAGCTTGTGTCATGCGCGTGAGGACATATGTCACAGATTTACTGATTTAAGTGTATTTTAATATTTACAAATATGTATATTGTGTGTTTTTGATTGTGATAATGATTTTTTTTGTCCATGTTCGACACTGATGCTGCTGTAACAAGAGAAGCTCCTGTGCATGATCAATAATAGAGCTAATAATACATCCAAGTGTATAAAAGAGATAAAAAAACATCACAACCCATTTCTAAGGCAATCAAATGATATTCCAAACCTAATGCAAACACCATATTTTGATTGAAATAGGCGTAAACAACTTATGATCAATCACATAACACACCAAGAACACGCAAAACCTATCTGTGTAGGTCTTACTCACATTTGACCTTGATCATTGTACACAGTATAGTGGAGTATAGCGTGTGATTACTGATCATGCTATGTTGAGTTGTTGGTAATAAACAGAAAAAGTCCTGAATTGTTGTCACTTGGCATATTGAGAGAGACGCCTGCAAATCAGCAGCTCACCAACATTCCTGATGACTGATGCCCACTCTGCTGACCTAAAACGCCCTCCAGACTGACTTTACTACTTGTTTAATAATTGTCAGCTGGTAGAGAAGTGTGTTTGCTCTCACGTGAGCTGAACCACAACACAATATAAGGATTGCAGCGACCCAAATGAAAGCAATAAACATACCTTCTTCAGTCATATCTCTCTAACTTAGCTCCAATGCTAAAAATCACTTCACTTCAAAGACAAATCTTAGTTTTCACACTTTACAATGTGTATTGTGGTGGAGAGTTGAGACAAAGCGTTGCTGTTGGGACGATGCGTGAGCGGGGCCTTGTGAGGATGATTAGTGAAACTAAAGGGCTGTGAATGGTTTTCATGGGACCAATCCTAACAAAGTAACACCCAATTTTCATTTAAACTTGTTTTCCGTTTCCTATTTTGTCGTTATCCTGATGCACAGTACAGTTTTCTATTGCCAAAATGCAATTTTGAACTCTGTTTTGTTGATTTTACATTTATTCGATCAGAGAATAGCTCCCTGCAGGATCATCAAAAGTATAAGGTTAGTTTATTTCTAGGTATCTGAGCGCAGCACCAGATTTTGTTGTCCCATTATAGCAGTGGTCTGTTGTAAAGTAATGATTTAAGACATTTTGATAGTTACTTGTGTCTGCTTGGAAATCAGACGCAAGATGATGCAGGGTGAAGCAGGGAGTGTGAGTGTGAGTGTGTGGGTGTGTTTGACAAGTGAGATTTAGAAATTGCAAAAAAAACACAAACAAACCCTTGTTACTCTGCTCAAATATATATTTATATATAAAAATAACATAACAACGAAAACCAGGGTAAAGGTTAAATTTAAATAATCAGCCATAGCACAGCACATTTTGTACTCTATTACGTCTAAAAACATCAAATTCCTCTGTACTGTCCCTTTAAGGTATAATTGCTGTTTTTGGGGGGTAGCTACAACGTGGACAGTCGGAATGTAAACAAAGGATTTCAGACAGTAAAAGGGTGCAATCATTAAATAAACCGTGTGTCGTAAACGCCGCACAAACACCATTTCAACGAATACATTCATTATCCACGGCGATCGTTTTATTGCAGGATCAAATAATGGACTTGTACGAGCACAACAGAGATCCTCTTAAAGACGCAGAATGGACATTTCTGAGACAAGGCTGAGTACTTTTAAGAGCACTGTGGATCTGACGTGGAAGAATCCCCCCCCCATCCACACACACACACACACACACACACACACACGCTTCTTGGGAGTGTAACACGATGCTTAAAGCGTTGCCATCATCACATGGGGGATGGAAATTTCCACTCAGTCTCCTTGGTTGTTAAATGGGAAGGGGCTCGCTGCTCTCTACTAGTGCGCCTCCTCCGCCTCCGCCTGCAGCAGCTGTCACTCCTAAACATTAGGTAAGAGCCCCAAACAATTACTAATCTCACACTTTAACGCTTTTGTATTGGCGGATAATATTTTCTGGACTCTTGAATGACTAGGAAGTTTTAATTTAGGAGTAATTAGCTGATGGGAGTCAGTAAGGATTTACTTGATCTGTTTAAAAGCTTCTACAGGCGAATTCGCTCTAATTAAGGTATTACGTAATGTCTAGATTTTAGTGTATTAAAGGCAAAATTAGCAGCAGTAGCGCCCGTGTGTGTGTGTGTGTGTGTGTGGAGCGCTTCCTGCAGGGTGTTGCCTGAAGTCAATGTAAAGCTGCGTTAAGCGCTAAACACGCTCCTTTATTTATAAAACACAAATGTGCTTTATCGTGCTCCGCGGTGATTCTTTTCACTTAACATCTGGATTATAACTCTCACTCATACGTTTTCACTCATGCTCACCAGTTGATCGTACACACGCACACACACATATACACACACTAAACTACATCGGTGCCCCTTTTTCATGCAGCTGTTGTGTTTTGCCTGCTGCCTTTCCGCTTTTAGTGAAAGAAAGCACAAAGGCTGCGCAGTATTCTCTCTTTGCATTGATCAAACTGCGTCGTATCGGGGCGAAAAATAAATCGGGCGCGTTCTTTTGCAGATATGAGATGAATGGAATGATGGGAAATGGGTTGAAAACATGTATAACTGGTTTATATACTAATAGCAACATGCTAAATCTGAGCCTATAAAGGCTTCGCAAATGTGGGTTAATGACTTGTAAATTCCTCATAGTTATAATATAGTTATAAATGCAACCACATGCTCCGATGCTGCCGCATGCGTCGTGTGTTTGGAAATACTATAAAATAAAACTTAAAGTCAAATTTAACTTAATTTCACCCTCCAGAATGCTAATGTTGCAGTAACAAAGCACATGGGTTTGTGTTGCCTTCAAGTCCTGTTGGAAGTATCGTAATTGGGCACAGGACGCTCAAGCACAAACACAAAAGTTGCTAGATGTAGTAGGAAAAATGAGAACTTCGTGCTTCAGACAAATAGATGTAACGGACGAAACATCTATTTCTATATATATATTAGATTTTTGTAATGTATGTGAAAATTCGAAAATGCGAAAAAAGGAAAAAGATCTATTTTACATACTATTTTTGTGTACATGTTCTTTATTGTCTTGCCAAATATACATAAACAAACAAAGTAAAATTAAGTGATTAAGTAAAATTCTCAAAGGCGTCGATATTGAAGTATCTCACATCTGTCAACATGTTTATTTTCAACCTCTGTTTGGTGGAATTTGTAAAATGACACCCATGGAAGCAAAACGTTCCATATTTCCCTTCCTTGTTGTGAATTTTACAATGTCATTACACAGAGGCCATTGTTTGAGCTCTTCCGATTCTTCCGGAACATTCTGCTAAATCTTGAACACAAAGTAAATCTGACAATAACACAGAGCGTCATTAAGGGTTTTCAGTGGATCAGTCATGATTTGAGGTATATTTGCTCGGATATTGTTGGACTTACGTTCAGGTATATTACTGTACTAACGTCGTCTTTGCCTTAAGACGGTTTTTTATCAAGTATTAAAGTCAGAAACTTTCCCCTGGGCCTACACACCACAGCCATTTCTCTTTGACTAAACTCAAAGACTGGATTCAGTTAAGTAGTATAACTTTAAAGAACCGTCAGGCTGCATTTTTAAGTGATGACTTCAGTTCTATCATTACCGCTCTGACTGCTAAAAATACCCAGTTGCCACACAGTCACCGTGCATGCAGGGAGGCCTTAGCTGTTTGTTCTCTTGCACATTATGTACCAGTCAGTCTGGTGTGGAAATAATAAAGTATTGATCCATTCGAGTCTCACCAAGTGTGTGCATTTCTAATAGAACTGTGGGATGTGTTGTTTACCAATTTAGAGTATTGCACATATATTATATATATTTGTGTCTGATCAGAACGAAAAGAGAAACCACACCTCTGCCAAAGTGCAGTAACCCTCTTATGTCTCTTTTTGCCGAAATAAAGCCGTACCTTAACTACCATTACCTTCAAATCAAATGTGGCAAACATTTGCAAAGTCACTGTAGTGACTTTTCCTTTGTAAAGCTACAGGTGAGAGGAAATACCAGCACAGGTTTCTCCACCTCTGAGTAGGGTGAAGCACTGTGCAGTCTCTAACCTCTCATTGGCTGTTAGGAAGCCCGATTTACACAGGAAACGTAGATCAAACCCCGGCAGTGGCAGCAGCGTTGAGTGAGCCTCTGGCTGATGTAATATTGAGAGTCTATGAACAAACCATCTGAGTGGATTTCAGTGACTATCAGACACAGCGACTCAGTTCAACAAAGGGCACAATATCTGGCCTTTTCCAAAACACTGTTAACACTGAAACCTGAGATGAATGCACAGCTCACAATGTGAGAAGCTGCTATTTTTACCTGCAGCATTATATAATGCAGCCATTTGGAATGTGCATGGACGACGTGCAAGAACATCTGTGATTGCACTACAAACTTTCTTTTTGAGAGGCTGGAATTTGCTTTCTACCTCTGATGTGAGGTCAGGGGTCAGGTTAGAATAATATATGTATCGATACCAAGGACCAGTAATGAAACCAATAAAACTTAATAAGCATTCCTTTATTTTTTGGTCTACTTTTAGAAATAGTGTGCAGAAGATTCATCAAAATACACATTTCTGCAGTAATCATGTAGTTTGTGGAGTCAAATCAATACATTGATCAGCTTTGATTGATGTGTAGTAAAGGTAAAGGATTGGGATTTCATTCATGAAAACCAATCAGTAATGTGGAAAAAGAGACTGACAAGAGAGAGGAAGAGGAATGTTTACTAATCCGATAAAAGCAACAGTTTCTATTCTTTCCATGACTTTAAACTTTGTGACCTGTAAAATGTCTTAACATTTGTGAAGCATGACGACCTGCAACTCAACACTGTGAGCTCTGATGAAGGCATAGAGCAGAATATGTTATTGTCAAAAACATATCCTGTAGGGAGTCATCTGATAAGTCTACCGACCATGAGGAATGATTAGTTCTGTATGTTTGTGTGTGTGTGTGTGTAGAGTACACGCACCCAGCTAATGAACTTGCAGTGTTCTGTACAAAATGCTCCGGGTTTGTTTTACTTGGCAAGGGTTCAAACTGATGAATACTGGTGGAAAGCAAGTCAATCTCCAGGTGAATGTGCTGAGCTGACACACTGTCCCACGTGTTGGACATGCACTGATGTCTTTGTACAGGTGACTTGACAAACTGGGCCCGTGTGATCTCAAGTTACACTCAGACAAGTGTTTTCGTCCATGCGTATAAGATCTTAGAATAGATGTTGGGAAAGTTTGTCCTCTTCTACAAGGAGAAGTGAGCAGACATAATAGAGTGGTCTTGGTCAAGGACAACGGCAGGAGCGTAAACGGCGCACTCACATTTTTCAATGGTGACGGAAATGGAACTACACAAACATGTGGTTTAACATGGGAACTGTTTACATTCATGTTAAAACTTTCCTTATACTAAATAGTTAAATTCATTTCCCCAAAAATCAGAAAAACAGACATAGATTAAGGATTCTGAAGCGTTTTATTCAGGCTTGTAAACGTTCCAAACACCCTCAATGGAATGCAGGAGATTTGCGGCGCGACTCCTCTCTCTGCCGCTCTGGAAATGACCTAAACCTCCATCCTGGATGTCTTTATCTGCACTTTTATTAAAGCTCAGGCCAAATCCTGAAGCTTACGTAAAATTGGATTTTGTGACAAGAAAGGCCACTGCTGTCATCATCAGGACACACAGCACCGCAGATCAATACTGGCTGATGCAGGTTCACAAACAAGGTTAGGGCAAAGTTGGCACATGTACAAAAGGCCAAATTGTCGTTTGTTTAAGGCCAAGATGATCTTAATCTCATTGTGAAGTCGATATGCTTTGATTGCCGTCAAATCAAGATGCTTTATAGGTTTTGCTCAGCCTGCAGGATGTTTTTCTGATCGAATATAGAGAAGCTCAGTGCAGAAATAGGTTAGTACTGCTCAAAGGAAATACTGTAAACGAAACTAAACCTTTTCTTGACAAAAACTTTCCTGAGAGCTCAATGCTGGAGATGTCCCACACTTTCAGAGGCGAGAGGCAAAAATTCCTCACTCAAGGGTTCCTTTTAAAGTCTGGCATTATGTAGGCAAGTTCATAGTCAAGATTTGAGTACTTTCACCAAAGTAGATAAGATATCATATCAGTAGAAAAGCGTGAACATCATTCATTCTAGTAAGATTTGTTCACTCAGTGTAAGAAATGATTTAGCATTCTGTTTGTAGTTTCGTACGTAATGTTGGTTGTCATGTTAGTCCTTTACAAACTTTCTCCTGAGACAAAACGCACTGCTGGTCTGGTAAGGCTCTTCTTTTTACGCTGCAGCTTTGTGGATGGTGAGCCAAACGGGCAAACTCATTGTTGCTTTGCTGCTCCAGCCTCATGCATCACAAATTCCAGCCGTCTGAGCTCAGCCAAGAGAAACACGCAGCAGACTGTGGAGCTCCATCTCCAAGTCTACAGATGATCAACATCATTCTGCTCTAGATGTGATAGCCAGGTACACACTACAAGCTGGAGCAACTCAGGAAACCTTTTTAATCATGTAAACACAATCAAATCACCTTAAATCTACATCGATTTAAGGTGAATACAGTGGATTGGAATACAGTGTATAGAGCATGTAAACATACTCACTGCTGCATGAGTATTACATGACTGTTTGTCAGCTAAATGTATGTGGCTTTTGCCCGGACTGCCAAAGCAAGTGACGTGTGGAATATCCTTAAAATAAACATAGCTCCGTGGTGGTCTGAGACACACATGTCCGTGATAATGGAGTGTGTGTGTGATTTAAGGAGAGAAGAGCTGGACAGGTAGAAATGTACAGCAGGAAAATGTTTACAGCACATAAAGTCTTTATGAAGCGTGCATATTACAGTTTCAATCAATGTTTGTGCTATATTAGTGAAACAACTGAGAATGAGATCCATATTTCAAACATGTGTAATTATAAACAATATTCATAGTTGTCCACATGCACCGAACATATAGAATGTGTGACGGCAGTGTAACAAGGCAGAGAAGCTGAAGATCAGAGGAGGAGCAGGAGGAGGAGGAGGAGGAGGAGAGTGTTGAATTCCTGTATGACGTAAACTTGTGGAGGGATCAAGGCCCATTTGGGTGATGATTTGTGTGTGTGCGTGTGTGTGTGTGGTTTTCAGCTCTGTGTGTTGCGGTCGTGTCTTTTGCAGCATGGTTGTTTTCGTCGCACAAGGAGACTTCTGTTGCACGTTATGACTTGAGAACGCACAGTAGCCCACAAGGTTGCCGCAGCAGCAGCAGCAGCTGGAAACGAGTCTTTTTATGTGACGCTTTATGTGACCAGCTGTGATTGGTCGGGTTTGGATCGCTTGCGTAACAGCCATTGCATGAATAGGCTCATACACACAGCAGCAGTATGAGTTCTTCTGTTTTATCGTTTTCCATCTTATTAAGATAGGCTTGGAATCAGATTTCAACAAGTACATGTAAACTCACCTGTAGGAATAGTTGAATAGGTTTTAGAATGTAATATATTAGAAGTGTGTCAAGTTTGAAATGCATCTAGTAAGACAAACCCATAGGTCCTGAGCTGCCCTGAAATCTTTGTCTTTGATTGGTCCATAGCTTGGATGCAATGCATCTGATTCCACCCCCATGTAACCCACCACCCCTTTAAAAATATATATGCCTGTGTATATTTTCATAAATCCACCTCAGGATGCCAAATTCAGCTCAAAATGATTGAGGCTGTGTCCTTGGCGGTAACTGTAGCCCCGGTCTCAACACGGTGGCATTTAGTTTCACTTTGAATTTAAATATATGTCTAGATATGCAGTTTTGTCATAATCACTCATCAGTAACATTGGACGTCTGAAATCGCCTTTCTTAAAAGAGGATAGCTGGTAGATCAGCAGGGTTCACACTCGCCTCCACCAATAAAGCATCCATATTCGATCCGGCGAGTCGTCTCCCTGTAAGAAGGCGCACGGAGGTGAGACATTTCACAAGCAGGGGAAGGAGACATCTGCTCTCACAGATCTGTGAAATAGTTTTGATCTCAAGCAAACCTGAAAGAGTTGACAGAATTTGTAACTTTTGCCTGGTAGCATACGAACCTCATCCAGCAGGAAATTGTATTTTTCTTGACATTGGAGCAGATATTGGATCATATGAGGTGATTTACCGCAGTGTGTTTCTGTTTTTGCGTAATGTCACACGTCATGTCCAATTCTAGGCTGCAGTGTTCAGCAAGAAATTGATGTAATTGTAGGCTGCGCAACAAAGAAACATTCTGTCTTGTTTTGGACTCGAGTGTGTGTGTGTGTGTGTGTGTGTGTGTGTGTGTGTGTGTGTGTGTGTGTGAGTGTGTGCGTGCGTGCGTGTGCGTGTGCGTGTGGGTGTGCGTGTGTGTGTGTGTGTGTGCAATTTTGGAAGTGACTCCACAGTCCAGACACGTCACTTGTTACTCTGTGATGTTTTAGTGAAAATGGAAGGTTAACAACCTCTGCATCCTTTGTGGAAACATCCACCGTGTCCCTTTGTTTACCAGCTGATGTCAACCATGCGTGTTGTTCTGCTACATAAAACACACACACACACACACACAAATACAGGCCACATCCACCCATTTATGGCAGCAATTCTGTTTCAATTCCTCCCATCTGTGTCTAAAATTATGGAATGGAATAATTTATAATATGGAAAATTATGAGTCACACTTGTGATTTTCCTTTGACCAGTGGCTGATGAGAGGAAGTACTATTATTGCCACATTACATATGGTTACATGTGTGAAGGTTATTTTGGCTCAGGATGAAAGGTGCTTATGATGTGTTTATGGTTCTGCGTTGTAGAGATTCCAGTCCTGGCAACAAGGCGCTTTAAGTCCCAGTTTATTATGGAGCTTTTGTCCTTGGCTTGGCGCTATCAGTCCTTTATGTTTTCATCCGCATGTTTCCTTATCCTCAGTGACGCAGCTGAGGGAACTTTTCACTTCTCCTTTAGAGTGTGTGTGACCCCCACCCAAGCCCTGTCTCAGTATAGTGTGTGACAGGATTGACTTTGGAGATAGCTTTCTACTTACAGGTGACCACTGTGTGTGTGTGTGTGTGTGTGTGTGTGTGTGTGTGTGTGTGTGTGTGTTTGAAACACCACCTCACACTTCAAGGCTTGCAAGGCCATTTAAGGAATGCCCCTGTGGCTGTTAAGAAGATCCCAGTGAGGCGTTCACTGTTGCCGGAAATTCAACTTTCACAGCCACTCACACGTCTACATTCTTCTGTGTGTTGATGATTGCACTTAAGATCCGTTTGTTTTTGTCCTTAGTCTCCTCTTCCTCCGTACAACCAGATCAATACAATATTCAGCATTCTGGACTTAAACATCTTGTCCAAAGAAGCTGGATTACACAACGTTCATCAAGTCAGTGTGAGATAAAATAAAAACCTAAATCAGAACGCTGGTTCTTTTCTCCATCTGTTTATCTATAATTTAAGTGATTTTTGTTTGCAAGAGAGCATGAACCCGTGCAAAGATGTTGTGACTACTGAGATACAATTCAGATAGGATCCAGATAAAGAAGCTGTTTATGTGTGTTTATGTAATGCATGCAGACACAGAGGTCATAATTAAAGCCTGTAAATGGTTCCAATACGAAGAAAGTCTCATTTGCAAGAATTTCAGATGCGATTTTTCCAACATTTTTTGGTTTCAGTTCAGTTTTCCTGTTCCTGTTCCAGGTCCAGATTTAGTTTACAGCTCAGGAAACTTCTTCAAATGCAAATAGATGAACCTCATGATCATGGTTTCTCAGAATTCATGAAAAGTAACACATACATATGAACAGCAGAGGCATCATGGTGCACGTTTCTGTGTGTGTGTGTGTGTGTGTGTGTGTGTGTGTGTGTGTGTGTGTGTGTTTGTGTGTGTGTGTGTGTGTGCACATCCAGAGAGTATTCCAGATTTGTTTGCGATAAAGCCACATCTCCGAAATGAGCATGACCTTGGGCACAGTGACATCCCTGACGCTGCCATCTGATTGGTCAACCTGTGGCACAGCCTACCCGGCACATTACTGACAGTTGCTCGCAGCTTGTGTGTGTGTTTTGTTCCAATGTTCAAATGCGTGTGTATGCCTGTATTGGTATGAAAGAGGCAGGACAGCGAGGCTCGCTCAAAAGTGTGGGAGGTGTGTGTTCCTGCACGTGTTCGCTCCCCGATCCATTGGCCAACACTGACCCGTGTCACTTCAGCCCTACTCGTGTGTGTGTGTGAGAGTGTGTGTGTTCTGTAAGATTTTGCACAGGAACCACACTGAATATAGTCAGTGGGTATTTAACAGCATCGTGTGCACAAAATCTTTAGTGTGGTCGCAAACTCTCACTCTTTCCTGGCCTCTCTCTATCCTCCTGACTCTCTCCCTCTGTCATGCCCTGCTTTATTCCCTGTGATTTGCCCGTCTGTTTCTTCCTCTAATCATTCCTCCCATGCCACTGATGTAATTTGGCTTTCTGGTAAGGCAGATGTCTGTGTGTGTGTGTGTGTGTGTGTGTGTGTGTGTGTGTGTGTGCGTGTGTGTGTGTGTGTGTGCGTGCGCGTGCGCGTGCGTGTGCTTGTGTGTGTTGGGGAGGCACATCCTCATTGGTCGTCTCAGGCTCTGCCTCCCGTGCTTTTAAAGGTTTTCCTCTTCACCTGAGTCACATAAACGCTTGCAGCTCCTGGCCTCATGCAGTTGTCAGTCAACTTCCCAAAAAAATTCTTCTGAAACCTTTAAGAGTAGAGAGTGCAGAGGAGCATTTGAGTGAGTGAGTATAAATGTTTTACCTAATGATTTCAGCTCATATTATGCAGCATAAAAAAAAGCTTTGGTTACATGCACTTTATTCTGATTGATTTGCAAAAGTGGCTGCAGGGTTCAATCACAAGCAGAATTAGACAGTACAAATTGTGGTGTTTAATCTTTTTGATTGTAGACATCGGTAGCTGCAGCGAGGTGTGTTTGAGTAACAGCTGCGATGAAAACTTATTATCATAAGTCAGGCACGGCCGAGCTTAAAGCGTCTCTCTTCTCCTGTGGCTGATGCAAGACTTTGTTCCTGTTGGGCTGGAACCATCAGTGCACTCACTCCTTCAAATACATATGTCTTCTTCCTCACTGTAACTAATAGGAACATTCAAAGTTGGTGTCTCGGTTTGCCTGAGCAGCTTGTTGAGATCACATTATTGCCCTCATGTTTGTAGCAGTAGTAGTTATCACTTAGTTTTGGTGTTTTGCACATAACATTAAACTACAAAACGTTCTGACATGTGATCAGAACAGGATCTCTGTGATTGTGGGGTATAAACTTGACTTGGCTCCAAACAAAGTCCGGTGTCATTGGTGTTTAATATTGATTGCAGTTTGCGAAATGAATCCAATAGTATACGTATTATTCTATATTATTATTATTATTCATATCATAATTCTGCACAAGATACACCTACGCCTATTCATTTGAAAAGTCTTCATGCGTCTATTTGAGCATTGTCACTATGAGATGACAAATGAAGCAACAGGGATGTTCACATTGATTTACTGACAGCGGTTGTGCAAAAGTGACACAAGCTGGTTGGTTTGCGTTGTAATGGACGTGTGAGAGCGTGTTTCCAGCTGCCTGTGTGTGTGTGTGTGTGTGTGTGTATGTGTGTGTGTGTGTGTGTGTGTGTGTGTGTGTGTGTGTGTGTGTTTGGACCTGTTCACACAAAAGACATAAGAATACATTCTTGGTGACAAATGAGAATCTCTGCATACAGAGAATGCGTCCTCAAGATGCACACACAGATTAGGAATATGTGTGCAATATCGGATTGTACAGTGACCTGCTTCCAACCCCGGTCACCATATAGATCACTATTACTTGATCACTCTTACTACATGAAATTTTCACCCCGGTGTTCTAGTCAAAAATGTGTTTGGGAGATTTCTTGTGCACATTCCTAAAAAAGTCTGCCTGAAATGTTTTGGAATTTGTTGTCATCAGTTGTAATCGTTGCCAGTCACAGATTCATCCTCTGTCCTGGCGCACGATGGGAGACTTGGAACTCAGAATGACTCAAAATTAAGCAAAAGGTCCCACAGAAGCACTTCCTTTCAGCTTAAGGCTCATTTGTCCTTGATTGCTGCTGTAAATACCTCAAATGCTTCTCTTTTGTGTGTATTGGGCTGTGTTGTTGTGTTTTTGTGCTTGGCAAGCGTCCCTTCAAGTGTCTTCTGTGTGGAAAATTCAGATTTCTGGAGCCTTTAAAGTCTCAATCGCCGCTGCTTATGTAATCAAATGAAGACAGTTGTGGTGGTGAATGTTTTTTAACCCAAGCCTAAACTAAAGTGCCCAGAAATGAACACGGCCACCCTGTTGATGGTCGTAAGTCATGGGGCCTCATGAACCCGCTTGCGTCCTTGACCCGGTTTCAAGGTTTGTTGACAGAAGTTCAGCAGCGTTGGTCAACATGTTCCTGTACTAATCTACCAAATTATAGAGCAGAGTCAGGAGGACAGTATTCTATGTATCTTACTGTCTGCAATCACAGTTGGCTACGGTGATAAGTTGCCGTGTCGAGAAATCGCAAGAGCAGTGAGGCGCCTGCACAAGACACTTTTTGTTTGTAGAAGACATAGACAAAAGTGCTTCATCATCCAGACCGATGAGCTCAGTGAAGACTAATATGAACTGATAAATGCGCCTGAGGGCCTTTAATCACTGATAGCTACAATAGAATCAGATCCTAGATTTGTGTGAACAGTGAAATGGCGACAAATGAGTGAGATGTTCCCAGACTCTTGTTAAATATTAATGATGGTGAGAAAAGTCAGTGTTGTTGTGAAACTAAGAAGAGCAGATAATCACTGAAAAGATAAGAGATAATAGATCAAACATGGAGTCTAATGTTCTGTCTATCTTGTGGTCTCTTCCTTGCAGGTCTCCCATTCTGCCTGCCTGAAGATAGAGAAAGAGAGAAAGAGAACTACATCGGCGCCTTGTGAACTTTTGAACGCCCCCCCCCCGTGCACCCGCCTGGCCCACCCCTCCCGCTTCCATTACCTGCCGCGTGCCGCAATGCCGGGAATCGTAGACCGCATGGAGCTCAGGAAAGTCCCCACAGAGGCCGACGATGACAGCACGGCGAGCCTTAACGACGACTGCGACACCATCGACGGCGATAAGGCCACCATCAGCAGCAGGTCAGCAGAAAACACAACCCTTCCTTTTGTGTCCACTGTAATGTAAACGCCGAGAAAGGTAATATAGTCGGCGATGTAATCTATACAATATTCTCTTCATCTTTTCAGTCAATATCTGGATGACGCTGACGACGGAGAGAGTCAGAAGTTTCTATCAAACGGGATGATGAAGAAGAAGAAGTATGAAGAGTACGCAGAAGAATATGTAAGTTACAACATACAGTGAATGTGATTGTTGGCTTAGGAAAACTATATGTGATTAATTGAGGGTGTATTACCAGCTTTTGTCTGTGATTGAATACTTGTTTTTAATGCTCCGTCTTCACGTCTCTGTCTGTCCTCCCCCTCTCGCTCTTCAGCACCCCGGCCACGCCTCCTTCGGCATGTCTGTCTTCAACCTGAGCAACGCCATCATGGGCAGCGGCATCCTGGGCCTGTCCTACGCCATGGCCAACACTGGCATTGTGCTTTTCACGTGAGTACTTGTGCCGTAGAAGACAAAAAAAAATCCACTGCCATAGAAAAGTGAAGTGTATTTGCAGCTGGACAGAGGGAAGATTTGTAGAATCTTATTGTATGTTAATGTGGTTCCACCTATAGGTCAAATGCTGTCACATTAAGCAGGAATCATTCAAACTGGCATATGTGGGTGTGTTGTCCAACTTTGGTTGCAATTGTGCAATACATTCAAGTTATGTTAGCTGTATAAGATATGTGACAGCATCAAGCATGTGCAAGTAAACTGTACGTGACAGTTCAATATGAGCGTATCTATGCGTGACATTTGACATCTGACACACTTGCCCTAAAGTTCTAACCCCCCCTTTATCGACTGGCAGTGACGCCCAGTGTGTCATGTTTCCTCAAGAGTGGAGAGACATGTTGCTATAGTTACATAATATAAGGAACAAATGATGAAATAAAGTGCCAGACATAATCCTGTCCCCTCCTAAAATAACATTGGGACGGTGGGCAGGTGTGTGTATGTGTGTGTGTGTGTGTGTGTGTGTGCGGAACGTTCAGAGACTCCTGTATTTCTCCCTTGCGACATGTGCCATGTATGGAATGCGGCCGACAGGACAGACCAGTTAATATGACCCTGCAGTAATCATGGTGCCACTGAAGGTGCAAATCACGGCACAGCTTCTTCACCGATCGCTTTCTGAATCCGGTCTGCTGATAAAAGGATAGAACCTTCATGTAGCTCCTGCATCTCTGCTCACTCTCTTTCGCTCTCTCTCTTTCTGCAGAGTCCTCCTCATCGCGGTGGCCATCCTCTCCTTGTACTCGGTGCATCTCCTCCTCATGACAGCCAAAGAAGGAGGTCAGTGTTGTCCTCCACGTTTGACGCTTTGCAGAACACTCGGCTCAAAACCTCGCAATAAATGAACAGCATATGCATAGTGGATCAACGTGTTTTCACTCCAAATGCAAAGCAGTGCTGTAGCAAGGGAGATAAAAAGTGTATCAATGTGTTTTATAGCACTGCCGCAGTTTCAATTAAAGTGTGATACTCTCAGTCTGGGATTTGTATGGAAATGTGTTACTGAAAAACACGCACATTGTTTCAGGCTGTACCTTCAGACCAGAAGTATGTGTTTGGAGCAAAGGGTGTGACACAGCTTTGCATTAACAATAGAAACTCCACTATAGCTGCTCACACCCGCTACAGGGGCACTCAGATCTGACGTTTACAACTGAATTAGGAATGTGGTTCTACACTTTCTTCCTCTACCTTCTTTGCTGTGTTAGAACATTTCAGTTTGCCAGTCTGACCAGTGAGCAATGTTCATCAACATCTCAGAGCAAAACCGTTATCAAACAAGAAGTGTTCTATTTTCTCCTGCCAAATGTTTTGTCCAACAATTTGTCTGTTCTGTGCAGGATCGCTCATCTATGAGAAGCTGGGCGAGCGAGCGTTCGGGTGGCCTGGGAAAATGGCTGCGTTTGGATCAATTATCATGCAGAATATTGGAGGTAGGCAGCAAATTACTTTGTGTAGGTAGGTTAGGTGTGTGTGTGTGTGTGTGTGTGTGTGTGTGTGTGTGTGTGTGTCATGAGGCTTTGAAGAGGAGGGGGGAGTGGTACTGTTTGGGGAAGGAAGAGCAAGTTAAATGCATGTCATTGATATTCTCCTTGTTTTTGCTGTTATCCTGCAGCCATGTCCAGCTACCTCTTTATTGTAAAGTACGAGCTGCCCGAGGTGATCAGAACCTTCATGCGCTTAGAGGAAAGCTCCGGGTGAGTGTGCATATAATTTGTGTGTGTGTGTGTTTGTGTGTTTGCGAGGCAATTTGTTTATTTTAATAAATTTACTTTTAACCTATCCTTTTACTTAATTGGTGCCCTTATGAATGATAGTTATCTTATATATATAAGATGTTGTGATTTTTTTTTACCATTACTTTACTAAACATATTCGGCCATTCTTCTGTTTATTTAAGCTTATTTTTACCATTTGTTTATAGTTTCTCACTTATTATATTCACAGTTTTCTTGACGTCTTTGTATGAAAACTGTTATAGAAATCCAGCTTGATTGATTGATTTTGACTTCCCTCTGCAGTGAATGGTACCTGAATGGAAACTACTTGGTAATATTTG
Source organism: Genypterus blacodes (assembly GCF_046128005.1). Taxonomy (NCBI): domain Eukaryota; kingdom Metazoa; phylum Chordata; class Actinopteri; order Ophidiiformes; family Ophidiidae; genus Genypterus; species Genypterus blacodes. Next base: position 1,179,489 of record NW_027466821.1, read on the forward strand.
TGTCGATCGGAATCATTCTGCCTTTGTCACTCCTCAAAAATTTGGGTAAGCACTGACCGTGTGTGTGTGTTTGTGTGTGTGTGTGTGTGTGTGTGTGTGTGTGTGTGTGTGTGTTTGTTTATGCTATTTTACTGCCGTTACAACAGACTGAATTTAAGAGGACGGCATCATTCACCCCACAGCAACAGTATAACGTCTTAATCAAAATGCTTGAACTGTGAAAACGCTGCCGTACACACATACACACACACACCAGAGGCAGACTATAATGTTCACTTCCTCATCAGCCTGAAGCCTGAAGCCAGATTTTCTTAAGTGCTTCCACATTCTTGCAGCTGTCTGTAATCAGGTCTGTTATACCCAAGGTAACGGGACACGAGTGGAGCCCTTAGTCAGCGCTGCCGATTGGGAGTTACAGTAATGTAACACTGGAATTACCCCTGCAGTCAGCTCTGCCGCTCAGATGTAATTTATTAACGCAAGAGTCGTTTCTGGCTCGGCTGGCACAGTTCCAAAACTTGTGCTGCGTGTCTTATGTTATCAAGACAGTCAGACATAAAGTGTTAGATCTGTTTGTGGCAGCTGTTTGATTCAAAGTGAAAACGGTTGCAATCAACCGGAATGAGACGGATTGCCGCGTTTGCTGTCCGAAACTCTGCTGCGTTTTTTTCTCGAATTCAGGATTAATTCCAGAAGTGCTTCTCCTGTCTGATTTTTGATTTTCGTCTGCGTCCAAGAATTGGGTCAGGACCTGGAAAAGGATTGTGACCCACATACCAGAATAGACACCAAAATGGCTGTGTTTGAAAAAGACAGAGTAGTGTTCTGTTACATGTATTTTTGGCTCTAGGTTTAAACTCCTGCCCCCCCCCCCCTCGGTATCACTTCAGCTTGGCTCTGTCCACTATCTGTATCAAAACTAATAGTTCACAGAATGACTCTTCTTCACATTTCCTCCTTCCATCTAGGTTACTTGGGTTACACCAGCGGCTTCTCTCTGTCCTGCATGGTGTTCTTCTTGGGTGTGGTAAGTTCAGTCACTCTCTTTATAAATTATTTTCTAATTCTATTATTTATTAGTTTGGCACAGAGCCCTATTGAGCGACAACATGCAAACATATGAAGTTAAAAAAATACTTTATCACCTCCTTTTCCAGTTGATCTACAAGAAGACCCAGCTGCCTTGCCCACTTCCCTTCTTTTACCACAACTCGCCCAACCTCAGCATGAACGCCTCAGACATGTACGCCTTGCAAAACCAGTCGACACACTTGGACTTCTCCCGAGGCGACATGTCGCCGGTGGGCTCGGGCGGCCAGGACGGCCACCACGCCACGGGGATCCACATGGAGCCTCACCCGGACGCCGAGGAGATGTGCACGCCCAAATACTTTGTCTTCAACTCTCAGGTATGATCGGTTGCCTTATACGCCACCGCAAAGTGTTGATTAAAGGTGGAGTCTCTGAGGTGTGTTTTCTCTTGTTTGTCTTTGGTAGAAAGGCACATTTGAATTAGCAGGTTTAAGTTTCCTTAATGCAAGAACTGCTCGCACAAAATTGCTGTTTGCTGTTTTAGTTTATGATGGTCTAAGGAAGGGCCTGTGAGGACTGTTTTCACCTCCCTTGCCCAAATGACTGTTTCTCTGGCTTTACGTGCTATTTTCGGTGCTTGATTACAGCCTAGTCGCATGCTGGTGGATTTAGGGTCTGGTGGAAAAAAAGAGTTTTTGATTACAAAGGTTCCATACTGAGTGAAGTAACCTGGAATGATCGACAAAAGAAAAGAGAGTGCTGGCCATTTCCTCTAAATGCAAAGTCTTATGAATTAAGATTATTCATATCTTAATGAGATGTCTTGATCTTTTCCAGACGGCGTACACCGTCCCCATTCTGGCCTTTGCATTTGTCTGTCACCCTGAGGTGCTGCCGATTTACAGCGAGCTGAAAGAGTAAGTTTGTTTTTGTGTCACCGTGGGAAAAGAAGTCTTTGCCATCATTGTTTGGGGTCATAGATCACGTTAATATAACATTGAGGAGCACAAAGACATGGAACAAACAGAACACAATGTACAAAACTGCACAGAACATGTTGTACACTCAGTGATCCGTAGCTTAGCGGCATAGCTGAGATGCACATCCAGAGCATTTCCACTGCGATGCAGTGTGATCTGGCCCCTCACAGAAACTCAAAACCTAAATCTAAAAGGTCAACATTATGTCTATTTCGCGGACAAATAGGTTGAAAAATGTTCCACGTGCTCTCCCAGCTGGTGTTCATTCAGCTAATTTATCACCCGACACATGCTGGGCTGATCTCACACAAAGTGCAAAACACATGGCAGACTAGGAAATGTAGTTTTCCATTGTAAAGAATGAATAAATGTAAGATACCAATGTGTCTCTGTGTGTGTTTGTGTGTTTCTGCAGCCGCAGCCGAAAAAAGATGCAGAACGTCTCCAACCTCTCCATCCTGGCAATGCTTATCATGTACATGCTGTCGGCCCTATTTGGCTATCTCACATTCTACAGTAAGAAAGCACACACATATCAGTGTCACACATCAGTCACATGATTCCTGATCGCACACAATGAAACTACTTCCTTCGATCATCACATATTGAGCTCTGCAAGACGTCTTGTTGTCACTTGATGCTTGATGCTTGATACACACTTATCCACATCCACGTCTCTTCTCCGTCACAGATAACGTGGAGGCAGAGCTGCTCCACACCTTCACCAAGGTGTACAAGTTCGACACCATGCTGCTGCTGGTGCGTCTGGCAGTGCTGACCGCCGTCACGCTGACTGTCCCCATCGTCCTATTTCCTGTAAGTAGATCCTGTGAAGTGTCTCTGATGTTTCTATAAAACCTTAAATATCTTTCTCTAACCTACAGCAATTACATTACATTACATTATAGAAAGTATAGTATAGTAAGCAATTCTGATGAGAAACTGTTCTAAACCCTCATTTGCAAAAGTGGTTTGTGTGGACATCGAAGAGGTAAACGCAACACTTTAAACCGATCCAATTTCTGTCGAGGAGGCCAAATTAGTCACATCAGCAATTGGCAGATCCAGGTTCAGATGAGCAGTGCGGCCTGTTATCTCGCTCACTTGCCATCATCGAATTAAGCCTCATTTAAGCCCTGATATGATCTGATTTGCGTCAGAGAGATTAACACACACACAGTCACACACCACTTCTGACTTTAAATGCCTGGTTCCTGCCCTCCGTCACTCACCAATGAGCTGCTCGTAAACCATTTTCACGTGCGTGTGTTTCCAGCACAAAAGCCACTCTGTCGCTCTGCTCACAGGCGGTGTGTTACGTGTTTACTGCAGACTCGCTGGGTTTCTCTTTTTCCTGGCAGTTTGTTAAAAGAACACACTGTTCGGTCGTCACTCTGCTCGTGTTGTCATCTGGAGTACACAGGCTGCAGTAAACGGCCACACCTCGCTCCATTACCTGGACACAGGGACACACATGCGTCACAGCCTGTCGCACTTCGTTAGGCTGCGTTTCTTCCTGTTCTCAACCGCCGGGGGTCAAAGGTTAACCTGTGTGGGATGTCCAGTTACTGAATGGCGTCATCCAGGTTACATTCATTCACACACGCGAGTACACGCCATGCCTTTCCCCATATATGGTCAGCGGCTAAATTTAGTCTGGCCCTTATTCGATAAGAAGAGAACAAAAATGGCCGATAGCCGGAGGAACTGTCGTGCCCTGTTTAGTTTTCACCCACACATACACACTTCAGACACGCAGTCATACACACTCTTGGTTTTACTATATGTACAGACAAGCAGCCACACATTTCAGAATACTATTATTTCCTGAAGTGGCTGTTGTGAGTACAGCAGCTCGCCACCAGGGGGCGGCAACATTGTGGCTATTCAGTCACGGAAAAGTGCTGACAGAAAATGATGCAGCAATTGTATGTTAAGGGAAGAGAAATGCAGCACGCCCACACACATACATTTATGCACACATTTTGCTGATGCTTATGTCCACAAAGATACAATGGGCCCTCCTGTTCTCCTCCCTCTCTCTCTCTCTCTCTCTCTCTCTCTCTCTCTCTCGCTCTGTCTCCCTCTCACTCTATTGCTCTCTCGCTCTCTCTCTCTCACACACACACACTGGCTGGGTAGAGGACAGAGATTTTTTTTTCTGATGAGGGGAATGTGAGAGAGAATCCCACCCTCCGCAGTGGAAGTTTACAGACGACAGGCTGGCGGCCAACAATGGAAAAATCCCCACCCCGGCTTCTACCTTAGAGGGGCGGAGCCATTGAGACGGGAGGTCCGGGGAGAGGGAGACAGAGGAGATAACGTTCTTACGCCCCCCTCACACAGCAAACTCAAGGACTTTTCCATGACGCTTAAAGTCACGTTTGGTGAAAGGGCGCTGAAAATACGGACAATTACATCAGATTAAGAAATTCTCTTGGTCAGCCTTGAATAAATCGCAGCAAGAATTCAGTCCAACAAAACATAAAATAAGCCTTCCTCTGTGCTGAAGTGCAAAAATGCAGACGGATCCAGATTTGTCGAAACATAAGGCAAATAAGGAAAATAAACAAATGATGCCGGATCATTGCTCAGATGTGTGAAAATGTGTTTCTATGCATCCCGACTGTTCTCTGATACAACATAGATATTTGCTCCTATGTGTTCTTTAGGGTTAAGGGTTCAATTCTTGCAAGTGCAGCAGAAACCTGTCTGTGTTGGCGGCCCATCCCCATCCTCTTAAGCTTTCTAGAAATTGCAACCAGATTCTTTGCGTTCATTTTGCGTTATGAAAATCCGGCTCTGCCCTGCCCTCTGCCGTGTTTGCATTGCACAGATGCACGTCGCATTCAAACGCTTGCACTGGGTCGATGGTAAGAAAAAGTCGATTCATCTGTTTGAGTGATGGAGGAAGTTTTAAACTGCTTCATTACAGTGGTCACTACTCGTTAAGTGAAACCGCGTGAACCAAAGATTGCTGAACTGGGATGCATGTCAGGTGTCAAATCAAAGGAGCCGCCCTGCTCCCAACGTGGCTCTGCCAAGTTTCCACAATGTGACATTTGAGACTGCGACCTTCATCAGCTCCAGATGAACATAAGCTTTGTCTCTGACTGTCCTTGGCTCCACCGGGGGAACGCATAGGAGAGGAGAGAGAATGTGTGTGTGTGTGTGTGTGTGTGTGTGTGTGTGTAGGTGAGTGCGCCCAGATACACGTGTTTAATCGTGTGGGTGTGTGTGTGTGTGTGTGTGTGTGTGTGTGTGTGTGTGTGCAGTCACGTGAAGGATAGATGTTAACAGGGGCCAGATCACACAGGGCTTTGCCAGGATTTAGCACATAATGAAAAGGCTTTATGTTTAGTCAAACATGCCCCAGTTCTCATGCCTGGCCTGCAGTTTGAGACCATGGGAGAGACTGATGAAGAACTTTACCTTCACATCTCTGCAGCCCTCAGCTCAATCATATTCAGTTTGAGTCCCAAAATTCACGCGTGCCCCTGATACCTGGAGTACCTGTGTATGTAAATCACCTGCAGTCCATTAATAAATGACTAAATGGCCGTGGCACAACAAGCCCGGTGAGGGAAGAATGACCAACCAGGTGAATGTCAGCAGTGTTTGTTGACACTTTAGCGTACAATCCATAAGAAAGGAATAGAGTAGATTTGGGTACGGACATGTTCCTACTAGTGTCAAAGTCCAACTGAATATTTATACACTGAATTGTTTTAAGATCTCAAACCCCCGGCACTAGTCTACATGCGTGGCAGCAGCAAGACACATCACGTGACCTGTGACATCATCATTTGTAGGCCTCTGTATACTATACACACATAATTCTTTGTGATTCATTTAAACTTGCAATCGCTGCTGCTCTTTGTTGTCGTTGGTCGTGATGGGTTTGGGTTTGTGTTGTTTTGATTGTCCTGGACACACACTCACAACACTTACACAGTCAACACATAGTCACTTATTGTGTCCATTTGTTGTGTTATGTTGTCCACTTCCTGAAATAGCACATGGAAAATGAGAAACAACATTTTGCTCTAAACTGTGTGAGGAACATCAAACGGCTGTTGCAGGGAGGTTGTGTGACCACTAGAGAGCTTGTGTCCACATTTACTGCATCATGCTGCAGTGGCTGTGCTGCTTTGGTTGCCCTGAGCTGCAGGGGAAGATGATAAACAGTTACTTTAGAATCCAGAAGGCCCCACGAGAGCTGAACAGACGTTTCTGTTGATACTTCCTTACTTTGAAAGGGACTTTTGCAGAGTGCTCAGTCAAGCGGGAATAGCGTGTCGTTTTAGAGTAAACGGTTGAATATAGAGTCACAAATTTGGTGTGACTTCCTGTTCAGTGTATAAAGTGCACCTCACACTCTTGACAGTGTGTTTATTTTGTCTCCAGCCTTTGAGACATCTGCAGGCGTGTGGGTGTAACACATAAAGTAATAACACACTTCTGTTTCATGTAAACAACCCCGTTTGCTGCCATGCAAATGTGTACTTCTGCTTACATCTGATCAAAAACCAATTTAGAAACAGAAAGTTCCTCATGAATGTTTTGGCTTGTTTGGTTTCTACCTCATGCTCTTGTATTTTTCTTAAAAGAGTAACTGAGACAAAACAGGAGAAGGTATAGTTGACATTTTGAGTTTGGCATCAGTTCCACCCATTTAGCAGCGGTGTGGTTATCTTGTTTCTTGTAATTAAAGTACGGTGGAAGGCTTTAGAAGAACTTTGATACTGAACCAGCCGAACCCAGATGTGGCCGGGCAGATCCGGCTGGCTACTACTATCCTGCTACAAGCTGAGAATGTGTGTGTGTGTGTTTGTTGTGGGGGGCTTCTGACAGCCAAAGACAAGGGGTAAAAAAGTGTGCAAATATCACACAGTGAACTCCAAAGGCCTCACGCCAGGTAGCGGCCCAGTGCCGAATAGCTTGGAGCCTTGGAGAGAAATGCCGCGTCCGGGCTAGAATTTTCCAAGCCGACCTAATTATGCAACAGCGGTGGTGGGGCTGGGGGTCTTGGTTGTAGAATTTCAGGGGGGGCCAGGTGCACACATGGATGCACATTCTTTATGTTCATTCTCTTGGCCGAGACGTCAGTTTGGGACAAAGTGGTGACACTTGTTTGGCAGGAGTGCAGCCGTTGCCCCTGGTTACCCCTGGCAGCCATAGTGAGGGTCGCTCGGTTCGCTGACAGTGCAGGAAAATCTGATAATAGGATTTCTTTTTGGGACATACAGTAAATCATCCCATCCACTAACTAATACTTAAGTCATGAGTGAGGAGGTGCGTGGTGCAGACAGCTTACAGTAAAGCAGCAGCCTGCACACGCCCTGACTTGCCCAGATAAAGTCATAAAGTAGTAAAGTCTCCTATAATTACACGTCCACGTCTTATTTCATGTAAACTTTGGGCAGCGGTGACTCCTATCAGGCTGAATTTGGGAGTCACTGCTCGCTCAGATGGCCTCATTAGCAACTACAAGAGGAAGGAAGATAACCTGAGCAGGACGTAACAACTGAAAGTGTCACTAGTGGCTGTGGTTTTAGACACGCCCCCCTCTGCAAGTGCTAAACCGTCCTTCCTGTCACTACCGGCTGATGCAATCCCATGGTCACATTGCGCCGCGGAAGTTAATCCCCTGCCGTTTTGAATGAGAGCCTCAAGCCCAGCCCCTTTTAACCACCCCGTGGCCAGGGAGCTCACGGCGCCTCAGGTTTCACCTGATACCTGCGACCTTTCACCCAGTGAAGGCTTGTACAGCCTGTGTGGGGCTCCTGGGGCAGCATTGAGCGTCCAAGTTTGAGTCAATGCACTTCTGGTTCTCCCTGTTTCCTTCTCTAGGCTAATACAAAAACACATACACTTTCTCAAACATGTACACACTCATCCCCTTGAAACCTTTGAGACACTTCAGCTGGCCAACAAGTGTGGGAATCAGACTATTATTGTTAATAAAACAACCTCACTGAAATGCTTCACTACACTCCAGCGTTTCTTGCCAGACTTAAATGCATCATTGCTTTTATTTTAATAAATTAAATCAGTGAAAAGTAATTATGTGCATCAATGTTGACTCAGTAATGCAGCTGTCCTAAATATACGTTTGTTCTTTATCAGCAGTAATGTCATTAAAAATGTCAAAAGATCAATGTGGAAAATTCTGAAATCATTTGCAAAGATTTACAAAGATTTACACACTTTGTTGTTTTCACAGATCCGCTCTTCAATCACCACGTTGCTGTTCAGCGGTCGAGATTTTAGCTGGACTCGCCACTTGCTGATCGCCGCTGCTATCCTGGCCTTCAACAACATGCTGGTCATCTTCGTGCCCACCATCAGAGACATCTTTGGCTTCATCGGTGAGGATCAATCTTTTAAAATAACTCTTAGGGAAACATCTTTGGACTTTTTCAAGGTACTTATCTTGATCACAAGGTTCTCACAATGTACCTTTTGTACCAAAAACTAGTCTGTTGCATTTGGAGGTCATCTGGATATCTAAGCCTTCCTGGTTGGCTATCAAACAGTGCTGCATTCACATGCTTCCCCCCCCTGAGAATCCCAAATCCAGATAATGAACGTTTCAAAAAAGAAAAAAAACTCAAATAGCTTTGCAAGTCTGAGAACTGTGTGTGCTGAGAAAGAAACTTTGAATTTTACTGAGAACATTCTTGTTTGTGTTCTCTTTCAATGTCAGACTCACTTAGGGCACGATATTGTTCAAACTGTTGTGGCTTGATTTCCATGCTGGCTCAACACATTAATGACGACTCATGAGCGACAGTACCAACATGTGGCAATGTGTGAGAGCCTGAGGGCCAAATGACTTATAAAGAATGTTTAGTTTGGTCCTGAAAGTTCAGAGGCTTAAAGTGCTGTGTCGTGTGTGTGTGGCAAGACAGGTAACAAAGTGGTAAAATGGGTTGTTTCTGGTTTCATTGCAGGCTCCTCGGCAGCCACCATGCTCATCTTCATCCTACCTGCTGCCTTCTACCTCCGCCTAGTGAAGTCGGTGCCTCTCCGCTCCCCACAGAAGATTGGGGTAAGTGTGCTTCAACACACACCCAGACACACACACACATGCTCTGAAGTTTGGATTACATGTTCCAAATGTGAGCTGTCAGGAATCTAAACAGTCCCTTGCTGTGTGTCATCAAACATTCAACATATCGTATTGAATCCCCTCTCTCTCCTCAGGCGGCCGTCTTCCTGGTCGTGGGAATCGTCTTCATGATTGGCAGCTTGACACTCATCGTGATGGACTGGATTCACAACCCCCCAGGCTCCGGCGGTGGTCACTAAGCTCCCCTCTTCTCCTTTCCAACATGCTTTCTCAGATTCACATTTAAGAGTGCAGTGAACCCACCATGACAGTGCGCTGCATCCTCCCTTCTTCCCAGAGGACATCACTGGAGCGAATCCATCTTTTTTTGTCGTTTTCCGTCTCTGTTTGTCACTGTAAACTTACGGATGGGCAAAATACGCTTTTTTTACCAACATGGTTTCCGCCTCAGAAGAGACAGCTCTCACCAGCAGCAGACCCGTGTGCTGCCGTTTGCAAGGCCCCGCCCTTTGTGCACTTGAAGTAGACATTCGGAGCTGGAGTCTGACAGCCTCCATGAAACAAGGAGCACTTCTACAGATGTACATATACAATACACCTGCACAAATACATATAAGGCCCCTTCTCTCTTCCAAACTAGATCTTTTTAGTGATCACACACAAGGAACTCCTCAAAAAATTCCAAATCAGACATCAAAGCAGCTGTTGATTAATCACCTTAATTGACTTTTCGTCGATGATTCAGGAATTTTTGCTGCTCCTCTACAGTATGTATTAACAATCATAAACCTTGCCAAAGTCTGCATGCACGTTCGGTTTGAGCGATCGTCCACACACATCGACGTGTGCATCATTCAGGACGACGTCTCTGAGCTCCGCGCTCTGCTGCCGGCGTCGTCGTAGTATTACTGCCTCGGAGGGATTTTGAATATGCATAATGTTTGAATGTACATAACTAAGTGTATCTACTGATATGACTGTTGTACATACTCTCTCACATAACCTCGCACTCTCGTTTAGGGGTCTGAAGTTTAAGGATCATTTCCGACGTTCATTATTGTTCACCTGCTGGTATACAACAGTGTACAAACAACTTGAATCAGTGACTCAACATGCATCAGCCATGCAAGTTGACAGGAATGCATATACAGAACAAATACATGTTACATTTAGTTATAATATATTTGTAAAATGATTTACAAAAACCTTCCATATTGAAAAAAAAACACTTTAAGATACCAAAATCTGGGTGAAATCATTTTGTTTCATAAAGGGTAATCACTATGCTCATCTGATCTACGTTTTAGCCACAATCATACAGCTCTTGTGTAATAACAATTCAACCAGTGGTTGATCTAGAGCCAGAGAGGGGCAGGTGCAAGTGGTCAATCAGGCAGATGACGAGAAAAAGGTTTGAGCTTGTCAAGCTCACCTAAACGTGGCTTTGGTCCCATCACTATGTGCTCAGTTCTCCTGAAGGCAACACGACTCGAACATTCTGTTTGCGTCGTTTTGTTCGGTAAATAGTGATCCTTGCTATAGGGAAGAGGTCTACAAATGTGCCATACTATTCCTAATGCTGTTATATAAAGAAACCTACTCAAAATGGCAACAGTCAAGTAGGTAAGACAAACAGCCTTGTGCTTAACTCAGAGACAGACACAGTAAGATACATAGGAAGCAAGAAAGGATGATTTGTTGTTGATTTTTTAAGCCTTTATGTCGTGTTGCTGAGGTTACCGATTACTGATTGGTTAGAAACTGGATGACATCACCATGACTGACACTTGTAACAGAGGCACCAGCTGTAAACACAAAAAGTTATCAACAATCAGATATAGGAGTATATTTCAATCTAACTTTGTATTTTTGTATCGTAGATGGGCAAAGATAATTCTAATCAATGTGGCCTCTGTTTCGATTATTTGTTAAACTAAAACAAAAGTCGCGTAAAAAGATCACATGGCTCAAATGAGATGATAATCTACTATAACAAGATTATCTGTCATCAAAAACGAGCAGATGGCTCGTCAGGTGTTTACATATTGTCAGTGTTCACTCTGTCAGGCTATGCTCACTCATGAATCATTGGACACATTTTCAAAATACCAAAGGCATCGTTTTCTTAAAAAATGAGTCCTTTAACATTCAATGATCTCCACTGATAAACAGGGATTTCCTTCCAAATTGTGCCTTTCGGAGTAGCTTCCTCTATAATTGGCCTCTGCTGATACAGGTGCCTAGGGTAGAATCACTGACAAACACACAAATTTGACGTCATGTGTCATGAACGCATCCAGCCAAAATGGACAACATTTATAGATCCGTTGTGGATCTATGTACATGAAACAAATAGATATTTCAAATGAAATAGTGTATAATGTGCATGTTTTTGGATTACAAACATGGTCTTTTTGGACAAATGTATATGCTCTGTAAATAATCTTTATTATATAGTACACTGACACGCATTGTCTGTGAGTGGGTTGTTGGGGGTTTCTGCCTTACAAGTCTTCTGCAATCCAGTGTTTGTTTAAGTATATATATAAATATATATGACATATATTAGCTCTTTTTTTGCTGTATGACAGTAGTTGTTTTCTCTTTTCCTTTATTGAAGCTTGTATATTTGTAGAAACCTTGCTTTCCCTTTATATATATTATCCTTTTCATGTTTTTATGCAAACATGTCATAGACGTCAAGACGAATCAGTCAATGACAGACAGCCAAACGCAGTATTCTCAGAGTGTCTGAGACAAACACGAGCTGTGGAGCTGAGACTTGTGGTTTCTGCCAACAATGTGTCAAAATCTAAGCCACAAGAAAGCAGGAGTAAGGCGGAATCATTTCTAAATATCATCCAGTAGCTCTCCAATTAGGGATGATGCCATCAATCGATGATGAATGAGCTCCACTGGCTCTTCCACTGCTGTGTTATATATGAAATAACACATAGGAATGACTTGTTACAACCAAATATCCTTATTCAGATGTTGAAATTGTGGAGTTATATACAATAGCTCCACCAGAACAATCAAAGCCTCGACTTCATGCTTCTCTATGGCTTCTATAACGTATAACTGCTGTCATTGAAAAAAACGTAACAACCCAGTTTCGGTGAGGCTTCGTTCCCATGATTTTACTTGAACTGAAGCTTTCGATGACCTAATAACGTCATAGTGAGCTTCACAATGGAAGGGCCAAACGGCTCATTCAAGACCTGCTACGAATGTTCGATAAGTGATTGTTTTCCGTTCGATAATATGGCTCTCTCTGTAAATTCCATTTCTAATGTTGGCCTGCGACATCAGTATTCTCTGCGCCATCAGTGTGCACCAACACACACACACACACACACACACACATGCGCGAGCCTCAACTGATCCCTTCCTCAGGCTGGGGTTTCATCTTTCGAAAGGTTTCATCTTACAAAGAGGGTGACACCCACAGAGACTCCCAATGCCTCGGCTGCACCTTTTAGTATCTCAGGTACCCAGTCAGGAAGAACACATGGAGAACTTCAAATCTCTTTACCTCCTTCACGCGATTGAGCCCAACTGTACAATGCCGACCTGGACTGAGCTGGTGGAGATGAGATATGTCTGACAGCGTTCAGTCCAGAGTTGTGCAGGGATACAAACCTGCCTGTCCGTCTTTCTCTGTGGACCCTCACCCTCCAAGAAGAACTGGCTCTGTCCCTGCCCCTGCTGTTCACAATGTCTCTGCCTCCTGTGGATCATGCTGAACATTCATATTTGTAATTTTACCCAATAAAAAGGGGATTTTTTTTGTATAAGTGAAGCTGTTTCATTATCATGAACAATAAAAAATGTGAAATGAAGTACTGTTATGGTTTTGTTTTCTTGTTCAAAGTTCAAATGCCTCAAACCTCTGCTAGACGTTCAAGCCTTATGTTATTTTATTATATATTATCACCTAATCTATGCAACAGATCTGTCTTGGTTTTGAAATTCTTTGGCTACATTTATATTTCATGCCTCAATATCTAATTCAAAATGTTTTGTCTGAATTTTGATAGCACAACTGAAGGTTTGGTTTGTGAGAAGGAAATGACAGGTAATTACACAAGCTGCCAAGTTTATTCATTCGCAGATGAGGTGTGTCTCATTTTACAACGTGCGACAGCCTGGAGGGATTGTATAGCCCAACTAGTCTGAGACAACCTGCCCGTGGAGGACTCGAGGTCATTGTGAGGGACAGGGGCACCAGGGCTTCTGTCTCTGTGACCTGGACCCAGGTAATACTTTGTGTGTATTTATATGAATAGACATCTCTTATGTAAAAGTACCAGTGTGTGTCTATGTGTGTGTCTCCATATTTGAATGTGTCCATGAGGTCTTATGTAACACGTCAACACATGTGTCTTGGGGTGTAATGTCTAAATCCGGGGTCGCGTTTTCTGGCAAAACGCTTAGATGATATTAGGCCTTCCAGAAATAAAAAGGATCAGCCCGTCCCTGTCTAGCTCGCACCTCCCGCTGACATGTAACACCAGCTTGTCATGTTCCCAAACGGTTCAGTGAGAGGCGGTGCCAGTGGAGTTAGATAACCTCTGTCCATCTCTGTCCAAATACACACACGCATCAGCTCAGAAATCCACTCAGATGTGTGGCAATACACACAGCGTGTGTTCTGCTTTCACATTTTTTTGATTCACAAAGATATTCTACAAATTTAAAGCACTTGTTATTCATTTAGTTTCAGTGCTGTTATTTAAATATTCAACTATTAAATGCTGTTATGCAAGAGCATTTAAAGGGACAGGTGCTGTTGCCATGGAGCCTGGAGGTGAAAATGACAAACAGCAAATGGCAAATGACCTTGAATTTAGCACTTGTGTGCGCACGTGTGTGGGAGGCCTGTGTCACGTAAATCTGTCACATGGGGAAAACTACAAAAGAATTTGGAATCTTTGGAATCTCTCAGCATGACCATGTGCTCATATTTACCAAAACCAACTGCAACTGAGTTTGGAGGATATCATCAAAATCAAACTCAATTTTGTTTAAAGAGAACGAACAGAAAAAAATGGCTTTTTTCAATTTTGTATTCTGTGTTCTCCTGGTGGACATGGACATCTTTCTCATGCAGCGAAGCAACAAAAACTCTTAACCAGTGCCAAAATGTGATTGATGTTGTTTCAGCATTAACAGTAAACTTTGCATATTGCATCTGCAAACTAAATAGATGACTGTTTATCTAAAGTCTTTAGTTTGAGCGTTGCAAAGAAAGAACAGAGGGCTGGAAATGGATGTTTGTTATCTGTCCTTGTTATGGTGCAGTTGTGGGTGTGACAGCATGTGTGCAGCATCAGCCCATCAGGAGGCAGCTCACATTTCTGCACATGGTTGTGTTGTAAATCTAATTACATAACAGCTGTGTGCGTCTTCCTCCTGATGATGACCAGGCGTCCCCCTCACCTCTCTGCTCTCTCACAGCTGCGCACGACACTCGTTCCCATTTAACCTTCTTGTCTCCCCTTGTCCTCTGCCTCGCCATCTGTGTGTGCTTTTGTCTTTGTTTGGGATTTTTTTCCAGGATTGCTTTGGTCTATCCGCAGCCATTAGGATAGACAAGGTACATCCAAACCAGCTTGGAACACCAGGTGAAAGGAAGGACAGATAACCTGCTGGATCCTACAATATGGGGCATTTTTACTGCTACTACTTTTTCTCTGATAATGATTTATACTAGAAGTCAGCTGGAACTAAAACACGCCACATAAACACTAACTCCATTACTGTTTTGCATATTAAATCTTTATTAACTCACCTCACCTCAACCCCTTTCATGATATTTGAGGGTTTTGTTTCGATATTTGAGAGTTTATTCTGTTGCCTTTTTCAACGTGCCACTTAGAAAATGAACAAAATCAAAGTAAAATGCAATTATAATCCCTTATAATGTATTTTGTCCATTTCTGAGATCACGTAAGCTTTCCCGGAACACAGAACATCACTCAATTCAAAAAAACATGTACACGCACTCCTTTATCCCCTCAGCCATACATGAATATCCTCTGTAAGCCTGTACGCCGAGATATGATACACAGACTGCAAACTGACACATACACAAAGTGTCCGTTTAATGTTCTCTATCTATATTGATCTATCACCCCAGTTTGATGACTGAATGATGGATTCCTCATCTGTCACATAGACTCGTGCAGCGTTCCACCCATGACCAATGTGACTCACTGACATTTTACACACACACACACACAAACTGCATCTTCTAACATTCCCAGTGTGATTGAAATAATGAGCGAATGAGTCTAAAGCAGTAACCTGTGTGTAGCTGGGCTGAAGACAGACACTGTGTTCTGTCTCTTACTGACCCACCTTTGCTCCCGATCTCCCTCTGCTTTTGCTTCGTCAATTTTTCACGACTCTCCCTACTTTCA
>NW_027466821.1:1200000-1430000 GCF_046128005.1 Genypterus blacodes
GTTGAATAAGTATTTGTGGGACTCCCTTGCTTGCATTCCCATGTGCTTGCAAGTTGGGAGATACTGGTGCAGAGCCAGCGTCAGAATGCCAACAAATATTTATTCCCGAATGAGAACCTAAGAGGAAAACCAGTCCTACTTGTTATACAGCTGCAGGTTGACCATGACCATAAATTATGATTCACAGATATACACGCTATGCCAGACCAGTGACTGAAAACAAAGTCACTGGTCTGAACACCGAACAGTTCCTTTTTATATTAGTTTTTTATTTTACATCCCAGGCGGGCCAGGACGGGGTTGTATGGATGCATGGTTGTGTGACATCGGGGTTGGGTTGGGTCTCTGGGTGGGATGTCCTCTCTTTGTTTTTTTTTCTGCTTCTCTCTTTATCGCTATCACAACCTATGATGCGATTTGTACTAGCCTACATTGCTGTTTGACATCATCCTGTAAAAACTGTATTTACCCTATGAGATCATCACATCAACATCACTGATGCCATCCTGGACTCTGCGTCCACACTACTGTGCCATGTTCTCACAACCTCCAGCGGCCGTGGCTTCCTGCTGTTTCAATCTCAATCTACTTGTACCTCATATTGCCTATTTACCTCAGGGTCTACGAAGTTAAACAACAACAATAGTAATAATTATACAACCTTCTTTCTCTGTATCTGTCCCTCTCCTTTTCCCTCTCTTTCTGTAGGCAAATTACCTCCAAAATATCCTATAATTGTATGCGCAATGTCATGTAAAATGTTTGCTTCAATAAAAATGAATAGCAAAAAATAAATTAAATCTATGACAGTGTAAATGTTGTTGACCTAACCAAATAACTCCTGCCGTCTGCACTGTGTGGCTGAATATTCTGTGGAATGATGAGGCTTTATGTTGCATTCATTGTTTTATTCATGTACATTATCGGAAACACAATAACACACCGTGTGTACACGGCTAAGACATTTGTTCAAAACCTGTTATTGCACTCTTCCACATTTTTTTGTCGAAGAGGATGTGGCATGGTTCTGTCAAGAGCACCATCAGTGACGATGTTTCCTATCTGGTCACAGGAACTTGTTGATTAGCTCCTTGTTTCAGGTATAACTTTTATTTCTCATCTTCTAGCCAACGCCCATTGACCCCGCGACCTCCTGCCATGTTTCCCCCCTCACTGATCAACAAGATGGCGCACATCGGATCCTGCACCGGTGATGCAGTCACGGTTTTATTTCTTCACATAAATAGCCAACTATTCAACCAGGTAGCGATTTACAATTGAAATAATTCAATTACAATTTCGTTTCAAACCGTTTCAAGCACTTTATCTCTAATCCAAGCCCTTTCCAAACCTTGTTTTGAAGGATGTACACATCCTGGTTAAAGCATAATACCCTGTGGGACAGTAAGTAAGAGCTCAGGCTTATTTATGCTGCCATTTGGAGTTAGTAAAGCAAGATACTCTTTAACAATTCATGCAACAATAAGAGAGGACACAAGGAGGAGCTAAGGAATGTTTGCCCAGCGACACAAGGAACAGGACCAGGAAACAGAAGAGCACATTGGAGAGACATAACAGGCTTGAGTCCAAGAACATACCTGACACCACCCAACACCTATTTAAGAAGAAAATGTCACCTGGCCATTTTGAAAATGGGCCTCTCCTAGCAACTTTGGAAACACCAACCACCTGCAATGAACGAAGACAATTGTACGTATGAGATAATAAATCAATACACCAGACAAACACGATGAGGCACCTAGATGGGATGCCAGCCAACCAGAGCAGCACTGGCAAGCTCAGAACAGGATGTCTACTGAACGGCAATAAAACCATTTGTAGTGGAAGGAGAAGCTCATCTATTGTTGTTATGAATGCAAATACTGTGCTGTACATGTTGCATACCAGGACATAGCACTAATTAAATGCTTAAAGTATGATGGAATGGTCAAAGGGGTTCAAACTGGGGGTAAAAAGCATTAAAATGCCATTCTCTTGACTGATTTGTTGGGTTAAGTACACAGAGGAATATCTAAAGCCATTTGCATTAAGATTTTACCTGCTGTGTGAACGCCTTCTGAGTCTTAAGCAGTACAGGTTCTCATAGAAACCAAGAAACAACACCTTGATGCGTTTTGTCCAGGAAATGATCAAATGCAAACACGTCTACTCACAGTCCTAGCAGGCAGGCAGGGTCAGACCCCGGGGTCAACATTATGTTTGTAAATTCTTGGTATTCTGAACCAGAAATATTAACACAACGCAGATAAAGGCAACAGAGGAAGTGATCAACACTTGCTGAGGCACCGGCAGCACAGAAGGAGAAGTGAGAGCAAGGTACCACATCAGCAATTCCATGATTCATAGGGAGGAGCTGAAGACAAATACATTATTCACTGACTTTGTCAATAAAGAGAGCCAGCTAATGTTACTCCTCATCATGATGGCTGATGGTAACATAAATGTCATCGCTGTTGACAAATGTACAGTAGATGGCAAGGGGGCGAAGAGAGGCAGTTCAGTTCTAGGTCTTCGTAGGC
The DNA here is from genome assembly GCF_046128005.1 of Genypterus blacodes. Taxonomy (NCBI): domain Eukaryota; kingdom Metazoa; phylum Chordata; class Actinopteri; order Ophidiiformes; family Ophidiidae; genus Genypterus; species Genypterus blacodes. The sequence goes on from NW_027466821.1 coordinate 1,202,541, forward strand.
CTGCCAGATTCCCAACCTGGACGTTCCGTATGTTACATAACCGCCACAGACCGCCGCCCCTCAACACCTGCTCGCCGGCTTTACTTTCTCACTCCTCCAGAGACAAAACAACTGTGCTCACAATCGATGCTTTGGCTCGCTGGTTTGTGAGCTTTTGGAGTGATTCAACAACGCGAACAGCCACAACCAAAAAGCTTTTAGATTTCTTCAACAATGTTTTGCTAATATGACAGCATCTATTGGAATCTTTCTCCAATAGTTTGTATCTTTGCTCATAGGTCCAACTGCCAGTTCATCACCAATAAAAGATGACTACAAACAGTTACTTTGTAGGAGAAGAAGTCATTCTGTTTTCAATCCTCCATGCATTTGAGTGTTTTGATTGAAGGAATCAACATCGCTGTTGTGTCGCTGTCATTCGTGGAGTCTGGTGGTTTGACAAGGAGGCATCAGCTTGTGGATTCCGTGATGTCTACAGAATTTCACACAAATGTCAGATGGGTCATGTGGCACCGATGCATTAGAGTATTGGTACCTGTCTGAAATCAGGATCGTGCAGATATTACATAACAAATGGATGTTTTCTGTGAAGGCTGCGGTGGGGAAATATTTGGCAACGCACATACAAGCACATTCAGTACTCGTGTGTACAGCAACAGGAATTTGAATGTAAGAATGAATGAGCGATTGCTTGAAGGTAGAAAAAAAACAAACCTTGAGCAGTAATCAAAATATTTTATGATTCAAACTTCATTGGGACTGTGCACACTGAGTGAAAACAAACTATTTAACACGTATTGTACACGGCATACTTCCAAATATGTTACATATTGATGTAAACATGTTACTGAAACATACACACTAAAAGAATTACAGAAAATAACACAATATATCATCTTTAAGTCAAACACCAAACTTTGAAAAGCGTTATGTAACATGTCATCATACTTGTGTCCAGTGTGCATATTTCCTCTTCTCTGAATGGGTCGGTATAACGTGGATGAAAGGGTTTCAGGTTAGCGTACACACTAGAAACCAATCGATCATACTGTACGTACCATGTCACACTACACTGACAAATGCCTGCACTCGCAGTAACACACACGCACAACAAACTGTGTTGACTTGCCACAGTTAGAAAGTCATTTCCAAGAATAGATTCCATTCGTCAAAACTGCATCAGTATAGAATTGAATAGATAGACTAGTAGACTAGTATATTTTACTGTAATAATTTTCCTAGAATAGTATGTGACTGTTTGACTATCCCTCCCCTTTATTTCCACTATATCATCGCAGTTCTTGCTAAAAAAAGAGGAAGTTCTAATCTTAGGATTTCCAAGGAAGTGACATTTGTAGCCAAGATGAAACCCATCTTAAGCAATAACCTGTAAGAGAGACTAAAAGGGTCATAGTTCAATGCAAGGCATGCAATCAATTTGAGTAAGGTTAATTAAAGCTAGCTTGAATTAGCAGTGCTGATTGAATTGGATTGAAAGTGTGCTGAGGAAGAAGAATGTGCTCTGAAGACAAATCATTTTCAATAGGTTGACCTGAGACATAAAATAGTCATTGAAATGTTGTAGGAACACAGAAGACTGACATCATGGAAGCCAAAACACAAAAAGGGTCGTAAGTATTCACTGAATTATAACATTCCGCAACATTGTTTCTGCCGCCATGTAAGAATGTTTTCCAACAACACTTGCCTTTGTAACTCCGCCTCCTTCCCGGCATCCAGGGCCTGTACGTGTCCTCTTCACCTCCCCGCTGACAGGCAACACCGATGGCAATCACAGCACTTCCTGTGTTGTACAGCCATGACCATACGGAGGCATTCGGAGATGGAGAGAGGCGCACAGGCTAGACAGGAACTCAGTTTATCTTGTGTTGACCAGAGTGTGATTCATCCTGCAGCTATGGGAAGAATTCATCTCCAAAACACAAGATACAGGCATCAAAATGTCTCATTGCCCATCATGCTCTTTATTTGCACTACAGCATTGTTGTGTGAGTGAGACTTGCCACCTTTTCCGCAGAAGTGGCTTTTCAGGAACTTCGTAACATCTGACTTTGTATTTTCAGTGTATTGTGTGTGTGTGTGTGTGTGTGTCCACATTTCTTCTTAATCCTCGCAGTTCACGTGACTCCACCAATTCCCGTGCCACACCGCTGCTCTAACTTCACTCCACATAGTGAACCTAATGACCTTTGTACTCATTTCAATTACGCACACACACACACATACACATACACACTCACACACTCACACATAGGAAGTCGCACCCACTGAGCCACATGAAGTGAAACTGATACGAAGCTCTACTGAGGACAGACAGGGTTCTCTTATAATGTTCTTACAAATGCATCTAAATGTGTCCTAAAAAACAAAAATTGTTTTCAGACACATTACGTGCAACAGGTCAGAGTTAAATAAGATTCAAGTAAGACAGCTTTGTGTTGGACGCTGACTGGGTGCAAAGGAACTACAACAAAAGAACTACTAGTGCTTCAAAACAAACATGGAAACACAGATGGTGGCCAAACATTCATCCATTAGCGTCACACTATGTGGGTGTGTCTAACTTAGGTGTGTACGCAGGTAAATCTAGATCTGTTCCACATCTGAAGTCAAGGACCAATAGATGTGAAGCTTTCAGGGCAGCTCAGGACACATAGAGGTTTTGTGTATTAAAGCTGACCTCTGACACGTTTCGCTTTTACAGCAAACCCACACAGGACAGTCTGGCTGAGTCCAACAGGGAGTCAGCAGGTTCACAGGGACCGACAGAGGGCCGTCCTGGGTGGAAAGTTTTTGGAAAGCGAGACAAGCAGCCTCCCCTCCCCTCCCCGGGGCCCCTAAGGCTAACGTGATCCCCCCATTTGTGCTCCTGTCATAAAGAATGCGCCCGCTAAACCACTTTCCCACCACTAAGAGGATTACTTAGGTAATGCAGGCGAATCAAGGGATGCTCCGGCACATCGGGACATTGGGAAGCTGAAATTAATAACTCATGTAGAAAGCAGAGATTTTATCCCGGGGATCAACTCAAAACTTCTTTTTGTTTTGCTGCAGAGAAGCTAGCAAGGCAGCTTCTGCAACATTGGTTTTTATAGTAAAACAGAAATTATTTTGTGATCCTAATTGAGGCATTGACAAGTAAAGTGAACTCATTAACTTAATAAGAGACTAAAACACTAAATGATGTAACTGTTAAGCCTCAACTCTCAATAGCAATCTGCATTTAAATGATCAAGAATGTATTGCAATTGGGATGCAGTCCAACACCAGATCCAGATTGTAATCAGATATCACTCATTAGAGCGCCATACCTCCTCCAAGTCCCCACCAGTGCTCCACATGAGGCTCCATCTGTAAACAATGGAATCAACAGGTTATTGCCTCTACCAGGACCAGGAGTGTGAATGAGTTTGCGTGTTTGAGCCCTGTGTTACCTGTGCAACCTGTCCAGTGTTTAACCAAACCCTTCCTTCAACAACCACTCCAGCACCTTAAACAAGTCAAGCAGGGACTTTACATAGAAACGATGGACGCCTGAATCTGTAATGTGACATATTTGTCATAAATAAGTCGCTGCACCTGGAATGTTAAATGTCAGTGTATATGGAAACTTAAATTGTTCTTGAGAAACATCTTGTTGTTATTTGTTCAGACTGATTCAAGGTATAGTTTTCCGGTTTTCCCACTGTTAGCAGTTCTTGTTTAGCTAAGGAATGTTTGCCCAGCGACTCTAATCCTGTCGCAGGCATCACATCCGATCAGGATCAACGACGTGTATGTATGTATGTGTGTGTGTGTGAGTGTGTGTGTGTGTGTGTGTGTGTGTGTGTGTGTGTGTGTGTGTGTGTGTGTGTGAGAGAGAGAGAGATGACAAGGGTTCCAAAAGATAACTAATTTCCTTTTTGGTGACGTGTTTGTTTTTCAGTCTGATGGCCACCAAACCTCTATTGTGTCTCTGGAGTCAAATGGCGGCTACATTAACACAGTTCCACAGATTCTACGTCACACACACGTGCACACATGACGCTCATGCATTGGTGTGCACACACACACAGACAAATGTAAGCACACACGTATGCCTGGGTGTGCAAACATGCACACAAAAGAAAGAATTTAACCGGAAAGCGAGTTATCTGTGATGTGAGGTGCGAATGAGGTCAGAGAGGAGAACAATGTCAACATCCCAAATATGGCAAAAGTTTTAATTCTCATTCAAGTAAAAGAACCTCTCCAATGAGCTGGGAGTCCATCTGTCTCTCACTAATTCATTTGTGGTCAGTCTGTCTCATCCTAAGCTCTTCTCCCATGATGGTACAAACCCATTTACCCCTCGCACTGTTTGACCCCTGGAGCTCCACGCATTCCCATTTAGTTCACACCTAAGGCCAAAAGGGGGAAAACCCAACCACCTTTATTTTCCTATTAAACCTGTACAAACATGAGATCTGCTCCTTGGAATCGCCCGTCTACATTGTAATAAAGATCCTCCTTAGAGGTATCTGTTCCGAGAATTTTCACAGTGGGTACGGCGTGAGAGAGGTTGAAGAGCAAGAAAATCCCCTTTCTAAACTCGGGGAAAATGAAAAGTTAATAAGTGTAGACCGGTAGGAGAGGATCGGCGGTGTTAGCGATCTGGCCAGGCCACAGCAGGGGGGGTGCCTGGTGCTTGGTGGGAGGCTGGCATGGGTGAACGTGATGTCCTGAGAGGTATTTATCTAATCAGTGGGCAAATGGCCGCCGGCCAAGGAGGTGAAAGGGATCAGGGTGATCAGGTGCAGGCAGTGTCGTTGAGGATTACATAGATGCAAGCCATTTCAAACCTGAAGTCTGCTTGGTCGGATTCAGTAGTCACACGTGTTGCACTTGCTGCTTTAGTTTGGCTTGGCTTCACAAAGTAAGAAGGTTTCGAATTGAAGGGAAATGTTTCAGCAGAAGGCGGACAAGAGTATCTTGTTGGTTAAACAAACAGGAAGAAGGTATAACTACAGACTGCGTCAGTTTCAGGTTGTGGTCATCGTGTAGCACTTTCACAGATACTTGATTGTTTTATATTTACATATGAAAAGAACCTACAACAAAGACGCCCCCTGATGATGGCGAAAGCACAAACTCGATCAACGCTGTATATTGTTTTTAACAAAGGCGTGTGCAACAAAATTTCAGTCTTCACAAGTTTGACCACAGGGACAAGAGCTCGTACCCATACCCATATGTTTACCCTACCCTCACTCACATGTCTGGCCCCGGGTCCTGACATGGCCCCAGGTCCTGACATGGCCCCGGTGTTAGGGCCACATTGACCCCCCCTCACCTCCACCCCGACCCTATCCCTACCCTCGCTCCAGTTTCCTGATCCTTCTTAGAACTGCAGGGTCGGGACATAAAGCCCCAAACAATGGCACATACACAGAGCCACACACAAGTTACTCATGTGTGACTGCTGGAGGAATGTGTGTGTGTGTGTGTGTGCGTGTGCGCGAGCGTGTGCATATGTGTTTATGTGCGTGTGCATGCGCATATGTGTTTATGTGTGTGTGAATGAATGCAGCGATAGAAAAGAAGTTCTCAAGACTGACCTATTATTAGTTTATTAACTGAGCGTGTGTGAGTAACTGCACCTCCTTGTTCTGTCTCTTCCCTAATTAGATCACACGTCCACAGGGAGGAGACGTCTTTGCTTATATTCACACGTGTTTGGTTTACGCCTGCCACGACAGGATCATTAACTTTAAAAAATATAGTCATCTATCTATCTATCTATCTATCTATCTATCTATCTATCTATCTATCTATCTATCTATCTATCTATCTATCTTTCTAGTATCTTGTTGCAACGCCTGAAGTTATTGCATCAGAAACTTAGTCTCAGCTATTTGAGGTTAAAGGTCCCTCTATTAATCAGCTAGATAGTTAACAGCTGGTGCGGTTTGTCACTGCGATTACTACTAATAATGTGGAAACTGGAGCCGTGGAAACTTTCACTCCCACAGACACACAGCAATTATTCACACACTGATCTGGCTGGGAGGGTCAACTGTTTTGAATGAGGACTAAGATGGCCGCCGTCACATGACAGTGTTAGAGAGGGAGGTCTGCTTTGAAGCTCCAGTCACACTCCTAACTGGACTGACAGCTTTCCAGCTACTTTTCCGTCCACTCGAAAAGTCTATGAAACTATGAAAGCTATGAACAACAAAAGTCATAACAATCATTTCCTGAATATGATTAAAATTTATTTTAAAGTATAGAGAAAAATGGGTTATTCTATCCTACCCCATAATTGGAGAGCAGGTGTGTGTGTGTGTTTGAACAGAGCTTTGGTGAACGCCATTCCCAGGAATTGCCTCCAAACCCACCAAATCATGCAGGTTGTAGTAGTGGAAGATAGGCCACGTGAATGAATGACATCATTGTGATTATATTAGCGCCACTTCAGGGACCTCTGTATTTTCTAAACCCTAACTACGACCCTGGTTACATCAGAGTTAGACATTTCTATGCGAGGCTCAAAAGTGATCAATTAACCCTTGTTGAAGTACGTCAAAGGTGCGTAGTTTCGGTAGTCTTGTGTCGCTGTGGTTGGGCCAGAGTTTCCATGTATGCATGCATGTAGCGTATGGATTTCTGTTTTCCCTCTACGTGTGATGGTTTCCTACTTTGTTTTCCCTCTGTAAGTGAACTGGAAACTCTAAATAGCCTGCATTAATGTGGATGAATGAATCTTATTTAAGTCATTTGGTTCTTTTGTTTGGTTGCATAATGGCACAGTGGCCCGATAGCCCAGTTGCCGCAGAGCAACAAGGTCCAGGGTTTGAAGCCCTGTGTCGGCCCTTTGCTTCTCTCTTTGTCTGGGCATGTTCTGGTATTCTTAAAGATCTTTATACTTTGTGGTTCTCTGTACTGACTTCATACAAGTCTTCATATAATTCTGTGATCCAGTAAGATTGCTATAATGGTTTTAATTATAATAAGGATGCAGAATATTCTTAAAATCACAGAGGGATTGAGAACATTATAACAACGTTGCTTTAGGAAATTACAGTGTCTGGAATGTAATGATGGCCTTCTTCTGCGATATCCCTGTAATATTACTATGACATTCCGTTAAAGATTTTCCATCCTAAGGTTATGAAATTGTCCTATGGGAGACCTGTGTGTGTGTGTGTGTGTGTGTGTGTGTGTGTTTCCATGGGGGAGACTCTGGGTCATTGTGCAGTGTTTGTACACAAACCCACGTCATCGTGCGTAAACCCGCCTCCTCGGATGGAAGCTCCTCCCCCTGCGCCTCCCACCCTTCCTCCATGACCCCTTCCACCCGACTTCAGGCTGATGCAATGCCGATCCATATAAAGGCAGAGTCCCCACCCCTCCTCTAGCAGAGAAGGCTTCATTCTTCCAACCCACCGCATCTTCGGTAGCTGGGTTCATTTCGATATACAAATCTCAATTTCTTTAGTCTTGCGTGTCGCTTGTAAGATTATTATTTGTATATTTTCTGCTACTTGAATCATCTGATCGTTTTGATCAGATTATTTCCGGCGGGATACACCTATATATTCTTTTTTTTCTTCCTCAAATTTCTTAATATATTGCATCGACAAGGAGCAGTTTGTCCACAGTAGGTTTTTGTGGAGAGAAGTGGTGAAAAGGATCTTCTGGACTGATTTCAACAGAAAGGATTTTACAAGCATCAGTCAAAGGTAAGAAGCCGGCATCTTGATTCTTTATCGACAGCCTGTCAGGAAAGCCCGTTGTATGTAGCACAAAGATAAACGATCTAAGTTGACATTTCTGCAAAACTATTTCACTCAATGTTCCCTGGTTATCTTTTATGTGGAATTCTCTTCTTTAATTTAAAGTAATTAGCGGTCTGGTCCGTCTCTCTGCTGACATTCCTGAGATGAATCACATATGTGGGGGTTTAACTGAAAGACTTAAATTTGTCCTTCACACGGGCCCAAAGCGTTATTTTCAGACCAGGTCAGCTTTCTTGTCTAAATAAATGAATGATGAGACAGTGTGTTTGTGTTCGTGTGTGTGTGTGTGTGAGATGCTGCAGTGCCGGCCGGGCTGATGGCACTGTTCTGAACGCAGAGCAGGAATGTCCCTGCCACACAATCAAACACAACCTGAATGACAGCATAACAGGAAAAAAACCTGGCAGAGATTTCAAAGGAATATAACAATAACATGTGTGTGAATCAAGAGCTCCGTGCGCAACGGCTTCAAGCCTCTGCGCAAAACAGGGAGCCGGGCCCATAAACGGAACAACACGTGCCATTGTTTCCATCTGAGGCAGCCATGGAAATAATGTCATTAAAAGGAACCCGGCTACGCCTTTTTGGCTCCACCGGCCTCCACATGTGCGCACAATACGATGAAGATACAAGCAGGGTGTCGGATTTTAAAGGCTCAACGTAAATCTAAAGCTTGTCTACCTATTCGCTTTCATAACAGTCTACATGATGTCCCATAGGAGTCAAAGCTGCTTAAACATTGTCAGTTGAACATTTTAATCGGACTTGTTCAGTGATTTTTCGCAGACTGAGGCTCAAAGTCTGTGATGCATACTGCGCCTTTTTTTGTCATTCCCAGTCTGTTAACTCGTCTGAGGTGATGTCGGTAGGACTCGGGATGCTGGTCCGGTAATTTTCCACTGTCGATGAGTCAAAATCCCCCCCGCCCCTCGGAAGTCACATGACCCGGGCGGCGTGCGCGGCTCCTCGCTGTAATATTGATTATTCTAAGACGTGAACGCGCACCGTTAGAAATAAGAGAACTGGTGTGACGCAGGAAGAAGAGATGCGCCAGCGAACACATAACAAACACTCACATGTGCTCTTTGTGTTTTTTTATTATTGTCTTAATCATCCAGTATGAAGCAGCCTGCTAAGACAGAAATGAGTCGGTTCAACATTTCGCCCGATGAGGACAGCAGCAGCTGCAACAGCAACGAGTACCCTTACCCGGATTGTCCCAAGAAGGTCCCACTGGGGTGAGGCTGCTCTCCAAAAATACTTTAGATTTATGCACAGAATAAGAAAAAGGATGTGCTGATAAAGATGCTCTCCCTGGGTCTCTGATTTGAACCCATTTCTCCACATTATTCCTCTATTTTTTAAACATGAATTTCTTTGTTTTGTTTAAAGGCAATACCCTGATTTGGAAGCAGAGAGTCAAAACTTCCTCCCTGAACACAACCTGGGCAAGAAGAAGTATGAGACGGAATATGTAAGGACTCCTCTCTAGCCTCTCTGACTCATTTATTTTCGTCTTTCTTTTGTTCAATCAATCAATATCCATGTCTTCCCTCCCCAGCACCAGGGCAATGCGTCCTTCGGCATGTCCGTCTTCAACCTGGGCAACGCCATCATGGGCAGCGGCATCCTGGGTCTCTCCTACGCCATGGCCAACACTGGAATCGCTCTGTTTGTGTAAGTGCCATTTGAATATTTTATGGAGGGATATTTTAGCAGCTCTTGCACGCCGTGTTTACCTTTTGATGCGAACCTGCGTTACTTAACATGTTAGGATTTGTAAGCGAGGATGTCGTGTTCCAATGTGTCCAAAAAAAGACAAATCATTCTCAATTTCAGAGTAGATTTAATGTCACCTATAGTTAATACATAAACTCGGGCTACTAGTGTGTTTGTACATGTGTGTGTGTGTTACAGTTTGTATTTTTTGGGTCCTTTTTTATATACGAAACACCATTTGCAGCAAAGTAGTCTCAGGTATCAGAGACAGTGTGTGTGGTTGCATAACACTGGTTAAGCTGAAGCAGGAGAAGGGCAGGTGTAGTTGTGTCTGTGTGCTCCAAGGTCGCACGGTGGTGATGTTCCTGCTCAGGGCAAGTAAACCCCCCTCCCTGACAGCGTGATTTCCAATCGACAGTGTGTGTTCCCCTCTGCAGCTGTTTGGCCCTGTGCTGCTGATTAGAAACGGGTCAGAAGTTTACAAAGGTGCAAAATCGTGGCGGCTGTTGAAGTACTCGCTGTCGTGTTTACTGTAGATAAAACAGCTGGAAAGGCCGAGTCAAAACAGCGCCTCCTCCTGTTCATTTTTTAGAAAACCTGCCTCAGAGGTAAGATGGCTCAGTTACAAAGGCTCAACCAGATGGCCGGGGTATGTCAGGTGACAGGCTGTATACAAACTCAGCCAGCAGCAGGAGAAGCAGCTTAGTTGAAGTAATCCTGCTGCATTTGGGCCGCAGTTACGTAAACCGTACTCTCACGGGAGATCGTGAATGGAGCAGAGCAAGTTAAAATCAGTAAAGTTGACTCTTTTTGTGTCGCCATCGCTTACAAGTACAAAAGCTAACTTTGCTCTGCTCAGAGCAAATTGACTTCCGGTGAAAGGCCACCCAAAGCATATATTTGTCAAGAGTCAAAGCATATAAAAAGCGATAAGACGGCAGTGATGTTGCAGCAGTCAAAGGCTCAAAGCGGCCGTGCGGGTCAACCTGCCCAGAGGAAACGCTGCATATTCCCGGCTCGGCTTTCACACGGCTTCAGATTAGTTTCCAACCAGGTCTAATAATACCCGGCGTATAGATCTGCTGGCACTGCAGCATCACAGAGCGTGAGGAAGATCCCGTGTAGGGGAAACTGAAGCTGCACCTGGGCCTGTAACCAGAAGTTTAGACTGCCGCTGTCGTTAAGGTCTTTGTTCATCCAAGACCAGCCAATAACGTGTGCCTTGGCATGCACATTGAGATTTCAGATGGTTCTTGAGGTGATTAGAAGGGCGAATGGATTTTTAGGACAGATGAAAGTAGAGGACTGGCCTTCATCTTGGTGAAATGTCAATATGCTTGTTTACTGCCATGGGGAAAATACATTTGTCATTGAAATGACCTAATAAGTCCCACTGGTGTTTAGCCCATGTAAAGGTAAAGCACCTGTACATTGATTGGGCTCAGTCTGATCAATTGAGTAAATACGACGGTAACAATCATTATTATTTCTTTGCAGTATTCTACTTGTGGCCGTGGCAATCTTCTCTCTGTACTCCGTGCATTTGCTACTGAAGACCGCCAATGAAGGAGGTGAGTCAAATACGGTCTGCCGCTCATGCGTGCTGCTTAAAAGGATGTAAAGGTGCTAAAACCCTCCTCTCTTTTCTCTTCAAAGGGGCGCTGGTTTACGAACAGCTCGGCTACAAGGCTTTCGGCATGCCAGGGAAACTGGCCGCCTCCATCTCCATCACCATGCAGAACATCGGAGGTAAGTTGGAGAAAGATAGATTTGCTCCGACGTTTTCAACTCCAGCTCCCAAAAAAACGTTGTATCTCAGGATTACGTAACTATAATTGAACTACTTTCCCGTAATTATCAACTTGGGTTTATTCCACAAGGGAAAGACTCTGAAAGTAGCTCTATGCCTAAAGGGGGGAGGGGGATGGAAGCACACTGCGTCAGTGTAGGAGATGGAAACCTGTTTGTGTGTTTTTGAAACAGCAGTCACCATTAAAAATGTGTCAAACGTTTCTTCCACGGAATGACTCGGCCTCTCACCAACGCCAGCGTTTATTTAACGCAGCTCCCGACGGGCTGCTTGTTTTTCCACGGGACTTGGATTTGCAGGGAAAGTATACTGACCCCTGCTTGTTTTCTTCCATCTTCACAGCCATGTCCAGCTACCTGTACATCGTCAAATATGAGCTCCCCATCGTCATCCAGTCCCTCGCAGGAGCCTCCAACGGGTGAGTGAAGACAATGAGACCATATGTCCCTTTACTCCTGTCTTAGAGGGATGTCAAAGATGTTACATTACATTACATTACATTACATTACGGTCATTTAGCAGACACTTTTATCCAAAGCGACTTACAATAAGTGCGTTACAGTCATCATACAGGCCCATACAGTCGGGGCCTATCGTGGGAAATTTGTATTGTGGGAGTCAATGTAGTCAAATTCCAAATAGCCACTTGTAATCTGTAGTCTATATACCAATTCTATACTATATTATATTTTCTGCACAAGAAAATAAGAAAATGGTTACTCAATCAACAATCAAAACAAAACCCAAACAAAAAGAAAATAATAGAGAAATACAAGACAAAAAACATTTTCAAATCCTAAAAAAGTACTTGTTTGTAAAATATGATAGGGGTGATGTAAGAGAACTGTGTGTGTCTGTAAGAGTGAATCTGTAAGCGGAAAACACAGAGCCAAGTCTCTTAATGTGAAGGGCTCTAGCAAGCACAATGGCTGATTGTTTTTTTTGTAGCATTGGAGAAGGTGAAGCAGTGAAGCAGTGTCTTTGTCCTGCTATCAGAAGAGAGGAGGGATGAGTGTTTAAAGGGACAGTGTTCTGTCTCTTCTCTCCCAAGAGCTTTTTTCTTTATGGAAGATGCGGATCGATGCAGAGTTAAGACAGAGCGTTAAGATGAGCTCGTTCCTCCAGTTTTGTGAAATGTGTTTCTGTGGGTGCGGGGCTGTCAGAGCCACGCTGGCACGTCTGAGCTGTTACTGCAGACAATGGGGACAAAAAGGCATTGACAGGGGTTTCTGGCAGCAGAGCGGCTCTCCAGCTTGGCTTGACTCCATAATGAATCTATGTGCAAGCTACTGTTACAGACACAAACATAGTGTAAAGACCGAAACCTAAGACAAAAGCAACAAAAAGACCTGGGAAACCCCACAACAATAAAACCTTATTTTCTTGGTTAAATTTCCTTAAATCTCTAGTAATTAAGTCAAAGATGCAGGAGGAAATCAGTATCAAATAATCAAATATAACAAACGCCAAAATGCCAAAATAACTCAAACTACAGTGCATCTGAAACCAAACTCGAACTAGACTGGCACCGTAGGTTTTGCACTTAGAATACAACTCAAATGTTCAATGTAGATGAATAATAAGTGAATTAACATTGCTGACATGTTGTGTTTCAGAGAATGGTACGCAAACGGAGATTATCTGGTGATAATGGTGACCATCCTCATCATCCTGCCGCTCTCACTACTCAGGAACCTCGGTATGTGTGTGTGTCAGTGTGTGTGTGTGTGTGTAGTGTTGAAATATGCACAAGGAAGTACAAATACATCCAATTATGAAACCTGTGTGTAAGATTGTAAGAAGTTCCATATAATAACAATAGCTCACTGTGACCTCCCCCCCCTCAGGTTACCTTGGTTACACCAGTGGGCTGTCCCTGTTGTGTATGGTGTTCTTCCTGATTGTGGTGAGCAAAACACACCTACATTCACACACTTGCACAGACACATACACACACACACACACAACCTTGTGTATTTCCTGTACATTCCATTGGAGTGTGAGCTTGCCTGTTAGGCCCGATGAGTCATGGAACAGGCAACAGTTTGTCTAATCCATGACTTTCCTGGCTTCCCAAACAGATGAATGCAACTCCTTTCCTGGGAAATGGAATAGAACACCATCCCAAAAATAGCAACAATAAAAGTGACGTTATTTCAGTGTTGATAAGTGGCGTCACATAATAGTCTAAATCTGTCTCCAATGCTTTAGTATTCTGGAACTTGAAGCCATAGACCCACACCCCCACCCCCCTACACACACACACACACACACACACACACACACACACACACACACACACACACACACTTAAAGCTTCTTTTACATAAGTGGATATCAGGTGTGAACTTATTAACACGTGGTGTGCGCCTTTAGGTGATAATCAAGAAGTTCCAGCTCTCGTGCCCTCTGCCGCTGCACATCGACGCTCTGAACGAGACTGTGGTCAAAATCCTGAACGCCACCGTGTCCCACGTCAACACCACCGCTGTTGACTACAGCACGGACGACTGCACGCCTAAATACTTTGTCTTCAACTGTCAGGTGAGACAGCCGGAGAATGGATGATTTCAGCCCTAGAAACATACACAGAAGACAGAAACTCCAATCTGACTCCTTTTGTTCATTTCAGACTGTGTATGCCGTTCCCATCCTGACCTTTGCCTTTGTGTGCCACCCTGCCATCCTGCCCATGTATGAAGAGCTGAAAGAGTGAGTATTCTTTGATATCATTGGTTCTTCTAAAGCTTTCTCATAGCTCTAGAGCTCATCTTACATGTGTCTAAATGTAACACCCGCCTCCCCTCTCGCCCAATCAGCCGCTCCCGCAGAAAGATGCAGGGCGTCGCCAACGTCTCCTTCCTGGCTATGTTCATCATGTACCTGCTGGCTGCCCTCTTCGGATATCTGACCTTCAACGGTGAGCATCACACACACACCGCTCAATGCTTCACTTGCCCAAACACAAGTTTTACAGAGTTCACATCTACATCAACATTTACAAAAAGTTCATCCAAGCAACACAAGGTTACAAATGGTCATTTACCTGAAAGGATTAACAAATGTGAGAATGAGCGGTCACACACAAGGCTTATGGGACATCTTATCCAAGTTCAAATCAAATATAGACCAATAACAACTCTGTAAGCTGAGGTCTGTTATGTAAGGGTGGGAAGGAACTGCACCTGACACTGCCGGGCAAAGAGTCAGTTTGTTTTGCAGTTTGTTTGTTGTGGCAGGAACATCACAGTGTGTGTAGAAGTGTTCCTGGAACATTGAAGTGCTGACGCAAAAAGGCATCATAGCAAACAAAGAGTTCATCATCCACCATTACTTGGCTGTTGCTTCGTAGCTGACGTTGTGGTGTTGTTTGTCCTTCCAGTGCATGTTGAGCCCGAGCTGCTGCACACTTACTCTAAGTACTACAAGCACGATGTGATCCTGCTGATCGTCCGCTTGGCCGTGCTGACTGCCGTCACCCTTACTGTCCCCGTGGTGCTTTTCCCCGTAAGTTTTGAAACCAAGTTGAAGTCAAGCTCAGGTCACCGTCACGTCAGCAGATTTAGTCAATTAATGCTTCTTTGCCATTCGCTGCAGATTCGTACGTCGGTGAACCACCTCATGTGCTCCTCTAAGGAGTTCAGCTGGATCCGCCACACTATCATCACTATGGTTCTGCTGGCTGGCACCAACGCCCTGGTTATCTTTGTCCCCACCATCAGGGACATCTTCGGCTTCATCGGTGAGTGGAGTGTGCAATGAGATACTCAATGAAGCAGGGGCAAAAAAGGCCCATTAGAGTCCATTGTTTCATTTATCAGAACACCTTGGCGTGTATTATTGACACGGAGACACTGAGGGACATGTACTTGTACTTTCTATGGCCAACTAAACGCCCATTTTTCCCCTTGCTCAGGTGCATCTGCTGCTACCATGCTCGTCTTCATCCTGCCCTCAGCTTTCTACATCAAACTGGTCAAGAAGGAGCCCATGAAGTCTGTGCAGAAGATTGGGGTGAGCATTTCATTAATACACCTCATGTCCAAAGGTTACGGGCCTCCGTCATGGCCACCGTTAATCTCACTCCCTCAGGATGAACGTCTCATGTAATCATTTCCATGTGTGTCCCCCCCCACTTCCAGGCCACCATCTTCCTCATATGCGGCTTCGTAGTCATGACCGGTAGCATGAGCCTCATCGTCCTCGACTGGATAAACAGCGGCTCCTGCGGTGCAGAGGTCCACACTGACGGACACTAGAGCCCCCGACTGACCTGCCGGCGCCTGCGGAGGGTTACGCCGTTGGATCGCCACGTCCGCACGACAAACAAAGTGACAGAAGAAGACAACACAAAGACTCACTCGATGCTCGGCTTTGACCCCTGAGCAACAGACCACCCCATTCTGAGAGAATGTATTCAACCTTTGTACAGTATGCTGTTAGGCCACAAGGATGGCATTTTACTTGTTTTTCGCTTTTTATTGTAAAGACTTTCATTGTTTGGTTTTGTTGCTTTTCGCTCGTTTTTACTTGTACATTTTTTTGTAGTTATGGTACAGCCGAGACACAAACTCGGAAGGTGCCTCCGAACAGGGACGACTTTTGAGTCGTAGAGCTCCAACTGCGGCATTACGCCAACTTTGAACCTTGCCGACCAAACTGACAAAGAGCCAGACTTAAAAGTGAATCCTCCTCAAGAGCGATGCAGTCCCTTCTGACTTTTGTTTTTTATTTTCATTTTTTACTTTGCCAAAAAATGCATTTGTAAGACACCTTTGTATATTGAAAAGCACTTAACTGTTCAGCACACAATCGTGAAAAAAACTTCAGAGGACTTCACAGGTGATGAGGCCTATTCAGTATTTGTACTAAGGGCGTTGTGACCTTGCTTATCATGTCAGCTTTACTTGTAAAAACCTATAGTGTAACTCTACAAAACCTGCCTTGTCAAACCCAACACTGAGAGCTGCAGATTAACTCACGAGAGGACTGTAAAAACTGCATTTACTCGTTATAACCTACTGAAAGATCTCGGAAAAGCGTTTGCAGCAACGACACTACTGCTTAGAGGGCAGGCGGCCGCGGAGCCCCCCATGTCCGCTTCCAACTTCCCTGCAAAAGGGAGGGAGAAGCTTAACTTTTTTCTTTATGGGAGAATACTTTGAATTTAACCACATGCAGTGGTTGTAATGTACCTGCTAAACTTGCAAAGAAAACACACAAAAAATCATGAAGTTCAGGCAAAGGGTGCCGACAACCAAACGAGTTAACGGAAAATCATGGTAAAGCATCTGTCACAGCTTAAGAGTGTTTTTACGTACGGTTTCCAAATGTTCCAGGTTAAGTTGTGAGCCTTTGCTTCCGCTAACTTATCACATCATGCAAACTGTTGTCCAACTACTATTTATGGAACATCATGAAGTCTATGTAATTTAATCTATTTTACTATATTTATATAATATTGTATGTATATATATGTATATATCTATTGAGTTCAACTGTATATACGCTTTGTTTTGTTTGGACTTTTTTGACTTTTAATGCATTGGAGCTGTTAAAACATCAAACCCCAAAGCTGCTGAATGTCACATTGATTTTGCTCCGATGCGTCGGAGCTTCAAACGTTCATCTCTGTTCTGACTTAATTCTTGTTCATTTTATGAAAACAGTGTTAAATGTGGGCTTTACCAACGCAGCAGCTGTTGTTCCATTTCCTTTTTCGCCCCTGAACACAACCCGAGATCAGCAAAATGTTATGTACACACATCTTGGTTGGAGAGCACGTCAGCCATCTCTTGACCTCAGGCGCAAAGAGGGCTTTGCCCACCAGTGTTACACTCTTGTTTCAATGAAACACTATGTATATCCTGTAATTACTGTCCAATTAAAATCAATGATAATCTCTGATGTGACCTGCAGGTGGATTGTTGTTTGTGTCTTGTCTCAGATTGGTTTGAGTTCTCAGGTCATTTGTCTGGTGACAATGAGCTGCTGGTTGATTCAGCAGACCTGTAACTTTGTAAATAGGCCTTCAGAATAGTCACAAAGGTGTAGCAAGAAACCTGACGTCAAAGGGCGGAGGAGTTGTACACTTGTATGGTTGTAAATCCTGTGCCTGTGTGTGTGTGTCTTTCTAATCTCTCAGATCAATAGCATACACTGTGAATAGAGCACATTCCCTTATCTCCGCTCAGGTTGACATGCTGGTAGAAAAGGTTTGACAGCACGAGAGCTTGAGAGAGAGAGAAACTAACCAACCTATTTTCACACCTGACCACAGTTGACCAATTACCAATTGTGGGCGAGGCTGTTGGATTTGGAGTTAGAACACATCTTTGATGTACTGTAGTAAAAAGGAGGATAAATGCTTGGCCCGCTGCTGACTGAAATGATCAAGAATAAAAACAAGTTTCTCATAGAACAAGGTATGAATTTGTGCCTTTCTCCCACCAGTTTTGAGCCTTTGTTGCATCTACCTAATCACTCCAGGTTGTAGAGGCTGGACAGGCTTGTTCTGCTAGTCACTCCACTTTCCTATTCCACTGAAGTCCTCCAGTGTGTGCATATACACAACCTTGCAAAATGGTGTTACTACAATTTAATTCAGATGCAGGGGGGGGTATGTGCCAGATTTCACTTTCATAAATTAGTTAATTTTTTACTGCCCAGAAAAGCAAAATCTGATGATCGGCTTAAATATGAGCAATAGCTGTGGTGTGTACCATGCCTTCTCTACACCCACTCTTGTTCTCCAGAGCTTGGAAAATTAGTTTACCAGAATGTAATTTATTAGTAGACTAATGATATAAAGTAAAATATAGTTTTAACATATATCAAATGAAATTAGTTGAGAATACAGGAGAGAATCTCCTCAGATATTTGGAGTGCATCTTCTTAAATTGATCTTACTATTGACAAGACTGACCTCTGGTGGGCACAACAGGAAAGTACTTGCAATATTTTAGCGCCATTTTCACATATAGTATGTCCTGCAAGTATGTATCAGAGATTTATCATATAACCATTGCCCACAGCATCATACCCATACACATTACAGTTAACAGAACCAAGCCACACATTTTAGTGTGTCTATCTCTCATATTTAGAAACATAGAAAAAAAGTACTTAGTATATTGCACCCAATGACAAAGACACTGATTTTGATGTGAAAAATCCATCAGATGCCCATTAAAAGAGCCACAGCAACAAAGGTGTAAATTGTAAAAAAGAAATGAAATAGTCACACAAACTCACACAGAGCCAATCAGGAAGCAGCTATTTTATTTCACTACCCTCTGGACACTTTTGCAGTTCATGTTCACTCATCATCATTTATTACACATTCAGGCAGGGGGTTAGGACGCCACCTTGGGACCTGTGTCTAACATAACACACTCACTGCTGATTGGCCACCCCACTTCTTGATTCCTCAACCAATCAGGGCCCTGATTACAATCACACTAAACAGATTCTGGCCCATCACTGGGCCACAACGCTTAATTAAGCACTTTTTTAAACTAGGCTTTCATCTGAAATATTATATAATATTTAAAAAAGAACAATAACAATATTCAATTAATAAGCTAAGCGATCGAGATGCCGTGCAGGAGAACTTTATCGTACCAGCTGGCACCATAAGTGATTATCTCCACTATGTCATCTGATGTCATTCACTGAGCGTTGCATCTTTAACGTCAACCACCCCCCCCACCCCCCATGCTACCCCCGCTCTTCTTACAGTAGTTCCTTAGTCATATGATCTATGCAAAATAAAGGGCTCTTGCATTACAATTTCTGATTGGGAAATTCTTTTTCTAACAAAATATGAAAATCTATAGAAAAACAAATCTTCATTCAATGAAAGGTAGAGATATAAAAAAAATTCAGACTCTCCGTCGTCTCAGTTCGGAGGCCAAATTCCAGCCAGGGGAAATTGCACTTGAGCAGCTGAATGGGTGTGCGAGGGCGCGGCCACACCAGCAGCAGCAGGCCGGGCCTTCACTTCTTGCGGGCATGCTTGTATTTATCCACGTAGGCTTTCACCAAGTTGGCCACCTTGCTGGAGTTCACCTCGCCACTTTTGCTGTGACACACCTGCAGGGGCAAAAGGGCACAGCGAGGGTCAAACAGACACTCATTTGTGTGAGAAACAAACACTATGGATTATCTAATAATGGGGTTAAAGCCTTTCTTCTTTAATTTGTATTCCTTTGTGGAGTGAAAATGCCATTTACACCTGAGGGGTTTCAGCTCACCTTCTCGACTGCTTTGCGAACAATCTCCTTGTACTCCTCCTTCGTGATTTCTTTCTTTTGGTAGTAGGGTTTGATGGCTGTCTTCACTTCATTTATAGCTTTGTCCTGTAAATGCTGTTTCTAGAGCAGAGAAAGATCAAACACTTGAATCTGTTTTATTGGTCCGAAGGCATTTACACACGGAATGAGTTTGGTGGAGCAGTTAGTTGGGCATCGGTTTGGAATTTCTGAGTTGTAAGTGCATGTTTTGAGACTCATTAACAGCTTGAATGTGTCCAACCAGACATTTGTTGACAGATGTGGCAGCAGGTTTACCTTTTCCTTTTTGGAGCTGTCAGCATGCGCCTTGCTGTGCTGGCTGTGGTGGGTTGTAGAGGATGGCAGCACATGACTGCCGCCGTGGGTCATCACACCAGCTTTGGTTGGGGTGGGTAGCAAGGGAGGTTTCCCATAACCTATCATAGTGTTCGCCATCTAGAAGCATCAGGGGATTACAGTATTAATGATTGTGGGAAGGATACAAAATGTGTTAAATACATGTTTGATCTCAAACTGATGAGTACTGTACATGCCAATCTGACAAACCTGTGTTGTGTGTCCCTCAGGATGAGCTGCTGCCGTCTGGCTGCCTTGCTGCATGGGTGGTGGCGGCGGGGGCGGGGGTGGGAGGCCCTGGGCGCCGACAGCAGGCCCATGCAGCTGAGGCACAGAGGGATGAAGGTGCACAGGGACCTGAGGAGGCACGGCGTATGGTGCAGCTGGCTGCAGCGTGGCCGGCACAGCTCCTCGCTGGCCCTGCATGGAGTAGTGATGGACAACATTCAACTGAGGAGGATTCACGTTCATCATGGGGGCCGGGGCATTGCCCGGGACTGCCGGCGCGGTTGGCTCGTTTTTAGAGGCATCTGGAGAAAGAGAGAAACAAAATTAAGAAACTGCTGGGAAAAAAGTGTTGAGGAGCTGTAAGAATAGGCTGTATAAGAAGAAAGGTTCCTAGTTGATTGAATGTTTCAATTATTTCCAATCCCATCTTTAATACCAGTGTGATATTGCAGATAACTTAGGTTGTAAATGTATTCATTTTATCTAAAATTCCAGTATTCATTATAGAACATAATACTGATTCAATTTAACATAGTCTGCAAAATTATTTTTTTAGTGCTAACCTGCTAATGGAGAATTTGCATCTTCAGATGGTAGGAATGGACAAGCAGAATCTGAATTGTAATCTTATAGCATAAAATCTTAATGACTTAAGCCATTTAAGTGAGCTTGGGTTAGACTCAACTACAGAGACAACATGGATTGACTTTAACCTGCTGCTGCTGCTGGCTGCTCCTCCTCTGGTCGGCTCCAGCCCCCCGAGCCTCCTCCTCGTTCCCTCTTTGAATAATAATCCTGAACGTCTGCAGGTAGTGTCCTTCTGACCGCCCAGCTGGACGCAGAAGACCAGCCTGAGCGATCCAACACGGAGTCTCCTGACTCAGAGTCTTTCCATCGGCTGCCAGGCCGGTTTTCATTGAAGCGGCTGTAAGCGTCATTCCCTGAATTATTACTTGTACCTGAGAAGTTGTTCCTGGGTTGCCAGCGGTTGTCAGCCGTTTCTTCCTGCTGGTTGTAAGAGGGGCGGTTGCCGCCACCCCGTCCTCCGCCCCGGCCGCGGCCCCCGCGGCCCCAAGAGTCTCCTCTGGACCCGCCGCTGTTGCGTGAGCTGCCAGCGTCGCGGCTCCTGCTCTCGGCAACATTACGAATGCTTTCCGTAACCCAGTCAGGATTCTCAGACTGGCTCTGGCGATCAGGGGAAGATTCTGAGGGTATACCATTTTCAAATCGACTAGAACCGCCATATCTCCGTGCATCACCACCAGACCCACTGCCCTGTCCAGACCTCCACCCAGCCCTGCGGTCATTCCTCTGGGGAGATGGTTCTCTAGAGGCGGAGCGTTCAGGACTGGGCCCTCGTCTATAGGACCTTGTTCTTGATCGAGATCTTGAACGAGACCTCGATCTTGACCGACTCCTGGATCGCCTTCTCCGCCTCTCACGACTACGTTCCCTCCTGGAATAGTCTCTCTCACTGTCCTTGTCTCTGTCACTGTCCTTGTCTCTTTCTCTGCTGCGAGCACGGGATGAGCGGCTGGAAGGCGGGCTGCCGTCACGCTCTCTGGACATTGACCGTGAGCGCCTGGATTGATCTTGTTTGGTTTCCCTCTTCGGTGACCATGTGGAAGTTGGGGAGTGGAAGCGGGAACGTCGCTGCCTACCGTTCTTCCTCTCCTGGTTCCTTTCACTGTCCTGGTGGTCCTTGATGATCGCTTCTGTCGTGACTTGGCTTTCAGAAACAGGATGGTCTGTAGCAGCTGAAGTGCTGCCCTCTTTTGGTTCTTCCAAAATGAGATTGTCACCATGTTCACTATTGGGTGAACTGCACTCCATCGGGACAACGCTGGTGTCATCCTGCAATGGACTTTCATCTTTGGCTCCTTCCTCAGATCTCACATCTGTTGGAGGGTCCGGAGAACCAAGGTCTTTTGTGTCAGTGTCTGCAGAAGCTTTTCCCTCTGGGACAGTGAGTGGCTCCACTGGTTCACCAGCAGAGGAGGAACCACCTTGTGTCTCACATGATTCAGTCTTGGCTTCCTTTGAAGAATCTTCATTGTTGGCCTCTGGTGAACCTGCACAGATCTCCATTTTATCCTCCTGGTCATCGCTGTAAGGTGACGCATGGTCCCCTGGCAGCATGTTTTGAGAGTCAAAGGGGGACGACGTGTTTCTCGTCTCAGAGTCTTCTTCTCCACAGGAAACAGGGCTGGGTGGCTGCTCTTCCTCACTCATGTGCTGCTGGCCCTCAGAGCATGAAACAGGGCTGTTTGGAGCAGAGCTGCAAGGAGATGTCTGGTCAATTTCTCTCTCTTCCTCTTCAGCTCCTGTCTGCCCCTGTTCATGTTGGTCAGAATGCTCCAGACTGTCTTCTCCATCCTGCCTGACATCATTACACAAAGGTTCCGGACTACCTTCAGCACTGCCTTGCTCATCAGCAGAATCCGCAGAGCCATCTTGGTCTGCTTTGAGGCTTTCTTCAGCATCAGACTCCTGCTGCTCTAAAGTGTCCACTTGTTCTTTTTCAATATTGTCCTCCTCCTCCTCCTTATCCATCTTGTCACTTCCCTCTTCATCTTCCTCCTCACTTGTTCCAAAGACACTGGCAACTTTGGTGGGAGGTTTTTTCTTTGCAGTGGCTTTCCGTTTCCCACTGGCCTTTCGGTTTGTTACCCGTTTCCCCTTCCTTTTTGTAGACACCTGAGCAGCCTTTCCTGGCTTGGTGGACTGACCAGTAGATGACTCAGAGTCCGATGAACTGGATTGCAGTGGAGATGAGGGATCTGACGTGGGGGCCTCTTCGTGAGCTTTACTGTTGCGTTCAGACCGCCTGGAAGGTAAAGACTCAGCCTCTTTGGTGGGAGCTTTAGAGCCCGAAGCTCGGGTGCCTCTTTTCTCTCCTCCTTTTGAACAAGTCACAGCGCAGACAACACCCTGAAACGCTGTAAAGACAGACACACTACATGAGCAACCCCAGTACTTAAAGATGGCCTTCTAGAGGTTACATATTGTCTTTGTTCTTGGAGAATGACATTTGGCCATTTCAAGGCTCACTGTAGCTCAAATAACATTGATATCAAGATGTGACAAAACATCTGTTCATGCATACTGTAATGCAGATGTACTAAAGAATTTAAGAGTAGGTTGAACAGAAGGACAGAGTTACACTACATTCACCATCATCATAGGCATTTAAAGGCCACCAAAGAATCAGATCATGTAAACATTTTTCAATAATAGTCAATTATATGGAAAGTCTGTAAAAGCGTCATCTCATCAAAGGTCAACCAAAAAATAACTTCTCAAAGAGTCACATGTCCAAATTTTCATTGTATGTCATCTGTTCGTAAAGGAGAGGTGTCACAACTTATTAAATGATTTACAGAACTAAAACTTGTTTACAACCAAACAGCAACTTCATCTGAACCATGTTGTAACTATAAAGAATTCAGTGGGACACAACTCACCAAAATGACCAGAACCAAACGACATGCTGGATGTAAAGGGAGACGAAGAGAATCCAATTGGGAATGGGCTGTAAAAGGGATGGAAACTTTGTCTGTAAATCCATCACAGAAAAACACATTAGGTCAGAATCAAAGATCTCACCCATTATGTCATCAAGGCCATAGGTCTAGAACTGTGTTTATTCATGATGTCATTTCATGACATCAAAATATTCAGATTTCTCTGTAGCAGGTGGTATCACAACAAATATGGCAAATATGTGTGACAGGAACACAGACAGTGTAATTATGCGAGTAATATCAGAGGATAATTACCGAGAGGCAACGTTAGCAGGGATGGGTGCAGCAGTCGAAAGCCACGGACAAGCTTGTCTCTGGGGTTTGCAATGTTTGAACATCATGTCATAATGTGCGTCCTCTGCCACCCAATGAGACTCTGCACTGAGAGTGAACACAACACACACAATATGAGCACACGGACAAGGTCATTCACAGAGTTCACAGGTAAATTAGTTCATTCAAAAATAAAATCCACTATGGTCTAAACTGCAACGAGTAAGCAATATGGTAGATCCTTTCCCCATCTGTCCATTTTACTTTTGTAAAAAGCAAAAAGAATTAGGCAGGTTGGTAAACTTGAGCTTGCCTTTTATGATTTTATGCCTTTATAAATGACATTGAGAATACGTTTTGTGTGAAACAATTAAACAGCTAACTCTCCAATAGGGGCCTCGTGTATGCAAAATTGGTAGGTGCAGCTGTACCCAAAAAGAATGATTAAAAAAGGGGCCGTTTATAACCCATCTGTCCTGCCACTGTGTAACTCACAACAAGGAAGGTTTAGCTGAAGAACTGTGATGTAAAAACAATAACTTAATATATCACATAAGAATATTTTGAGTTTGTTCTGTCAGCAAGTAGGGCACCCCAGATACATTAAAAGTTCAATCTGATTAGGCTTCTGTGTGGTTAGAGCTTGAAGTAAAGTGAAGAAGTCAATGGCACGATTAACCATAAAACCCTTGTTGCAGAAGCAAAATTGTCAGTGTATGAGAAGAGAATGTGACTTACATGTCCTGTGTTGACGTGCCTATTAATGACCCAAAGGAAGATGGAGATGAAGTACAGCATTCGGTTCCTCTCACCTGAATAAAACACATTTAACAATGAGTGACTGGACAGCTGAAGAACATAAGATTAAACTAGCATCTCTCAAATTACAGAGAGAGCCGAGATGAACTGAACTAAAACTGACCTTTTTGCTGCTCAGTGAAGAGGGGTCATCATCACTACCTGTAGAGGGCAGTAATATAGTATCACATCTACTGTAGCAAAGCCAGTCATCAGATAATCATGATAATCAGGGGATTTTAAACATACATTTTCTCACAAGTCCTTTTGTTTTGCTATCTGGTGCCCTCTCCACCTTTTCCAGTCTCACTCGCCTCCCTTGCTTGCTTCTGGAAAAGAAAATAACGTCAAACCTTTGGCGGCGAAGAAATGGACTTCATAGTCAAGTGGGCACAGAATGAGCCCTTGGTTAAAACACTCCCCAAAACACTGATCAAAATCCAATCAAAATCAAAGTGCAGAGAAAACATTCCACCAGGAAAGACTGGTGTAAATTTTCCCGTTGAAAGTGCTGTCTCTCCCCCCCCCCCTCCAAGGATCAAGGCTCACTCACTTTAGATGGGCTTTTTTTTGAGTCTTCCTACAGCAGCACCGCTCAGCTTCAGGTTGACTTGCAGCTCGCTTCCGCACAGGAATCTGAAAACAACCACAGTACAATTAGTACCTTTCAAACCTATGACATACTAACCCTGTTCTTGAGTTGTCAATAGTTTATGCTATTAAGAGGGTTAGACTCACTGTTCTTATTTTTGCCGTTCGTGGTAGTTAAATTCTACGTCACTATCAGTGGCACAAACTACTACACATGTATTTTCACTTAGGTATCACTACCACTAATGAAGACAGATTATAGGAAAGGCGGCAGACTGACCTGCACACGGAACTGAGTCAGGTCCCATTTGTAAACATTAGTAAAAGGTTTTCTGTCCACAGGGCAGGATGGAACCATCTGCAGCTGAAAATTACAGAAAAGAAAACAAACCATACATCAGTAAAATGAAATAGCAAGCAAGTAGAACAACATATGGGTCTGTTGATGGGCACATGGTTGCGTAGAACTTAAGCTGGATTTACTATGGTTGTAACAAAAGGTATTATTAGGTCCCTAAAGTCCAAATACATAGCGTCTACCAGTGCGTCGCTGCTTCATGACCATTTCAACACATACTTCATGAGATCCTGAATTTAATGTAGTAGGTATGACAATCACCTCGGCCCATGTGAGGAGACATCTGAGGCAGAAGACGTGGCAGCAGCTGTCCGGCATGGCCAGCTCACCTCCAAACAGGACGCCCAGGCAGATGGGACACCTCTCCGCCTCCTCCGTGTCTGTCCCATCGGGCGGGCCCTGACCACCTACACATACCAAAGACATTGGAAGATTATGATAAATTATTGCAAAGATCTCAAGTGCTCTACTCTGAGTGAAAAAACAAAACTGTTGAGATGGGTTTTTTCCCAACAGGAGCTGTATAGATGCCCAATAAAAATCTTCATTAAGTAAAATGAATGTGAACACGAAGCAGAATTTGTAAACACTTGCTTATTTTAGCTGAGACACACACTGCACTGCAGCAACTTGGCTGAGGAGTGTTAGGATGACCAAAATAAAACGGTAATGAAATCCAAGACAAACACAGACTATGCTGATAAATGAGCTCAAGTAAAACCTTCCTGCGTGAAACACAACTGTGTTCTAAACCAGAATGTGAAGAAATTCACAAAATATTTG
Organism: Genypterus blacodes; assembly: GCF_046128005.1. Classification (NCBI taxonomy): domain Eukaryota; kingdom Metazoa; phylum Chordata; class Actinopteri; order Ophidiiformes; family Ophidiidae; genus Genypterus; species Genypterus blacodes. The sequence continues at coordinate 1,229,033 of NW_027466821.1, forward strand.
CTGTCAGTCTGACTGCGTTTGTCAGGTCATGCAGATTTCCAGGTTGATTTGCGATCATGATATTTTGATTTGTAAATATATTGGCCTGCTGTTATATGTTGCCCTGTTTGTTCAGCAAGTGATGTGATGCACACAAAAAACATGATGCTGTGTAAAGATTAGCACTCACCACTTCCAGCTCCAGTCATGTCTGGCCCGGGCTCTCCTTATCACCACTAACAACACAGAGACAGGAGAAATTTAGAATAAATAACACACACAAAAAAAATGACAACTTGTAAGACAAAATACAATAAATACAATGAGACTTTTCCATTTGCAACATTTGTCCCAGTGTCCAGTCACCTGATCACCAATATACAGGAAAACTTTGTAAAACAGTAAGTAATGTAGAGCCACAAGAAACCAAATGTAAATACTGCAAGATTGAACAAACACTGAGCAGGATAAGTGAGGTAAGGCATATGCATGCTAGGGTCATCCTCCAAGAAGCTCAGAGGCATTCAGACTTCACTTCCAATGCTGCTGCTGCACACATACACTATCATGACTGGGTCTTAAAATAAAATGCACTGAGTCCAAATATGAATGTAAAGAAAATGGATTTACTACCACACCACTGCAGGAAAACAACTGCCATCTTGGAAGATCATCCGACTGCAGAGCTCAACTCAACAAGCTGCTGTGACCAGACAACTGACAACATGATTCCCAACGGTTGCACAACAATTAATCTGCTAAGCAGGTTTGGGCATTCATAGAAACCCGTTCAAGGGAATTTGCGTGTGCTTTACTTCTTCGGCACACTTGTATTATGCCAAGAACCCGTACTTGTCTAAGAGAACTACTGGCCATTGAACTTGGCTTCTTGTTCACTTTCAGTGTAAATGCTGAAAGGTGGTTACATTTTTTAACGAGAACAAGAGGCAGTTGGACACCGCGAAGCAAGACTTGTCCAGATGTGCAACATGGCAGACCAGGCAGGTTGGGATTACAACTATCCCCCCACTCTGAGGAGCTCTGACCTCAACAGTGGTGGAGGATCCGGGTGGTTTTCTGCAGCTGTGCTCTGAGGACCTCTGTACTGATGCTGGACATTAATGATGACACCCATCTTATGTTTTATGGCAACACACAAAGTACAAAGAGTGCTCTCATGGGTAAAGTCCTCATCCTATAAATGTGGAAGGAAATGATGCCCGACCAGAGTTTACATATGTGTCCGAAACATGTGGTGCTGTTCTGTGGAGAGCAGACCCTGTGTCCCATTATCGTACGGGTTTGTATTCTGCACGGACGTGGGCACAAATTCATACAAGGAGATCGACTGTATTGTGAAAGGAGGACATTATGGCTAGAGAGCGAGGGAGGGATACGAGTGCTAGGATCTCCAACTGTGCCAGACATCCTCCCGTCTTTGCATACAACCAGCGTCTTGTGAAGTCTTGGGCTGAGGTTTACAGTTTTAGGACAGAGGATGTGAATTACTCCCTATCTGAATGATCTGTACATTTTTGGAGACTTAATGAGCAACCAAATCATGGGGTTGGATGAAGATAAGGAAACTGAAAGATAGACCAAGACCTGCTGTTTTCCTGGACAAATCAATCATCACCATAAATGCATTATCTTGTATGCTGAACATGAAGCAGGTGAAGTATCTCTTTCGGCCAAAGCCAAGTGGCATGTCTCCTTAAGGAAGGACACCAGGAAAAGGTGAGTAGAAGCCACTGCCCGTCAAAGTGAGAGTGAATAAGCTTCAGTTTGTCGCCATAGAAATGACTGTACTTCACAACAAGACCACCACCAATAAAACTCAAACTCACCACCAAATTGCACGGAACGAGTCAGGTCAAAACAACCGCAGCCAGCACGAGGACACCAAGCACAACAAGAAGCCTAGACAGAAATCATCTGATAAGAATGAGAAGACGACAACGACTACCTCAGACCATAGATGAAAATAAAGTGCAGAACAAGCAGACAGCTATTGCACAAATGAAGAACACAACTTGACGATAAACTTGAGGAAATCCAAAGTACACTAAAAATTTAACTTAGGGTGCAACAGGAGATAATTAGTCTCTCCCGAATGAGACTGTTCACACTACACAAATGGTCTTGGATGAAGGTGTTATTTCGCAAGTGGTGACAAATGGTCACTTGGGGTTTCGATAAATTCAAGAGCCAGACTTACAACAAATGTGCTAAATCTTGCGGGGACATCGCTATCTCATTAAAAGGAATGAGCTCAGAAATGGTAATTATGTAAGCTCATTAAAACCCAGTTTTGCGCAATTGTAATAGGATACATTTTCCTTCTCCTTTGTGCATCTTTAAATCGAGTTCTGCTTGGGTGTCATCAGTGCCGGTCTCAGATTTCCGTCTCTGCACTGCATTTGCACATTGCATTAACATGTTCTCCTTGCCTGATTCTGTCTAGACTGTGATCAGATCTCAGTCTTCCTCCATTTTTAAAATAAATAACGTATTTTGCATGCTATAGCTGGTAACAAGTTTGGAAAAAAAGCCAAATATGTCTGGTTCATAAGCATATCAATGGAATAACCAAGTCGTATTCTGTCACGACGGTTGTAGTAGACACACACTATATGGCAGACTAAGGCCCTATTCACACAGGCTTTCTTTCCATAAATCTATCTGCAAATTGGGGGATAGTGGTGCGTGTAAATTCCTGATAGAGCCAGAAAGTGTCTGAGGGAGAAATACACAATTGCTGTAAAGCTGGGTGGTGTACTGATGACATCATTTCCCAGCGACTTCTGATGATTTGAGCAAAGCAATAGGCAACAACAAACATAAAATAACACACCAACAGGACAAAGAACACATAAGAGGAAAGGTTGGACTGATACTGATGTGAAACATAATTTTCTAACCCAACATGTAGGTTAACAACACAGTCTGCAAATTGATGCCTGTGCCCGAGTCACCTGCCATGCCATTGGACGTCAGTTAGAGGGGTCACGTTTCGGTCTTTATAGGACCCCTCTGGGATGCCGAAATGGATGTGCAAACATAATAACCAGGAAAGATCTGCTTATCAGTCTGAAGAAATCAAATCCTGCAATGGTGGAACAGTTTCCATGACAGCTTTTCCACTAATATTCCACAATGCTCTGTGTGAAGGGGAGGTAAACAAAAAGTGTGAACCCTGCCAAGGTGACCGTTCCTTCCCCTCACGTCCTGCCATTTGGGTGTGCAACTTCTACATATTATAAAGTTTAATGTAAAGTTATGATGAAATTCATGGAAAATTATATTTGTGCTAGTCATTTCAACTTTATGAAGTGATCTATCTACTCAATTAATTGTGTAGTCTAATGCCTTAATTTACACAGATGCCTTTACACAGGCTCAAAGTCAAACGTGATGTCTTGAAGTGTCTTATATGGTATTAACCTTTAGAAAATATGAAATGAGAATGATGTCGAGCTTCTTGGCCTACCCGTTATACAGTAAATACTAGTGTGGCAATAAAATATCCTATTTAGCACTCTTTAGCAAATTAGTGGAAGCCGGAAAGATTCCCAGTAGCAAAAATCAATACAGCTAAGCACTACTGACTACTCAGGTGAACCCAAATAGTGTTATTTACACCCAGAGTCACGATGAACAAGCAGCCCCTTGGGCAGTTTACCAGGAAGCCTGGAGCTCAGATTTGTAGATGACAGCAGCTCAGGACGCAGCCTGTAGGCACGACGAGCTTTAACTCCAGAAAAGTGAAACCTGATCAACAGACTGTGGCCTGGACTAATGTCAGCCTGCCTGCGGAGGTGGAACCCAAAGCTCTCGTTTCTAAACACTTAAAATAAACCAAGTCAACACAGAGCTTTAACAGTGGCCATTAAGCTGTAGCTCTAATCTCCTACTGTCAAAACAACGGTGTGTTCGTCTGATTAAAACTTACATCAAACACTAGCCGCTTAGCATAACTGTATTAGCTCAGTGTTGGCTAACAATAATGTATGCTTACATATAACGTTACATATAACTTGGCAGTCAGCTACTTCTTAAACCTTGCTGCCACTGTGTGCCAGCTCGGCCTGGCTCCCAACACGGTGAATTAGCACGTAGTTGAAAAAGCAGTGCCAACACGACGCTGACAACATGGTTGTTGATGGTTAGCCAAATGGCTAAAGCTAGCTTAGAAATGTGGCAACTTAAGCTAAACGGCTGTTAGCACAGAACATGGCTAAATACAGTCTAATATTAGCAGCGCTGCTGCAATTGAAGGTCATAAGCTACCTAGCATTAGCAGTAGATTTTAGCTAAAAGCTGGCTAGCCGCTTCGAACAACAGCACCTGCTTACGTCGCGTTAGCTTGCTTACAAATAGCTCCCGTTAGCTAGCGGCTGCTGTCGTCACTCACCGATAAGCGCTGCGGTGGCTGTTTCCACAGAGTGCAGAGTTTTTGTTAGGGTCCAACCTCCTGGGAGAAAATGCGAAATGAGAGCACGATCCAGGGATTATTTCTGGCTAAAAGCGGTGCGTAGCTTTCACAAAGTCTCAGCCACATGTCTCGCGGTCGGGCTGAGAGTTGGGGTACAGCTATCGCCCCCTATCGGCGGGAACCGCCACGCATCACACAGATTTATCTCTTAGCATTGGCCTGTTTACAAGTCATCAAACTAACAACAAATCTAATTGAACATTTACTTTACAAATAGCGAGCGTTCACCTATAAACCGTGATGAGATTACTTATTCTTAATCTATTTAGAACATTGTTGTTATTGTAGCTTGTTTTGCATTTGCCTGTTATCATAAGGCTTGGACTCTCACATCTGTATCTTATCCGTATCAGGTTATGTCATTAATGTCAATTTATCTAAGGACCTTCTTTAGTTTAACCTATTTTCTGACTTCCAATTTAAAGGATAATCCTCTACGCATATATCTACTTGTCACATAAAAATATTGCATCAAAATCGAATATCAAATTTAATCCTGTTTTAACCAATTGGTTTTCTTGTAACAAAACCTGTGGCTCAAACATCATCTACCAGTCTGTTGTTTGTATAGACTTAAACTGAGCATGAGCAGCATCAGCCACCCTAGCTGAAAGAAATGTTAAATAGTATCTCAAATAACTGCTTAAAGCACATGTACATGTTATTGTATTATGTAATATGATAGGGAGTATATTGGAGTTTGTCCGTGCTGCAAAACACAAGGTTGACCCCTACAGACACTGATGTGGCTATTGGTTAGCATCTAATTCACAGTGTGGGTGTTGCCAGCTCATGTCTGATGTAACTGGCCAGTCAGAACAGGACAGGCTAATCAGAAGGGGGACTTTGAGAGACAGTTCTCATAACTGCCAATTTTCACTCACCTAACACAGTGGAGCTGCAGTAAGGTAGAGTGCAAGTACATTGGATTTTTTTATATCAAGGGATTGCAAAAGATAAACATGTGACAGAGGTGTTTTGGTAAATACATACAACAGTTCTCTCCATAGTAATTTTAAGCATCAAACGTATTTTGGGGACAGCAGGAAGTAGAGTGCTAAGAAAAAACATTAAGAATTCAAGGCGGTTGACAAGTACAAGCCAAAAGAAACCATCCAGTGATAGAACCGAGACACAAAAGGGTTAGTGTGGCGGCAAAAAAAACGTATTAGGTTTTGAATGAAGTATTAAAACACTGGCATGCGTGCAGACCTCACATCCTAATCACCAATTTCTGCTTTGATAAAAAGGAAAGAAAAGTAGCAATAAAACCAAACCAAAGACAAAATGTTCAGTCTTTTATTTAAAAACTATAAACAGTCACCAAAGTAAATAAAGCCAATCTCTAACAGACTGTTAGGTCTATGTATAGTCACACATCCTACTGACACCGCAGAAATGAGGATGGTTGGGTCACCCCGATCAGATGCTAATACGACAGGCAGTCATAATGTTACACAACACACGGTAGAGAGGACAGTCTGAGGACGTGAGCCGGAATGTGGCATGGTATTAAGAATGAAAAAATAGTACAATAAAACTCCACACTATATTAAGATAGAAAAAAGTAGTGAAGAAAATATCATACCTGCACGTAAAGCAAAGAACACAGGAGAAAACCTGTATAAAAACTCCATGTATTTAAACCAATTTACAAATACAAAAAAATTTTGGTACGAGCACTGTGCCCGTACAATGACAAAACGTTTACAGTGGATATATGTCACTGGTGTGTGTGTGCATGTGTGCTGGGGGAGGAGGGTGTGTGAGGGGGGGAGGAGGGTAGAGAATACCTTCAATATTTTTTTTCTTCTACAAAATGACATGATATATTATTCCATACTCTTTCAGCCAGCAAAATGAGTTCTACAAGGTATTATAATACAAAAAATGTCACAGTTCCACAAAAAACTGTTTTTCCCCTCCCTAAGCTTTACAGCATCAGTACCTTTGCAGAATTATTTACAGGTTTTTAAGTACATTCATCCACTGCTGAGTATAGAATCACATTAGATACAAGTGACCAGGGATCATAAAAAAGGAAACAAAAACAAAAAACAAACAAAAACAAAAACAAAAATAACATAACTACTGTATTCAATTCTAACAAAGTAATGCTTCTATTACTCCACAGAGCAAGTTCTCCAGTGGCTGCATCGGCATGAAAGAGGATCTTCTTTATATATATTCACAACATATTTACACGATTCTTTTTATTAATTGTAATGGTATTCATTTCAATAATAAATAAGTGAAAATATATTGACTCAAGTAAGAAAACCAAGCTACCAAGTTTCTAAAGAAAACAAAAAAAAACAATTTCTCTGCGCCAGTCGCCAGCCAAGTCCTCCTCTGCCCGACCTTATGGGACGTCTTGTACTCCGATAGCCCTGCCCCCCCTCCCCGTTACTCTCCAGGCGACCGCCACTCGCTCCAACGCAGCAATCAGTTCACAGGGACAAAGTGGAGCCAAATCTTTTTCTTTTTTTTTCACGTAGAAATAAAAAAAAAAAAAAGGAAATCAACGAAATGTGCTCGTTTTTGGGGTTTCGTCGATGGAGTCCCGTGGGGGAAGCAGTCTTAGTGAGCTCCCCCTGGTGGGCAGCTGGTGGAAGACCCCCGTGGCAGTTTGTTGTGTGGATAGGTGAAAGGACTAGGTGGGAGTTGGGTTGGGAAGGGGGAGGTTTGGAACACAGGTTGGAGGAGGAGGCTGGGGGTTGGGTAGGATGGGGGCATAGCAGGCTTCGTACAGTTCTCCGCCCTCTGCACCCCCGAAGACCCGCTACGGCTCGCCAGAGGCTTCTGCCCCTCGTCTCATGAGAGGGACGGAGGGAGAGACGGTGGGGGAGGGAGGGGCTGAGGGCGGTAGAGAGGTTGTCCTCGTTTAGGGCCGTCAAGCCTGGAGCGAGCGCGTCAGTTCATAAAGGCATTTGGCGAGCGTGGTGGAAACCTCCATGTTACTTAATGCGAGTACAGAGAGGTGCGTCTCGTGCCTCTTCACCAACCTGAAAGAAGGGAGCAGAAAGAGTTCCAACACAAAGTTAGTATATTCCCCACACCAACTCTTAAGTCCTTAGCCAAAAATAAGGACATAAAGTAGATAGTTCTGGGTGCCTGCAGACAATTTCCGTGGTTATGTTGAATGCATGTACAGTTCCTTGTCATGCAAAATGAGATTGATGTGAGCACTCATTAGCTGTGTTCTGTTGGCTGGGATGTAACCGGAGCCGCTCTCTCAGCGAAGGTTGTTCTCCCAGCCACTTTACTTTAGGAGGTGGGTATCAGCGATCGCCACATGGTCTTAACTGGCTTCACCTTCTTAACCTCCAAATATTCATTCATTAGATGATCAAGGCCTGATTTTTCAGGTTTTTAAGTTAACTGCAAACATTAGTGACGGGTCCTTTGACACATTACGACAACTGACACTGCATTCCAACGGGAACACGTATAACTCAAATGCACTAAACACTAGTTGAAGCCAATGAGACTTACTTGCGACCACAGTCAGAGTGCTTGGCGATGTTCTTTAACGTTAAGGCAGCAGTTAGTCGTATGTGTTTGGTCACTGGTCCCTCCTTCTCATCCTGGGACAAAAAAACAAAAGAAAGAAGAAATGATTCATGCTCATACAATATTGCATTCCTGCCTCTATCATAGGTGTGATGAAAATGTAGCATTGACAGTAAATGTGAAGGTGGGTGTCCGTGCAGATTCAGAGGAAAACTTGGGGGAATATGGGGTGGTTGACGGCCTAGCTTTACTCACAGTGAAGTCCCTGAAGACTAGGTTTCGAGAGCCTCTGCGAAGGGCCATGAGAGCTGCGCTTGGATGATTGACGATTGCTTTTGGTGCTCGCGGTGTCGGAGTACTGCCTGCCCCTGGAGTCCTTTACAACAACAAAATAAAAGGTCTCACATATAATGTATCTTCTTTCCAAGTGCAACATTCAACCATACCACATATTTACGTTTGATCTTCTGTCAAAAACTACCCATTTACCACTTGGTTAAAGAGAATTACAACATAGCAGCTTTACTAAGTGATCCATTCTGTTTGCCATAGCTCCTAACAAGGGAAAACCACTTAAATCACATGATTCAAACCTTTCCATCAAAGATAAAGATTGAAGTGCATTTCAGACGGCTTTTTTTATTTTAGGTTTGTGTGCAATCCTTTCAGACGTCATATCAATGCCAACAAATAAAAATTGTGGTGGACTTACTGGGAGGAGGTCTGATTTGGGCTTTGCGCCTGCTGCTCCTCTAGCTTGAGTCCAGCCAGCAAGGCGTCTCGAGAACAGTGCTTATCCTGTAAAAGAGGGGAAAATTTTAGATCAAGCCTCATCATTGCAGTTGTGATCGTTTTATATTGACACTGGTTCTAAAAAGGCAAGACTGGCTAAAGGACACTTGCCTGTAGATGGGTGATGAAGGACAGTCTCTGCCTGGGAAAAGGTTCACACCCCTCCCATTGACACTGGCCTGCATACGCGTCCTTTCCACCATGCTGCGTTGCCGCGTGGTAAAACACCTGAGTCGGCGTTTCAAACCACCTTGGAGGAAGAGAAAACACAGATCAATCAGCAGTGGGTCGACCGCCGTCAAGCTACGATGAGTTACGAACACGGTGGTCAAACATACCGTTTACAGGATTGCCAAAGACATTTGAAGTTCTGCCCAGGTTTCCTGCTTTGCTCTGACGGTGTTATGGGCATTTGCTGTGTTGGGAGGTGAGGGCTGTGGTTGCCCGATGGTGTAGGCTGGGATGCCAGGGGTGGTGATGGGGTCACGGTAGGCTGCAGGGGAGAGACAGAATGTTAGAATCAGGGTTCTTCAATAATCAGAAAGGCATCTTTTTCCTTTTAAAGGATTATCTTCTCCTGCACATATCAAGGAATGATGGGAAAATCTAATTTGAGACTATTCGTGACACTAAGTGGGAGAAACTAGAAAGCTCAGATGTCTTTAACGCATGTACAGTTCTCTGTCATGGAAAATGAGATTGATGTGAGCACTCATTAGCTATGTTTTGTTGGCTGAGATGTAACCGGAGCCGGTCTCTCGGCGAAGGTTGTTCTCCCAGCCACTTTACTTTAGGAGGTGGGTATCAGCTATCGCCACATGGTCTTAACTGGCTTCACCTTCTTAACCTCCAAATATTCATTCATTAGATGAAAATTGCTCGAGGCATGGATATTAGGAACAGAAATGTCTTTAAGGGTAAGATCAAATAATTGATTTTCACTAGATCTTTTTATTCTCCGCTTTTCAGTGGCACCAATAGGGTCAGTTTTTTTTCCACATGTATACACACACTATGTATATGATCACACAAGCATGCTGGTGAATGTGTCCTCGGAATTTGACTAACTACTAGGAGCAGTGTGCAGCTAATAGTGCAGCACCAGGAGGTCAACTCTAGGTCTTACAGCCTCTTGCCTGTGTCATGGGGTCATGGCAGGCCCATTAACCTGACCAATGTGTCGGTGAGTCCCAAGAGGAAACACATGCAACCATGGAGAAAACACACCAACTCCATACAGAAAGGACCAGGGGCGCTTACCACTGCCCCAGTGCTGCCTAAGCTGAACAACCAAACCAAAGAAACCAATGTCAGTCTATGCAAATGTGCACATCTCTATGGATTTTCAAATACATAAGCCTTAGAAGACAACTAAAGCTTTGTTACTAAATCAACAAAAATTGACGTAAGAGCAGCAAGAACAAAGATTCGTATTAACCTCTTTGTCTTTGGTAAATTGGCAATAATAAGGAGATGAAAGCAGCCAATTTTTGGAAGAAAATAAAAGATGAGATTGTTACCAAAAAGTGTTGTAGCTGCCACACTTGGTTGGCACACAAACACACACACACTTGCATAGCTTTAACTGGTGCACAGCGCTCACATTGAATCAAAGTCAAATCAGCTCTTTCTGCAGCACACAAACATGAGCACTGGAAGAAATATGGTGACCTCATAACTGCTTTTAGATGTTGCCGAGTGTGCGCAATAGATTGTGGTCTTTGCGGTTTCAACATTTTACCGTGAGGAATATCTCGTTTTCACTAATACAAAGGACGGAGGGGAAAATACAAGCATTAACTGAACGGCAACACATCCAACACGTGTACCAATAGTCAACTAGTTTTTTAAAGCACTAAATTATAGTTAATCTTCATGCAATTGGCAACTCAAGAGAGGATTCAAGTAAGAATTAAGGAGACAGCGAACAGAGAAATGTTGAGAGGAAAAGGGGGAGGACTCGCTGCAGGAACATCCCCCGACCTCTGGATACCTGTATAGCCCTTGTGATCACATCTGTTCAATTTCCCCTGACAAAAGGGATTGATAGGAAGTTCTGGCATTAAAGCAGCGCCCGCCTGCACACAAGCACCTGTTGTTAACACCGATCACATTAACGTCACGCTGAACGAACACAGAAGCCATTCGGATCTCATTTCACGGTCAGTCTGAACAGCAGTAAACACCCGATTGGTTTACCCATAAACCAAAGTCTGAAGTTACCAAACACAAAGTGCCACATGCTGGTATAAGTGAGGGTTTCCCCACCACACTAGCTGACAACTTGATCATGTGAATGCACTGGTTATGCAGTACAGCAGCTCTGATTTTGTTCTGTCTTCTTCTCTACCAAGTTGCTCGCTGTACATTCTCTCTGGCCACAAACCACTCACATTAGACCAGAGACCAGCTCTGTATCAATAGGCAAACACCTAAGCAGCTTGGTACCACAAACCACACACTATCTTACCATGCATAAAATACTGAAAACAAGCTGGCTGACACAGAACTTTGAAAAATGCGCACCGACTGTGGTGCTTGGTGACACACTAACACAAAGCTGAGGACACTGTGATTGGTATCAGAACGATTCACATAGATGAATTCCAGGAACAGCGCCCCTTAATGCTACATCTAGAAAGCCTATATAGATAACCTTCAATGTCTTAAGCTGAAGACAAATTAGTACCCAAAAAGTATTTGTGCTTCAGATCTTCACAAAGCCTCACATCAGAAAAGAAAGAAGTCATAACGACACAAAACTGGAAATATCACAGAACCACTCAGCCGGGTTGGTGAGAAACTGCAATTTGCACTTAGAGAGCGAAATATCAAGGCACAACAAGGCCCTCTGCCAAGTGCTCAACATTTGTAATACCACAATATGGTTAATATAGAATTTAGGGTTGTAGATTAGTTATAGGAACGTGTCAAAGGTGAAAAATACAATTTAGTGATGAAATGAACCACTGGGTGGAGTGTGTGTGTGTGTGCGCGTGTGCGTGTGCGTGTGCTGGTGCGTGTTTGTGTGCGTGCGTGCTTGTGTGTAGACATGCCGGATATTTTGTGGCAGAACATCAAGTCACACGACACAAAGACATTGTGGATAAATCTTGCTTGATGTGAAACTAACCCTACAGTGACTCACCGTGGAGCCAGCTGCCTGTGTGGGCGAGCAGTTCCTCTGCTGAGTGGCGTTCTCTATTGCTACTTTGGCTACTGTGCTTGGGTCTGTTCCTGCTGGCACTGCCACCATAGTGGCACTGCTGCCGGCGTTGTTGGGGTCACTGATGGTGATGATCCGCACTCCCACTTTGTTGGGAATTCCCGAGGCTGCGGCCGCTGAACTGCGGTCCTCGTTCTCAGCCGGCCTCTTAAAGCCACGGGCCTCAGGGGCGACTCCGTTGGTGGGAGCGGCCGCAGGACTCTGGGAGGTAACAGTTACAGTGGAGAGGAGGGGGGCATTGGGGAGCAGTTGTTGTCTTAGCACAGGCACAGCGTGGGCCGGCCCCAAAGGTCCATTGGTTAATTCCGAGGGAGGCCTGGTGCCTACTTGCACCTGGGGTCCATTGGCCAGGCGCTCCGCCTGCTGGGCTTTGGCAGTGTCCTGCTGCATGGGTGAAGGACTAGGAAGAGGGGGATCTGAGCCACGACTCCTCTCAGCGGGGCCCACTTCCCCATTCCCCAAGTACTGTTTGGAAGCAATATGATTTGGAATGTTTTTGTTAAAACTACCACCACTGTCATCCCGATCAAAGTCACATACCCCATTGACCAGAGCCTTTTTGGGGTCTGGATTACTTTCCAGTGGGGTGCTCAGGCCAGGGTAGAGGGCCTGCTTCCCATTAGCAGGGTGAACCTCCTCAGCCGGGCCATTGAGCGCCCCCTGGCTGTTCCCTGAGTGGTATGGAGGTAGACTTGTCTCCATGCACTTCCTTCCGTTTAGCAGCTTGGTACCTGCCACCACATCCCCATTGCTAGTTTTACCATTGGAGGAGTCTCCTTCTGCCAAAGAGGAATTCTCCATCACCTCTATCTTCCTCTCGTGGATGTGCAGCCCCGTGGCATCCTTGGCCTCCTCCTCCTTTTGACAAATGATCTTGTCTCCTCTGAGGGGAGCTGGCAGTGATGGCGGGGCGGCTGGACTATGCTGGGGCATTGTTCCGGTGGGGAACTGAGGAGGGGGAACAGTAGGAGCCACAGCACCCTGACTGACAGCAGCAGAGGTTGTGAAACCAGTGTTGGGGACCACAGTGAATGTGACCTGTCCAGCTGCAATGGTTGCCCCTGGGCTACTGGTGGAAATGAGCTGACCTGGTAGGAGCTGCACCGTCTGGAGGGGTGGGCCTCCTGAAGCTTGAAGCTGGCTGGGGACCAGTTGCACACTGAGCTGCTGAGGAGATGGTCCCTGGGAGCTGTAGCCTGTCTGGTAAATGACCTGTGGACTAGGAGATAGTGTGCTGTTGGGAAGGGGCACCTGTGGCGCAGGAAGGATTAGCTTTCCCCCTGGTGTAGTGGGCCCTCGCTTTGGAAGCAGTAGCTGTTTGATCAAGCTGGACTCGGTGGAGGTAGGCTGAGGAGGAGGAGATTGGGAAATAATTTGGAGCGGCTGCTGTTGAAGTTGCTGATGCTGCTGTTGATGCCGTTTCATTGACAGAGCGTGGCTGACTGTTTGATTGGACTGGACCTGGGTGTTTGAGTGAGAGGGGAAGTTGGGGGCAGGAGCTGGGCAGGGGCTGGAAGTGGCTCCAGGCTGCCCTGCTATCTGGATAGTCTGGGTGGTGGGCAGGGGCGAGGGGTTGGCAAGAACAATCTGGTGTATGGCAGGGGTGTAGGCTGGGTTCTGCTGGGGGTTGGGACTGACTATTACTACACTCTGCGGCTGATGTTGAGGCTGCTGGTTGGGAGTGGCTATCGTGGCTGCTGGTCCACCTGCTTGGGATGGGACTGGTTTGGGAGCAATATTTTGGAAGGCGACCCGTGACCCCTGGGTGTTGGGCACACTTGTGATACTCAACACCGGACCAGCCCCTATCTGGAAGTTTTGGGTGGAGGAGGGAGGTGTTGGGGCTGATGCCATAACCACAGACTGGGACTCTGGCTGAGGAGCTCCACCCTGAGGCCCACATAAGGAAGGGGTTTGAGTCAGGGGTGGATGCTGGGTGATGGGGGGGCACACACCCTGTACCCTGGCGGTGAGGATGTGGCCCTGTGGTACCTGTGTACCAGAAAACAGTGAGACAGGGGTCCCCGTGGGGAGCATTGGGGAGTGTTGTTGTGGTTGCTGAGACTGGGGACTGTGGTTCTGTATCGCCGGTGCTGCCATTGGAATCTGGACCACTGGGCCAGGTCGGATCTGCTGCTGCACAGCTGCCAGGGGACTTGCGAGCGTCTGCGAGAGCACCAGCTGACGGGGAGCAGTCGGGTGCCCGGCATGTGGAGGTTCTTGTGCAGGGAAGGCCGTGGGTGGGGTGGCACCACCGGTGCTGAGCCTGGCTCCTGGGGCCCGGATAAACAGCGGTCCAAGACTAGGATTCCCGGGAGGTAAGCCTGGTCACACAGGAAGACACATCGGCAAACTGTTAAAAGTCTGTCAACAACTGGAGGCAATTTACAACTCTCACTGTGGAAATAGCTTTATAAATAAACAAGTGTTGAATTTGAAACACTCCATCAAAGATTGAGACCCAAAGACTGAAACTGTCAATCATTTCCTGGGATTGCGCAACAACAGGATTAGAAGTAAATTTCCTACCTGGAGGTGGTGCCTGAGGGTCTCCAGAGGCTTCATGTCGGGCTACTGAAGGTTGAGGAGATGCAGCTGGGTTCTGTTGCTGAGGCTGTTGGTAGTACAGCTGGATGGGCAGAGGGATGGATCTTCTCCTGAGCCCGACCAGGAGGATGTGAACCTGACCATTGGCCTTGGGCTCTTCATGCCGCCTCATTGTGTGGTTAGGGAACACAGTCCTGTGTAGGAGGGACACAAAGAGGAGGGACAAGTTCAGATACTGCCAGGAGAGGGACAGCATTTATTTAGGAAAGTTTACTTTGCCTGTGCTACTGATGCTCAACAGCCATCTAGAAGCAGAGTTCAGTTCCATTTTCAGAACGCTGGTACGTTTGCTAAGACAAATGTTATTCTTGGGGAAGCAACGCTGTACGAGAAGTGATCGAGCAGCGTATAATATATACTGTACGAGCACAAACTACTTCCACTCATACTTGCAGCTTGCATGGGTTTATTCTCGAGTACAATGCTTTCCAAAGCAAACTCTACATGCTTTTTAAGTCTAACATGACTTACAAAGATGTTCTCAGTTACTGAAGGAGAGAATCTTAAAGGTTTACAGATGCTTAAAAAAAAACATTTCAGCTGTTTTTGAGCACTGATTAAACCCATGCTTCAGGACTGACCGTAGACATTTGAGGAAGCCAGTGGAGTTCAGGATGCTGCTTCGTCCCATTTTACTGCATGTAGCCAGGTACTCCGAGTACATTTCTGATCGAGAGACAGACCCTTCGGAGTATGGCTCAAAGTGTGCGTTTAGCCTTTTGGAGAAACACAAAGGACAGAGAGGGCTGTTTAACACAATCAATTCAAAAAGAGATTTGCACACACAGTACTAGTAAAATATAATTCAATTTAGTGACGCACATGTGACTTTAGAATTTAAAATGATACAAGATAAAAAAGGTAGACCGCTATAGACTACATACTTGAGCTGTAATAAAGGAATGTTTTAGTGTTTGATCATCTTACCACTGTAACGTGAATTTCTCCCCATCCAGTTCCACAATACCAGGTGGTGGAGGAGTGGACTGAACTGGGACCCTTGTTACTGAGAGGAGAAGAAAAACAGAAGACAAGAATTTAATTTAAAAAACAACAAAAACCCCAAGGCATTTACTGCATTGTGATCTTATCAAGTTCAAAATTGGGATGTTACCATACTTGTCCACTAGATGTCAGCATATTAACAACTTTGCATTAGCAGTGCTGTAGCGTGCATGTGGAGAAGCACAGGTTTGAACCTCCAAGGTTAACAGGGCTTGATTCCCACCAGGGGTCAGACAGGCTAATTGACAGGCTTGTGGTGTCGTGACGAATATAGGAAGCGGCTTTTATATCTGATTTGTCTTTCATTTTATTGTTACATCCCGACAAAATAGAAGCTGATGGCAAAATTCGGCTGATTTTAGATTGTAATCAAAGATGTTTAACAGAATTCAAGAGGACTACAATTGTATATTAAAGCTTCAAAGAGTATTTATTGCTCAGAAACAGGGTTCAAGGGTTTTTTGCCTTTAGTCTACAAGAGAGGCTCACAACTTCATACCACATTTGGGATTCTTTATCCAACTCTAGTGAGGGTGGGGAGTGAAATCCCCGATTTGAACAGGAAATTCACTCACATTGGTCTGGTCTACTTGTAAAAGTTTCACCAAACTCCCTGAATAGTTGAGTGTGACAGAGACGAGGGCGGCACGTGGACACTAACCTGCTGCTGGTGCTCCCTGTATGGGTGCAGGCACCTGCTCTACCAGTTGCGGCCGAACCTCGGCTGCCTGATCAGCGCTGGCCTGGTGCTCGATTAACCGCACTGCCGTTAGAGCGTCTGGTCCAAACGTGTGAAGGTCTACCGATACCAACCGCACCAACAGGTCTGACCACAGAGAGAAAGCAAAAACCAAACAGACATTAAAGGTCAGTACATTGGAAAAGTGACAAACATGACTCAAGGTGTTATGGGTAGAGGGAATAAGATATTAGAGCCCTTCTTTTACAAACACACCCAAGTAAATATTTCCACCATCATTTAGACAAGAGTGCAAACAACGCTGGGACAAAAACAGAGACAATGACAGATGATTTGTACCTATGCTGTGGTCAACGTTGGCGATCTTGCTGCAAGGAATCTCTCCTAGTTGGGCAAGGAGGTATAGCACCTCCAACGCAGCCATGAGGAGCATGAGGTCCGGCAGAGTAAGGAGCATCGTAACCTCCCTGTACGAGTCCTGGTCCACATACTCGCAGATCAACACACCGTTGTCCTCCGCCTTGCTGAGATTGCCCAGGATCTCCATGGCTAGAATCACACACAGTCACATTACATTTCAGATACTTAAAACATTTAAGTGAGACAATCTCTGCAATCAATCTGTACTTTTACATTTCTGTGCCTCCAAACAAGAGCTAAAGGACCCACCTCTCATTTTGAGGAACCTGTCCCTGGACAACAAGCATTTGGTGATGGTGTGAAAGATCAGATGGGTCGTCCGAAAATCAACGGGATCCAGCTGGAGCTGCAAGAAGTCAGAGCAATGATCTCAGCATGCTGCAAATCAGCTGGCGAGGCATACAACATTCTCAAGAAGCTAAGCATCTCTACAACAGCTTTGGACTATTGGGAATTCGTATTTTACAGAAATAGAGGTTGTCCTCCTTAGATTTAGCAAAACTATATGAGGAAGATTTGAAAACCCATAACCATGTAACACAAAGTGACTTAATAACGGAGCGGATATGATCACTGACAAAACATCATATTAATGGTGTGTAATCCTATACTAAAGTAGCTTCCAAAGTTAAGACTAAATAAATGACTAATGTCAGTTTTATGAATAATGTCAATAACAATCTAATTTAATGTCCCCACTTCTCTTGTTGAAAGCAACAAAGTAAATGCTAAAACACAATCAATCCATCATACTGTCTGAATGAGTGGTGGTGCTGACAACTAGAGATCAAGTCGCAACAAGCCTCACAAAGTTAAATGTCAATAAATAAATAAAAAATACATATATTTTTTCCAGAACTGTGCTGGCAGTAAGTTATATGGTAACAAAGTCTTATAACACAAGTACCCAGAAACCAACCATCCAATTAAAGACATCAAAGGCTTAACTGATTGTATCAGGGACCTTGTGTGTACAGTTTCTAAAAATAAAAGTGCTGATGTCGGCTCATTTATATTCATCTCATACTAATGCATTTGATAAAAAGGTTGAGCATGCTTCAGTTTCTACAAATATTCTGACACCACATGTGGTCTGGTGGACAAATGGGGGGGGGGGTTTGAGAAGAGATGACTAATTAGTGTTTCTGACCAGGAGCTAATCTTTATCATTAATCCATCTGGCTGATAGTGGAAGAGATAATGCAAGATTGTTAAGTAGGTAACCATAAGGCCCCGATGAGCACATCGCTGCTGCCAAGCCACACTTGGCAGAGGGTAGACAGAATAAATTCACACGATCATCAGTTTGACTCGTTACATGGCTGTCTGTGAACCTACCAAACTAATATGCACCATTGTTTCAGGTTGGAAAAGAATATCCCTTAACCTTTTTAAAATTTGAACAGTCTTCAGTCATATTTCTCAATGATCTGAACATTACTGGTTGATTAAGTACAATTTAACTCCTATCCATAACCACCTATCCATTGACTGAATCAAGCTCCACCTCAATATTTTGGAGTAGGGACTATTAATAAAAGACAAGAAGACAGTTTTGTTGTGTTATAGTAACCTACATTTGGAAACAAATCTTCCTCATCAAGCCATTCACTTTTACTACAATATCATTGAAGTGACCTAAATCTACAGCTATATTTCAGCAATCTCTTTAATCAAACCCCGGATGTTATATATTGAGGGAGCGTCTGGCAACAGACCCACAGATTCCTGACAGCTCCAGAGCTTCTAAATGTGTTTATAATTAGTCATCTCTTTTCATCTTCTGTGTCGTAACACATACATATTTAGTCGAGTGTATTTTTCAGTGATTCTGCTGGAAATGCATGTCTTGATTTGCTTCTCGTTTAAGAAAAGAGTTTCAAAATATTTTGAGCTTCCACCTGACCCACCTCAGCAGCCACGTTTCCCAACGTGTCCAGTCCAAGCTGCCGGAGGGAGATGAGGTTACAGTGAGCGCAGAGCAACAGGAAGCGCAGGCACGTTCGGTTGGCTGCCAGCAGCTTGACGTTGGCCTCCTCGAAGGAGAGGTTTCGCAGGATGACAGCGATCTGCAGCACCCGCTGGGCCTCCATGTCGCTGATGCCCGAGTTCCGCGGTGGGTGAAACAGACTCTGCCAGCGCCCCTGAACTGATGTACCGTCTGCAAAAAGAACAGCGGGGGGAAATGTTAACTCATGAGAAAGAAAGAGAATCCTGTCATATAGTTGTTTTTGGACTTGAATTGCCGGAAAATTGCGATTCTGGAATATCATCTTTGGGTTAATCTTTGCTTTGACTTATTGTTAAAAAGGTCATTTGTTAATGTCAATGTCAAATGTTTTTCAATTTGACTTTTGCGTGGTGAAGACTTTTACCACAAAAGATAAAGAGGGTTAAGAAGCGACAAAAGAGGCAAGAATAAAAAGACGCGCATCCCAATATCGCGGTTCTCCGTCACAGGTGTCAGTTCATAAATACACTGTGGGAGCAGACATGACTGGCGCCTTCTGTTTACTTACCTTGTGCTGGGTTGCTCTTGTCCCAGATCAGCTCCCTGATTTCAGCATCCTCCACCACCTCTTTCCAGAACTGCAGAAAAACAGCAGCTGTTCAGCGCATCTCAGTGCATACTAATAAATCCATCACTGCCACGTCAACAGATTAGCAGGATGATATTTGTCAAATTAAGTCAAAAAATAGCAGTGGGCTCCGTTAACAGGCCAGGCTAGTGAGTCAGTCTCTCAGGTAACCACAGTTATACAGCCTCAGTCTCATTTTGATGTTTTGTTTCTGCATCAGTTAGAGTTGGAGTTCCTCTCAGACACTGCATCACTACCAGCTTCAATTCCACCTAAATTTGACCTCTGACCTCTTTCTCAAGGCGGGAAAGCAGCCAAGAGTACCAAGTTATGACTGAAGACAAGCAATGTGTCACCCTGTATTTATCTGCCGATACCTGATGTAGCATTTTGGACGCATTATAAATTGAGTGTCCAAAGAGAATCGACTTCCACTCTGTTTTAAAGATGCCTCAGAGGGCACTACAGTCTGAGGTTGTGAGTGAGGAGCGAGCGCTATGCTTTCTGCCAAACATAATGATGCAAAGAGTGAGGCTGATGCCCAGCCTCATTATAGTGAAATCTGATGTTTGTAGCACTGGGTTTCATGCTGCAACGGTACCAAAATGCACAGAGACAGACCAGAAACAGGTCACACCAGTGTATTATCAGTGTAGTAATCGCTTTACCCTGACAAAGTCTCGGGAGGTTTTCTCCTTCCAGTCCGTTCCAAATACCATGGAGAAGGTGCCAAGAGCTGCGATGAGACAAAAGGACGGTAAGAGTAGTGGAAAAAATTCTAAATCTCAAGTAAAGAAATGAATCTGAGTGACTTTGTGGACGTACAGTCATCAAAGACGCCTGCGTGGGCCAGCAGCAACGTGACAAGCTTAGGGTCCTTGTCCAGCTGCATGGAGTGCTTGCCCTCGTTGGACAGCAGAGTGCAAACGTTGACTGCAAAGTCCACCTCGTTGGGCAGGCCCGACAGGAGGGACAGCACCAGTTTGTGGTAGTCGCACGGCGGAACGAATTCTGTGGACAGCCCATAGCTTTGGCGGAGATAGTCTGAAAAGAAAGACAACAGCTCAGTATATGTTTCCTGAGATCAACTCTTATATTTGAACATCACACATTCAAAAGAAAAAAAGACTCTTTGCCGCAAATTCATGTACAACACTTTCTCATTTTGTCAACACATCATCATCATCCACACGCCAACCGTTTTAGCCATAATTCATATGTTTTTGGCAGATAGCACGTCTTATTAAAGCTACATTTGCCTGGCGTTGTGACGATGATTGGTGTGAGTTGCTGCAGGCAGGCTTTAGTCGAGCAAACACGAGTAAAATCAGTAATCACGCAAACGCAACGTCTCATAGCAACAGTCTCGTCTCCTATGATGATACAAGACAGGATTTCGAGGACATAAGAATATCTCGTTTTCCCTTCTCTGCCTTAGCCTCTACTTGTCAAGCTCATTCTTACACATTTCCACGGCTTTCGACACATTTTCAAATTCCGTCATGACCCTGACAATAGAAGCATTAGTGAACATTGCAAAGTAAAAGAGAAATAGCTTCAGTGTGGATTTACCACACAGACAAGTGGATCTCTGGTGAATATCATAATGTATGTACAGACAGTGGCGGTTCATACAACCTCACTGAAACCTCTGTTATGGCATCGGACCAGAGCAAACCAAACACAAACTTACTGCTGGAGTAGATTCACAGGACGACACAGCAAAACAACTCAACCCTGGTGTTCTCATTTTTCATCTCTCCACCTATATTTATGATCTTTCCGCAATTAACTCCAAAGCCTAAATACTGGGGCCCTTTGCTGATTTAGAGTTATAATCTAGTAGTTGTAAATAACATTGGACTGCGGCTTGTGAAAGTGCCGTCATACTCAAGATTTCCTCTCACATATCCAGGAAGTTAAAGCCATTTGTTTTGATTTTGTCCCATCAATCATTTTTCGGCGTAGGTGCAAATTTCCTATACGGTGCATTTCTCCCGGTTTGCGAACCACCGCCTCCGGAAACTAATCATGCGGCGAGGAGCGAGCTTGCCGAGTGAATTTGACTTGCTTGCTGAGGACGCTCGCGCAGGCCAACGTATTTCAGTGCGGTTGGGATTGCACCCGCGACAGTTTAGAAAAAAAAAAAAAGTGCCCGTCTCTGCTCAGCCTCCTGCCTCCTGCCTCCTGCCTCCTCCTCCTGCCTCCTCCTCCTCCTGAAACAAAAATCTTTACAGCTTGGCCAACATACTTCTACTACTTTGACTTGTCCCTTTTACATAGGAATTTAGACACTGGTTCAGTTAATATATAAATTCAGAACTTTACCATCATTACTTTTAAATCTGAAGTAATAAAACAAGCAAATTTGTCACGCTGAAGTAAAGGTGCACATCAAAGTCTGTGTCGTTATGAACCGTTTGTTTTATCCTATTGAACACCGTCTAATCTACACGTTGGTGGTTGTGTCTCGTTTCTTCCTGTATATGTTCATGTACAATGATGCTATAAATGTGTCCCCTATCATTAATGTTATCCGTTATATGTGTAGTTGAAAGGAATTACTTTGAGCTCTGGTAACTTCTAATCTGCATGTACTCAGAGTGCAAGCTGTACTCAAATGATTAAGTCTAAAATACAACGTAAAAAATTGGGGTACAAGGCAAACATGATGGAATTAACCTGATTACCTGCTGAATACGCACGACTTATTACTTTGTGTCCTTACAGAGGATGTAGAACAACACCAGTTATGCCGGCAATAGCATTTTACCTGACATTTCAAATAACTGATTTATTCATTCGCTCATCATCACATTATGTGCATGTAAACGTGCCTGAGTGAATAAACTAAACGAGACACCCACTGCCACAACTGCTGCCATATATTGTGATACAGTAGATGCATTATTAATTTAAACCCTCAACACGTGCCCCTTGGCTATCTGCAGCCGCCGGGAGACAGACCTGAGGCGGGGAGGCCGTGGGCTGATGGGAAGAGAAGCGAGCCTGTGACTTAAGAAGGTGGAAGGCTTTAATCTCCACACTGGCAGTAGACCTGACGTGGACGGGGGGGAAAAAAAGAAGTGTGAACTTCCTGTCGTCATTAATAACGGCTGCCATGACAGGCGATTACTGCCGAGAGCAGCTCGGTGGCGACCGCTGCAACGCGGCGAGGCTAATAGATGGCTCACAGTTTCGCGTTGGTATAAAAATAAACATGTTTCAGGTATGATGTGGTGCCGAACACGTCGTTCTTTCAACAGAAGATGAAATCAACATTTTACTGTGCAATGGAATGTGGATTGACCCTGCAGATTTTGTCCTTAACCGTGCCGACAATTGCTGCAAATGCACACTCGATAGGTTCGGTTCACACACAGCGGCGCTCCTTGAGTGAATGAGTCACAGTATTGTAAAAGCAATAACCGCAAGGGACAATAATCCAGCTCAGGTGCTGGACGACAAAGCTCGGCTGGTTGATCGTTCCAATAAATCCTTTCTTCCACGTTCGCAGAGAGACTTTATTTCATCATCACGCTTTCATGTGGCGTTTGTTGTTCATTTTTCTGATCCTGAATTTGCAGGTGCGTGTGTAGCTTTGAGTGACACGCGGACAATTTTGCATGATTCTTTCAAAAACATGCATGGACTCAGCTTTACACAGCTTTGGTGTGTGGGGCTAATTGGAGTATCGTCTAAACACAGAACAGAAGTTGCTATTACTCCAGTCCTCGCACATGTCGCCCTGCAACACCCTTCTATTTATATAAATGTAGATACCGCATGCCCACATTGCAACAAGTGTTCTAATCCTTCTTATGTATCAGGTTTAAACAGTATAAACACAGGCAGTTATGAACCACTAACAAACAGGTTGTTTGACCAAGGTAAAACATCTTGTAGTGGGAATGTAGCCTTAGATAAACTACTGGTTGACAATAGAGCAGTACAATTATGATACATGCACAGGTGTCGTCTCTAGAAGGTGGAGCGGGGTCAAATCCTTTCCTTTGTCACTTTCTTCCAGTGAAATAAACTAAACCAAATAGAAACTCATTGAAACAGCGACTTGTCAGAAATTTTTCGACGAATTGGCACTGACTTCAGGTTGATTGGTTTCTGCGTGCATCTCACACACAGCTGTGATGAAGTGATGCTTTGCCACGATCGCATCTGCTTGGCGATGAAGCGTTGGGAGCTGGCCGAGGGGCAGATGTGAAAAGAAAGAGAGGGAGGGAGGGCGAAGCAGGGAGAGAAGATGAGAATCGGAGCGAGAGGGAAAAGCAGAAGCGAGGGAACGAGGCAGAATTGACGGAGACGGAAACGAAGGGAGGGGAGAAGCGGTGGGTTTCTACGAGGGAGTGAGTCCAAATGAACTCGAGGCAGCTTGGGGTGAAGCTGAGTTGAATGTGTGGAGGCGAGCGTGTGCCTACCTGATACAACATGTTGCTGGTAGTTGTAAGAGCAGGGGATTGCACCGATTGGAAGAGAGGCTTTGGGATTCCCCGGCTGCACCTCCTCATCGTCTTCGCCGAAGTGGTGGACTTTCTCATATTTCTCCAAGTATCTGCAGAGGAAGCAATCGCAGCCAGTTAGTTGCATCAAGACTTGTTTAGTGAGACTATAGTGAGGCTGTAATTCCTTTCCTACCGCCTCACATTTATTATTTCATTGTCTGCTAGCACATTTTCCAAAAAACACATTCATCCTCAGCAAATCTTTAACAACACCTGAGGGGAAAGGCTCCGACTAACAAAGTGAATAATTCCCCCCCTAATCCAGCGAGGAGTTTGCTGTCGGAGAAGCACCACAGACTCCTTCTCTCGCAGCACAACAACATGAAATGCAAACATGTTAAAGCTCCACATGCTGGCCGCCGAGGCATTGTGCGTCTCCTTTCGAGTCATTTCTGTGCTTCGACTGCCAAAACAAAATGCCTTAAATGCTCCAAAAACAAAAATCGGTTGCGCAAATCGTTCCAACTGATAATCAGATGCTTCGGATGCCTCTGTGGTGAAAACATGTAAATATTTGCCATCACAACCCTGGCACAGTTCTGGTTAGCGACATTCCCACCGTTCTCTCCACAAAGGAGACCCATAAAACACAAAGAAACTAATGCTCAGCGTGTTTGGCATCATCACTGAGCTGTTCTGGAGTGCCCAGGTAAGAGATATCTGGCACACGGGTTTGAGCGCCTCTGTGAAACACACAGTCATTAGCAGTGAAAAATGATTGCCTATTTAGAAGTGATGAGTAGCAGACTTTCATGGCTAACTAGGCTGAACACGCTGCTCTTAACATCTTCTCCTTTCTGGGACAGTGGATTCAAGTTGCATAGCTGAAGCAAAAGAAAAGGCCCAGGGAGCTTTACAGTGTGGGCTACTGTACTCCCATGCTTAGTGACCAACTTATGTAAATGCATATAAACATGTATCGAACAAGAAAATCAAGAAGAAAAGTTGAACAGTCCACAAGCAACTTGGCACGTTCAGAGATTTTTATAGTTTCATTCCAGGTTGTAAATCAGTAGCCAGCAGTTTTCATTGCGTGCTTCTGGTTAGGGATGACGGGGGTGATGAAGCCAACGACAATCACTTCGACCAAGCTGCTGTCAAAGGCTCAGAGAGGCTCAAGTGTGGAGAGAAGTGTGATCCACTTAGGCACCGGGGCTAAAAACAAACATGAAGCTACGTACGAGACACCTGTCTTTATGCAGCATTATAGCAGTCAATAATATCTCCACATCACTGTACAGATATTCATTATTCATCAGCAAATGATAATAGAATGTTATATGTGGGGTAAAAACGCTTCAAATGAGAAAGCCCTCAGAATGCCTTATATATTTGGAAATTTGAGATTTTGGATTGTACAAAATGTTCAGAAGCATCTCATCTACCTCTGAATCAAAGGGTGGTGTAGATGAACATGCGGTGTACGGCTACATGCGCCTTCAAACCACAACAGTAGATGGATTCTGTTGTAGCACATAGCAGGAGTAAATAAATGCCCATGAGGTGGCACCATCGGGACCAAAAACTGTTGTACCTAATAATGTGAAATTACAACGGGGAATTCCTTAAAATGTGAGGTTTTTGAAAGATTATGCCAACAAAGACAACCACAGTGAGCAGAAATGATGATGAATTTATAAATACAACTATTCTCCTGTTAAATACCAACAATTCTATTCTACACTGCATTCATGGCAGCAGTACACGGGTTGTTCTGAACATTTTAAGTCCAATTACAAACATGAATTCATTGATTATTAGACTACCCACAACCAGTTTTACAAGCAGAAACGTTAAATCACCCGAAAACAGTAAAACACATAGAAACTACCCATTAGGAACTAAATGGCTGTTTACAAAGTGCTAATAATTCTATGAAGTAATGGAACAAGCACAGGTCGAAATTCGTTTTCTGAAGTTGTATATGTCTGACTGATGTAATATCTGTGATAACCACATCAGGAAATTAAGTGCCGAAGCAACGTTGCCTTCTTTTGAGACTTTGCTGATAGGAACAAAAGCAAATCCCCAAAATGCTTTGCAATAACACCAGTTCCCATCGAAACAGTTGCAACAAGCCTATAATAGAAACAACTGAAGTGGGAAAAACACAACAGCGATGTGTCAACATCGTGCAAGGCATCCGTCTTTAACAAAAGAAATGATTCTCTGTTCTTGGGGTTCTTGAAAGTTTTTCTCTCTGTGAGACGACTTGGGTGAGTGATACGGTGAGCAAGCGAGTACTTGGGCTTTACTGGATCTGATCGACGCCTTGTAATAATGGAGGCAAATAAAAACACAAGCGCTCGCTTTGACACACGCATATACATACACACGCAGCGAAATACCTCAGCAGTGATAGTATAGTGAACCCTGCCTGTGTGGCCGTGAGTCACCATGCAAGCCAGCGCCTGTTTCTGAATGAGGACCTGCTTTTTCATCGTGGCCAAGGTAATCCCCCGTCCGCTGGCTGCTGGGTGACATGCCGGACTATAAATACACTCAGCCTTCATTTGTATGGAAAGAGGAGAGAGGGAGAGATAGGCCCCGGCCCTGCCTGCAGCGTCATCAACCGCTGTCTGGGCTCGGGCAGAAAACGCTGTGGGTAAATTCGGGTGGGGGCACGAAAGGGTGGGGGTGGGGGTGGGGGTGGGGGAGGGCTGACTGCAGCTGCTTGTGTCTGCACTTCCCTTTTTCATACATGAGAGGAACATCAATCCCCTCCCGCCATGTAGCACGCGACAGGCAACTCACACAAACCGCCAGGCTTTCACCATTTTACTGCAACTGTTTACGGAAATGCATGTCTGCCGTCGCTGTTAGTGCCCAGAAATGACTGACCGACGCATATTTGTCCCTGCGCGACGGTACAGTAAGTGCAGTGGGTGGGACACAGGCAAGACAGAGACATGTTCAAAAGACATGCAAATGCAAACGGCCGGTGTCATGACATTGAAGGCCTTCGGGATGACAAACGTGCAGCTACTCCTGGCTGCTACTGCAAGGCTGCCCCAGGTGTGTGTTGGTGTGTGGAAGTCTGTTGCCCCCTGCTGGACATGGGTAGAGACATGCAAACACACCCACTGTCAATTTCTTGAGAGAAATGGTTGCTGGGATTAAATGGAGGCGGCGGTCCAACCAGGTGAAAGTGACATGATCATTGATCAGTGGCCCAGCAAGGTGAATAAATGTAATACAACTTATTTGACAGGACACTGGTGACTTTACAGTGGTACAAGTTTGTGGTATTCCCATTGCAGACAACCTAAAATACTGAAAACAGCTGAAAAACTTGCAACACTATGAATACAAACGCTATATACCAAACTGTGCATTAGAGAGGCCAGCAAAGATAATGAAGCACATTCCTCCAATCATTTATAACTTCACATCTCTCAGCATCATCCTGGGATCTAGGTGGTTGGTGCCTAAACAAGTAAGGTCGGCCCTTTAAGCTTGACTGCTTTCTGCCCGGGACTGCCCCAGACATGTTCATCTATGTCTTTCAGCAATGATTTCAAATAAGGGAAGCACAAGACATACAAAACACAGCGTAACAGTGGCTACTGTGGCAACAGTAACGTACACCGGTGATGCAGCCCACAACTAGTGTGCTGCCATGTTGGTGTGGATCTCCTCTCCGACAAAAATGGCAATATACTCCTACCACTGCCCTTGACCAAGGCATGGCCTCAAATGTGAAACCGATATGAATGCGTGAGATTGGTTCAATGCAAAGACACTTGGCATTTGGCAAGTAATGTCAAGACAAAACCAGACTAAGCTACCAGCAAAGAAAAAACAGCCATAGTAGAACATTTTAACCACATTAACAGCTAACTAGGTGCTTAAACTGATTCCGCCAGATTCTAGCTGCTGTGTATGAAGCACATCTGACGTTCGCTGGTTAGCATGGAGACTGAGGGAAGAGATTAGGCTATCAGTGTTGGCCACCACTGCTGCAGGGCAAGTCAAATTACAGACAGGCCAGTCTTCATGGTGTTAACGGTGCTCGTTTTTCTCTCCCGCTCTCATTCTGGTAACGGTCTCTTATTGTGCAGCAATAGGCACTAGTCGCGTCTTGATCAGAGCATCTCTACAGTCTGAGTGAGCACTGGCTCAGATGAGGCAGGGGGATGAAAAAAACCCACAGATGATGCAAGGCAGATCAAAGACCAATTCATCCAGATGTTTCAGACGAGCAGGAGAATATCAGTTCAGGCTGCCAGAAGAGGGAAAATTATTGTAAGCACAATAACTTCGTAAACAGGGTGGGTAAATTCAAAATGCCTTAAAATACTACTTCATTCATGTCTGGGCAGTGAGTAGTAGGTAGGGTTTTAGGATCCCTCCCCATATTTGCAAATATTCCACCCTTATAAACATCATGTGCTCCATTCTGGCGCAATACCAAATAGTTAACTAGCAGATCATCTCGTCTGCTGCTTTGTGGTTATCTCAATAGTGAATCTTCTGAGTATAGACACTGTGTGGGGTTGATGACATGTACACAAGGCATAACAATTGTTGGTTAGGTTTCATGGGGTAATTAATTCCAAGAGTTTTGAGATGAAACCTACTCGGCTCATGGGAACATGGGATGTAGAAGTGTGTCAATTGAGCCTTCAGAGAAAGATAGCAGAGAAATGGATGTTTCAATATGAATATTGAAAAAAAATAACATAATGAGTGTACTAGTCTCAGCAGCAAATTGTTTTTCAAAGCAGGACGACAAATGAGAGTGTGCCAGGTGTAGTAATCATATTTGTGGCAGCCAGCTCAACTCGGAGCTAAGATAGACTGATTCAGCACAACACCGAAACGCAAAGTGCTGGTTTTCTGTGATCACTGGACAGTTAAAACAGTTTGAGCCAAAAACTTAATTTGAAACGCAGCTCATAATATCGCAGAGGTCAAAGGTGAAATTCGATCAGGTGCACTTTAATTCATCACAGCAGCAGTGTGTCATCTAATCACAAGTTACTACTTTGGTCCAATTTTAAAACCCTGAAAAATGTTGCACAACGGCACAAGCTAGATTTCTGCTGCCATCTTTCACTGGATGAAGAGCAACAACAACATCCCATACGATATCTAAACTGAGAAACCAACAAATGCCACGAGCTCAGTCAGAGGATTAAGTGAGTAGTGCCTATACGTCAGCATGCCCCGGGGTTAATTTCCACGATAGGGAAAGTAAGAAAGGTCAGACAAAGTTTGAACCAGTGCACCCATCACAAGGCTCGGCTTCTGTCTACAATAAGCTGCATCAAGATAATTCCGGCTAGGTTGTAACAACACCAGGGGCCATATTTATGAAAGAAAAATCAAAGGACCCCTTTCATTCACTTTTCAATAAATGACAGTATGCGCCGGGTTGAGCTGGATGGCCTTTTACTGAAAATCAGGACTCTGTTCCCCCATGAGGGGTGAGTGCATGGAGCAAGCCCACATTCAAATCACATGAATCCACTAGGAAAAAAACAACAACAACCAGGCAACCAATCTACAACCAAGGAGATGAGCATCCAAATCTCAGTCAAAGGAAAATTCAAAGCAGCCTTTGGGGAATTTTAAACACAGTTTAGTGCACACACATACAGGATAAACACATGGAACACAAAAATAATATTATATAAAGCGTGCAGCAGGGTAAATGAGAATAAACATCAAGAAACACAATGTGTTCCACATTCAAGGAGCAATTCAGCTGCGTTACACTTATCTAACAGAGGGTTTCCAGGCTCCTCAAACACAAATTCACAGACATTTCAGTGGCATTTGTAGGGTATTGCTCAAAGTCAACAAGGGATTCTGTTCCAAGTTCGATTCCAGGCGCTTCTTAGAAAGCATGTCTAAGTGTTGGGGAACAGGAGTGAGGTCATTGTAAAGCGCTTTGGATAAACACACTATACAAGTACAGTCCTTTTTTTGGTCAAAACACTGACGGCCTCAGTATTGACTTGTGGTCTTGTAAAATAGTACATAATAAAATCTCTTATTATTATTATTACTCTTGAATTATTCCGGTGCAAATTTCATGATCAGTAGAATAAAGGCTATCCATCAAATTTCTCAAACTCTGAAGCGTTTGTTTGGCCCCTGAAAGCCCCGTCAAGACATTTTGACTTGCAATTTGTAAGCATCAATTCTGATAGGCAAACCTTCCTCTACATCCCCTTGATCTTTGAGTACATACCCCCGCTCTTGAATAGTTCTGATTTAAATGTATATCTCTTGCTTCAGTTATGCTAATGACGCAGGGCTCCAACACAACCAGTGCTTTGATCTAGAGGGGGAATCTTTCCTCCCCCGTAGTTGAAATGAAGTCAGCACCACTGGTAGCACTGGAGTCAAAGCAGCACTTCAACAAGTTGAAAATGAGCTGAAAAGTGTTTCTGGCAAGCGTGGCTCACTTATTACTGAGTGACATTCAAATATCAAATGGGCAGCAGCAGGAGCTTGTGCTGGACTTCAGTGCCGCTTATTACACAGCTCCCAAATGGGAAGCGTTGACCACGGCCTCATCATGACCATCCTTTTCATTCACACAGCGCAACAGGGGGATGAGGAGCTAAGATTGAACATCCAATAGTAGGAAAGGGAGATGTCTGATTCCCGCAATGCAACAGTGTCTTTCACTCCTACTTGTTAATGCATTCTCAGTCACTCAGGAGAGCAAGTACCAGCTAAATGCCAAAAGTGGAGTGTAATGCCAGAAACTGTACACAAAAAAAGAGACCCTGCTTGTAACAAGATAGAGATCCTTGAAAGGGAATGAATATTTGACTTATGAAATGAAGAGCGTTGAACAAATACAGACAAACTGTCACGCAAGATCAGCACTGGACTTGCTGAAGGCCAAATCCCTTTATCACATTATGAAACTGGTGTAAAGATATTGGCTCACAACAAAATGCTCATCTAAGAGTGAATCTTAGCAGCTGGTACATTCACAATCAAGTCTTTGAAATCAAAACATAATGTCCAGGGATTCAAGATTGCCTTTTAAGCTGATCAAGATTTGCCATTAATGTTTGTTATCAGCTTACATCCACCCGACTGAAACATCCTTGAACAAGAGAGCAAAACCAAACAAGCGCCAGGGGTTCTGCTGCCTAACTGGCCGTGAACTCTGACCTCCATAAATCAGACAAAGTGAGAATTTCCCAACGGTGATTTCTTTTCACCGCCCAAGCTTTGCCGCTCACATGTGGCCAAACAGAGCAACCCACTCATTCCTGTATCAGCGCCTACTTGTGTAGTAATCATACTCTGTCGGCAAAAATCAGAGTGAGGAAGGCGAGGAGAGTCTCTCTATTATCAGCCTTAGTTGAGAAAAGACAAACCTAGTAGCCTGCTGTCTCTGACATTCACCACACTGAGCTGCTTCAGATAACTTTACAAAGCACCGCCAAAAGCTGCAGTGACACAAGTGTAATATCCAGCCTGTAGCTTGTCAGGTTTCCTTTGCAGCAAGGCTCATTCTCCTTCCCAGCACATTTTACATGTAATTATTACAACTTCTTCGAAGATGAACACAGATTGAGCGCCTTGCTCATCTTCACAGGTGCCATGATGCTACATTCTACTTCATCTCGTGGTATGTAGTGAAGCTATCAGTTAAGGAGAAGAAACTGGCTATTTATAAAGCACTTTCACATTAGTTGGCCTAATTGCATCTTCATTTTTTCAGAGGCTCAACATAACAGATCAAATGACTTTCTCTGACAAGTACGAGCTCAGATATGACGCCTGTTAGATAAACACAAAACAGATATGAGAAAGGTGGTGTTTTACTGAGCTGAAGAAGATACAACCCCACATAAATCAGATCAGAGAAACCCAACACCCATGCTTCATAGCTATTTACACCAGACAAACAGACCAAAACCACTGCCTTGTGAGCCGTCCTCCATGCAAGCCATTACAACAGATGACAATATTCTTCAGCTTGGAAACACTATAACCCATTCCTTAAAGTGCAGGAAATATAAAGCAGATTGACAATGATTTCTGAAACTCATTACTTATGAACAAGAAACCCTCCAAGGCTCCAAACATTTGCAAGACACTTTTGGCAGTTATTACAAGTAAATAAGCTGTAACAAGCTACAATTGTTGCAAAAAAAGCCAACTTGTTAAAGCGGCACTCTGCACCATTAGGTAGACTCCGATTCGAAGATATCAACTAGTGACCCGAGTTGCCCATCAAGTATCCAAGAGAATCAACAAGCGTTTCCTGCAGAGAGGTGTAATCCTCTGCAGCCAGGTGCTACTGATGGGAAATATCGTTGCATAGGAGGTTAAGAAGAAGAGAGAAAGCAGCAACACCAAAACCACAAATACCAGCTGTTGGGGAGAGCTGCATTTCCACCAGCCTCCCATCAACAGCAGCTGACTGCGTTAGGACTTGAAGGTTGCATACAAGACTGCTCAATCACAAGTGTTTAACTGAACCCCAAAGCCCTCCGTCTACACCAGATTCACAAAGGAATAACCAATTGGTGTTGGTTTGAGGCAATTCCACACAAAATGCAACTCAAGTGTGATCAAGGCTAAACAAAGTACACATTTGGCTATAGATCTCAATCATAACAATCAAACATATGCTATGTCAAAATAAATGTGCACATATTGATGATGCTTTAACCATCAAAACATTGTATTTGTGCTACTTCCCAGCAGAGCGAACGGGAAAGGAGAGACTGGAACCTGCTGGCTGCATCTTAACATTTGTAAACACTTCCCACATGCTGCCTGTGCGAGAACAGAGCTGCATGGCCACGCTACTTACCTAAGGTAGTACTGTTTTAAAGCAAATGCAGCATTGGAACAACTCCTTGGAAAGTTAAACTCGTCTCCCAGTTCAGACCATTGGTTTTTGTCGGAGACCTGGAAGAGAAACAGTTTGTTAGGAGACAAAATTGCGCCAAAAGCAAGAAAGAGCAACCATCTGGTCTGCTACAGGTCTCCAAGTGAGACAATATCAGAATCACTGATCAATAACTTCTTCTAACAGCTGAAAATATCTACAAACCACGGAAAACATGAAATAATTGGACATTAAAAATGGTATCAATGTATTTAATCGGCTAGTTGTAATTATGAGTCGAGCATATTTGCATTTTATACACCATTAAGTTCTACTATCTAGTTCTCTTCAGGCTACTATCGTTAATGTTGTGGCTAGTTAGCAGTCTAGCTAACAAGCTAACTTGACTTTTCCGTCTTTGTGTGAAAAGCCAACGAGGCCCAACTTCATATAACTAATTGCCTCCATTTAAACCAAACGCCTAAGCAAACGGCGGACCGCCTTGGTTTGGGAGTCGTATTTGATATAGTTTACTGTATTCACTACATAGGCCTGTGAGGCCTACATTTTGTGATCGGCCATGAAGCCGAAGAAAGATGGCTATGGCGAAAAAGAAAACTGGAGGTTTCCCTGGGCGAAAACTACCGGCGAAAGCCCGGGCGAGACGCCGTGTGCCCAGCGGCGTTTTCCGAGGCCGGGCTCCGTGCCGATAATCGATGTTAAACGTGCCCGCTAATTTTGAGTCGCTCCAACTGCACTCTGACTCCGAGCGCCCGGACTCTCAATTCAAACCACACAACAACACAAGCCACCACATTGCATAGAGATACATGGCAAACTAGCACAAGGCCAACACGACTACTGACGCTTTCCTGATGGGTTACACTTGTCCCGGGGAATCCAAACGGAGTTGCTGAGTGGTCCACTGAGGAGTCCACAGACAGCAGAGTGTGTCGAAAAATCCACTTTTAGTTCCCACTCACCTTAGCGAATCCACCTAAAGCGACGACTCTGATATAGAGAGCATTGAGATCCAGCTCTTTCCCACCCACGATAGGAATCTTCTTGAACGGCGATCTGGGGGGATAACACAACAAATAAATGCAGATGGGTTTAAATTACAGTTTGGTGTCTCTCATGGCCACATGCAATGCAGATTTAAAGTTATATTTCTAGTAGAAAAAGACGCCCCATTCTCACCCTCTGCTTTGGTGAAATTGCCGCAGCTCGTCCAGGAAAGCCTGTCCTTTCCTTCGCTGATCTGGTAGATTTTTCCCCGTCGAATTTGCCATTGTTTTTGCATGCAAAAACGGTTAAAATCCCACTTCAGTCGCTTCTTAAGACACCAAGGATCCCATACTCCGCCGGCGCTCAGTCATTCGCGAAGCTGAGTGTTTAAAAAGTTAAAGAAATAGCTGATAGCAAGAAGAGCGGCAGCTCGCTAATAAAGACTGATGCACACAGAAAGCAAGCCCGATTCAACCCCGGACTAAGTTCCAGCGAACAGTCAGAAATACGACCGATTTACCGGCAGATTAGAAGCGCCATGGCAGAATGTGTTGAATTAATGCTTTTGGTCGCGGTTGTATTCGTTTGGAGTGGTTTGACAGTGTGTTACGGACGCAGCTCCAAGGCTATCGCACACACTGTAGAGCGGCAGAGGGATCCAGTTCTCAGACAAAAAGATGTGAAGGCCGCGGAGCCCGGCCTGCCATGCGTGCAGCGCCCTCTGCGTCCACGGGCGGCACTGCACTGCCCAGACCAGAGCGGTTTGCTGGAACAATAGAGACTGTTTTCTTTTTTAGGGACCGTCTGACAACTCGACCCCCCTTTTGAAAACGGGTCAGCATGTACTTGGAAATGCCCCGTGGGGGGAAGGGGATCACTCTAATTAACATAGTGCCCTTGTAATCCCAATCAGGAGTGATAGGAAGGGCAACAGAAGATGTTATGGCCAAATTAAAAACTATTTTATTTTATTTTTCAAACCTACATAACGCCTGACCACAGTTACTGTTGGCTTCAAACGAAGTTACTTATTATTCTGGTGGGACTTATTATCAATTTAGGTAATGATTCATAATTTACTTTTATTGATTACTTATGAACACAATGCATGATCTTCATTCAGATGCACTATTCTGAAAATGTTATTCTTTTTGCATATATTGGTCATTTACGTTTTGAAATTGGCAATACTTCAACTGCACCATCCTATTAAGTTAGTATTGACATAATAGCATACAGTCGTTCACAGTTGTCATATCTTACAGAATAATGACTTGTCAAGTTTCACCAAAATCTGAATCTTTCACCAAAATCCGTATCTATGATAACTTCTCATTTATCTCTTTCCCCTCAATTTGGACTATTTAAGTAAATATTGTCTTATTAATATCAAAAAATATTGACGACAGTATTTATTTGATCCATATCGACCAATCTTATTTAACTTTATATTAGAAGTCAGAATTTATTTCACTTTACTTTTATCTATTCTAAATACGGGAAGCCTTTGCCTCAATGTATCTAAAACACACATTTCTTTGATTTCTTTCAGCTTTTGTACTGACCTTGATAGAACTTTATTACATTGTTGTCGCACCGCAGTGCATAATTTCACATTTCCATACCGTAATCACAAACTATCGAAGCATGAATTTATGTTTTTGTGAAGGATATGTAATGGTTCTCACATGTTAACGGAATTGTATTGTCGATGTTTTCTATGTATTATAAGTTGTTGCAGTAATCCTCTCCAGCCCCTTGCTGACCACTTCAAAACCACTTTTATCTCATGGGATGGTTGGAAATTACTCCTGATCCCTTTTCCCTCCAACTGCCAAGCGGATATCTTCTTGATGGGGTTACATTCAACCATTACACGTACCCCTTTGCTCAATGAAAAACCTGTCACAAAATGGCGGAGACGTACGTTAGCCAGACCCCATTTTGAGGAATTGACACTAAACAGCGGGGAAGTGCGTTTCCTGGAGTGTGTTTCACAAAATAGTGCTCTTTTTGCGGCAAACCGCGACACTCTTGAGTTCACCCCACTCCCGTTCGGATTCCCTAACCGGCCACCGAATTGTGGGCTAACAAGTCATTGATATGCTAGCTCGTTAACCTAGCAGCAAACACTGTCTCGGGCGGTGAATTTACCTCGGACTGACCCGAGCACTGGGCCGATAATCCCAATTAGCGTTGACATTTTATGTGAACGTTTACCTGCTTTATTGTGTTGCGTAGTTACCAGACAAGGTCAGCTATATACATCTGATAGCTTTACTGACGTTTTTATGATCCCTGATTAGAACGGCTAATAGCTTAAGCTAAGCTAATATTTGGGTACGAGCAGTACACGCTGAAGTGATCACTGCAACCCGTCACGCCGGACACCAGCTGCACGTTATTTGTTAAATGCTGAATATAAATCTAACCATAAAAACACATGTCTACGGGTAATGCAGGTGTTTGCGTAAGGCGGTGCGGTGGTTTGCTAGATAGCTAGCTAGCCTCTCATGTGCCTCCGCACTACCTAAAGGGCCGATATTCTTTTTCTAATACGTACGATAAATAACAATAAGTGACGTTCATTGGGATTAAACACCTGCAAACTATCCTGTCGGTGACGTAATCTTAAAAAATGGGTAATTTGACCTCATAATATCCACGTTGACAAACTGTTTCGTTGACGCTACGCTAACTAGCCTAGCAATGTACGACGTCAGGGATTAGCTAGTAAACATCAAACGCCTTTATTTGTTTGCTAAATTGCTAGAGCTGGCCTCGCTATTTTGTAATCAATTGTGAAGTTATTTTTATACCGGCGATATATGGTCACGGCATGAAACCACAGATGCTAGAATGAAGTTCAAATATTTTATTTATCATAATTTATTGAAGGTCATAGTTTGTTTTGGTTTTTTATACCACTACGCTACATCTAGATTTGTCTGTAAATTACCATCTGTGCCCACCAAATATTCTTTATCTTGTATATCATAACGTCATTCATGAAATTATTGTTGTTGTAGCCGTCTTGGTTGATTTAATATGTATTGTTGTATTTCTAATTAAATCCAATTAAAGGTATAATATATCAACACTGCTATTCAGTTTAGTTTTTTGCCTACGAAAGTCTTCAAAGGATTTGGTGTTGTAATTATACATTTCTAAAAACTATTTATGCAGTACAATGAGATAACCTGGGTATACATTACGATGATATAGTCTTATTTCATCAGCGATTTGCGTTTGAAAGTAATGAAAAAGTGCATACAGTATCTTTTATGAAATCTAAGCTAAATATTTTACATAGTACCACGGTTTTCTCTGGAGCGAGTGATGGATGCACATGTTGCCTAAGGCTAGACAACATTGTAGCTTCAGGAAGAGCTGGTTTATCACAGATGAAGCTGTAACCGCAACTGTTGGCAAATTATGCAAATACAGTTAACAATAAAAACGCTCCCCTCATCAGCTGAACGCAGCATGCAAGGTTTTTTAATTTCTCCTGGTTTAGGTTTTAATTCAGGGGAGACAGACCATGAAAATTGTTCAGAAGCTTATCTGCTTTAAATGTTCAAAATGGATCACTGGAAGACTCAAAGGTAGTTGGCAAATAGCGGTTTACAGACATCCAACTGATAAGCACAATAGACAAACAGTCTTCAGTACAAAGAAAATCGTTTTTATATTTAGAATAGAATTTGTCATTTTATATTGAAAGGATGAGGTGCAGCATGCAATAGATAGAATTTGCTGAATGTATAATACAATCTTTGATCGCAGCCACCCATTTAAACTGCATTAAAAAGGCATGGACAGTGTGCACTGACTGTGAATGTGCACTTGAAAGCTGCACAGTCAGTTATGCCATCACAACGAGGTCCTCATCTGATGTGACAGCCAGGCCTCTGGTGGCATATGGCACAAATGGGGCCACTGAGCCCAAGCTGCATGCAAGCCCCCAGACAAAAGATCCCAGTGGGACGCTAAATGCATGTAACGTCCTTACACCTCCCTGTGTCCTCCTCCCCTCAGCTCTATGTTTCTGATGTCAGTGTGGGGGGTTTGACTTATTTAGTGGAAAACGGCTCCATCTCCTGGCAGCCAGCTCACTTGTCTAAATGATGGCACAGGGCTTTCGCCTCGTTGCTCAGAGAACAGACTGTACTTGGAGGGATCAGTGGAGAGATTTTAAAGTGGATTCAGCCACAGACGGTGCAAGGTGCATGCTGGGAGATAGGTATTGAGCGATCCTAATACAACTGATGATGACTGATTGATTTTCATGTCATGCAAACAGAACATAGCCCACATGCACTTATAAGGCTATGGATACAGTTATGGTGATGAAACTTGTTAGAATGAACAGAAATTACGACACAAACTCTCCATAATTAATGATCTATTGTGTCTTCTTTCACACCCTCTACAAATATTTATCACAGAAGAGCCTTTGAAAAATGAAATGTCAAATTAAAAATCAAAAATCACCCAGCTAAGACACTAGCAGATGTTAATATGCCATCTGAAATG
This sequence comes from Genypterus blacodes, assembly GCF_046128005.1. NCBI lineage: Eukaryota > Metazoa > Chordata > Actinopteri > Ophidiiformes > Ophidiidae > Genypterus > Genypterus blacodes. The sequence continues at coordinate 1,267,228 of NW_027466821.1, forward strand.
TAAATAACAAAAGATAATGTATCCCACGCACTTCAAAAAGCTTTAGTGTCTTGTACTGTTTATTTGGCTTTCGCCAGTGATGAGCACTTGTGAAATGTGAAGCCTCTGTCATTTCAGATGATAGAGGAATTCAGGAGAATTACTACGATTCCACTGGACCAGACCTCGATATCTACACTTGATTAGCCCACACTAAACTCACTGACTTGATGAAAGGTGGTGTTGTGTGAAGACCATTGCTTGAAAAACAAATGATGGATTTGTTTATATACGTTTACAGGGTCTGCATTATGTACTATATCCATTTCAAACCAAAATCAATATACTACTTTTCCGAGAAGTCTCCAGCAATTTGTCTTACTATGTTATGTACAAGAATATACAAAACATCTTATATAGGCTCATTCACATATCTTTACTGATTCTATTGAAATATTGTTGCCCATATTGTTGCCATAATCCCACTAGAGGGTGGTATTGTTCCTATAACCAGGCCTCCCTCCCTCTGTACCACAGACTCAAACATTTCAGATAGAGTCATTGTGGCTATATGAAATGTCTAGTTATGTTATTTAAATGTTTCCTTTCTTTCCTTCTTTCTTTCTTTCTTTCTTTCTTTCTTTCTTTCTTTCTTTCTTTCTTTCTTTCTTTCTTTTCATTCTTCTCTTTCTTTTCTTTCTTTCTTTCTTTTCTTTCTTTTCTTTTTTTTTTGATTAGACCTGCTCTGAAGAGACAAGGGGTATAAATAACCCTTTACTTTAAAATGATTTGTTTAAGGGCTCCTGTTACAGTATTAAGGTAATGCAAACAGCAGCATTACAATGTCATAAATTGACAAGATCATAAGGCATGATCTGTCATGGTGATTGGAAATTTTAGATGGATAAATTATGGTTTATTTTGAATGTGCTACTGTCAGAATATCTTCAATATTTACTTTTAATGAACTGCACTGTTTCTGATTGGCAGACTGTCTGGTTAGGAAGGTTGTACTGTAATAAAACCTGCATCAACTTAATGTTTCATCTACACACACACGTTCCTCACAGAGAGAGATACTACTGCTGAAAAAAAGTCCCATTCAAGCTAATTGTACAACCTGTTTGTGTGTTTGCTCACTATTCATCAACAGAACACTATCCAGTTTCAGGGAGCTTAGGAGGATCAGCTGGCAGAGAGGCAGAGGCAGCCGGAGGACTGGCTGTTTCCTGAAGTATTTATAAGAAAATACATTTAGACAGCCACGGTTTCACTCCACAATGACTTGGGTGTGGTTGAAATTCAACACAGACCTGTCCTTTCCCCTCGGCAGACGACACAGCCGTGAATGGGGATAGCAGTATGTAAAGAGAGTCATCCTCTGCATTGTTCATCGTAAAATAGGCCGGTGTTTGTTTTGTACATGTTGGCTCAGTGATTTTCACAAGGAGTCAATGGTAGTAAACCTCATTAGTATCACTATTTACAGAAGCGATTTGGCTGTTATCATGGTTTATAAGTGTAATGTATAAACTTAAACTTTTGGGCTTCAAAATGCACGGGCACCTATTGTCTATCTATCTATCTATCTATCTATCTATCTATCTATCTATCTATCTATCTATCTATCTATTTATCTATCTATCTATCTATCTATCTATCTATCTATCTATCTTTCTTTTTATTGATGAGAATAGGTTCATTCCGTAAAATGACACTCAGGTGCGCCGCGACTCCGCCCCCTTGTGAGGACGTGCTCTGATTGGCTGGTTCGAACAGCATCGTTCACAAACACACGCAACAGCCTGGAAACCAGCGGAGAACATGAGTAAGTGTGTCCGACAATTGAAGCACCCACTGAAACTCAAGGTTTCTCCCGAAACGGAAACCACTGGAATCCCAAAGAAACACCATAACTTTCTGCCTTCGGTACAGTTCCGCTGCTGCTGGTGAGTGAAAGTTTTGCTTTATCTCTAAGCAGATTTTACTGGAGAAGTTTGGGAAAGTTTCGCCTGTGTTGAGATTTTCTCCCGTTTTTCCCCCAAAAATCCATGAGGGTGCCTCGTGGAAGTTGCTCGGTTTCAAATGGCAGTGTTTAGGATAAAGTAGTGATAGTATCGACAGCTCTGCATGTAACTGAGTTGAAATAAGTGAATATACGGACTGAACAGTGAACGGTACGCTGCTATGGGAGGATGCGAGAGTTGGAACTTGATGACGTTGTTTGTTTTACGCTTTAGCATCTTCTTAAGTGGCGTTTACGTCTACCTGGGTGCTTATTAAAAATTGTTTCATTCGTGTTCAAGCAATAACATTATCCATTATCTATTTATTATACTACACGGTGCCTCGCAGCTCCCAGTGTAATATAAGAGCCGGTAATTGACATTGACAGTTTTGTGCTCACCTTAGTGTTAATGAAACATTCCATCTTAAGCAATAGGTTGATAATGAAAATTAAATAAATAATGGATAAAGTGTGTGTTGGTTCTTGTGGATGGCAGAGAGCTTGTCAGAATAATGGGTAATTGCTGTGGCTGCTAAGATTTAGTGGAAGTTGTACTGCAGTTCAGTGGCAGAAACAAGTCACTAGATAACACAAGGGTGGGGGTGCAATTCCCACTTCAGTGTAAAAATAGAAGGCACTCATGCTGCTGGGAGACATTTTGGATGAAGGCACACACTGCTTTTGTATCCCTATTGTGCCAAGACAACAACAAAGTGGGACACATGAAATATGAAGTGTCCCCAAATGTGGTGTTCCTGGTTTCCTCATAGAGGAAGAAGGATGGAGGAAAGTCCCTGCAGGTGCTTCCTGCAAAGAAATACCATTCATTCGCCCGCTGCACTTAAATCTCTTGTGATGAGTTTAAAGCAAGGTTTATTTTTGTCCTTACTGAGCTTCAGATGCAGGACAACAACAAGATCTCTTTACCTTCTTCACCATATGGCATTTTGATTCAGTCCAACAATTATTTTCACTTGATGTTTTTAAGTGAATGTGAAACGAAACTTGAACTTTATACCATCATGTATACATTTGTGTCCACCTAGAAGAATACGTTTTTACAACCCAAGTATCTGATGGATACTGGCCTGCTGACTGGTTCAGCCTCATTGTCTTTGAAGCTTTCAGTATGTGTAATGTTATGAGTTTGTGTGGTTGGGTGTTTTATGCTCTCGTACCACTACAGTGTTACTGTTTTTGCCTAGCCAGGTTTATACTTTTCCTTTACTCTGCATATTTGTAATGAAGATGGCTGACTTGCATATCCTGTGTTTGTTTGAAGAGTTGGTTGTGCATGTCCTTGGATGTGCAACTTGAATTTAAGCTACACATTCACAAGATTCCTACAAAAATTGTACAACACGTCTTATTATTGGATGATTCATTCATTGGATGGTTGGATGGCCTTGCATGCCATCTCCAGCTTAACATCTTAGTCCAACAAATGAGCTGCCTTTGTTGACAAGCTCATATTCACTGGCTAATGAGCAAATGGATACACAAACAAAATACAAATAGATAGCTAAGCCATCGTGAGTCAGACCAAACAAATTGCTTCGAAAGAGTTTGATCCCACCATCATCTGGGTTTGAAATGTATGATGATTATGATTGTCACAAGCTCATTTGACAGAATGTCTTTCAGGTTGAGACAAAGCTGACACTGCCCAGCCCTGAACCAGAGCCAGTCCTAATGAATATACATACACATGAGAAGCAATCCCAGTTCCCTCTATCTTCATAGTCACCATCTGCTTGATCTTTGGCATCAGGCCTGCCAAGTTCAGTCAGACATGCACGCACACACACACGCACGCACACGCTTAAGACAAAGGAGGCTTAATAGTTAGAAAATGCACGTGGGCACATATGGGCTGCGACGTGTGGGCACAATGGAGAGGATAATGAAATGTTGGCTTACCCCTCATGTATTTAGGGTACAGCTTACAGGGGGGCAATGCTGGAGAGTGGTTGGGACAAGGGGGTAAGTGTGTGTGTGGGGAGGGGGGGTATGCACAGGAAACAGGAATTAAGTATATTATTCCTCATTCCCTGCATGCATGTCAAAAACTTGTCACCTGGCATATTTCCTCAGAAGCTGATTAAGGAAGATGTCATGTATATTTTCAGTGTACGATAGAATCTGATTAGTACTGTTCATGCGTACAGCTAACTCTGTAGTTATATGTTGATCTCAGTGAAATGAATTGGTGTCAGGCAAACTATACTCTGATCTCAAAGTGTCTGTAAAGCCCTTTGAGACATTGTTTGTGATATTGGGCTGTACAAATAATGTTGACTTGAACTGATAGTCAATGTAATGAGATGTTCATGACTCAGTATCTCTAAAATGCCCATGATTCCCAAACACATCATCATCCATACATCATCAAAATTCAAGTTCTCTCAAATCTGTGGTTGACTTTTAAACTTTATGCTGTCAGTGTCGACAACAAGGACTTCTTTTGACAATTTCTGAACAAGCTGAACTGTATTCGTCAAGCTCTCGGACCCATTAGGACCTTTTTATGTCTACTTGTGAATAAAGGGCTTATTGAGTGGTCAGCACAGCTTCAGATAAATCTCAGATGGTCATAAAAGTTAGTTGGTCCTCATCAGTGTTGCAACAGTGGTGCCTGAGATCTGCTATGATTGACAGTGGTTTTAACAGCTTCCAGTGTTTTGTTTTTAATTAAATGGAACGTTGTCAAACTGGCAAACTACTTGCTGATGTTTTGTTGTAGGGTTTGCTTTATGTGAAGTCGCACCTGGAACCAATGAGAACCTGTTGCAGTTGTCAATAATGTCCAAGGGGGGCTCTGTGTCTTATCACTCAGGCTGATTAAGGTGAAAGGTGCCTCAGTTTGTAAATCCTCACCCACTCTACCGCAACATCATCTAACACCCACACACGCTGTCAACAGGATTATTATGTAGACAAACAGGCATGGCTAATTGAACTAAGCATGGTGACCTCTCCACCATCTTCCATCTCCTTGGTCTGACCCTCCATGAAAAGTTGGGAAAGGCTGATGTGGATGTTTGGCTGCAGAGGCTTATCTGAACTGACCCTCATAAAGCCTATTACAAGGCAACAATGGGGCACCCTGTCTGGGGAAGATGATTACTGGAACGGGATGGACAAGGCAGAAGAGATTAACGCAGCAGAATTGAGATTGCACATTGAGATGTCATTCATTCATTCAAACAGTCACCCATCAGTGTAGACGAGGAGGATCACTTGATTTATTTATATGTTGACATCTATGACAACATAAAATCCCATTTTAGAGCTTTACAATTCTGAAAACTTTAGTCATCTCTCAGGACACTCTGATAACAAACCTTTCTGTCAAATGTCCTATGTCCTCATGTTGAAAAATCAAACTTTGAAAAACAGAAGGCAAGATCAACGGTCATGTATTTTTTAATTTATTTTTTTTGGTGGTCGTGTGCTCCGGTATTTCCAACGGCTGGACGCCTGTGCAGTGACTGAAGGGATGATGTCATTGCAGTTATTTGGGATGTGTGTGTGTTCAGCAGAAACGGCTCTGAGTGGGCACCATGCCAGGCCTGCTGCAGCTTAAAGGGCGCTGTGCCGCCGTGTTGGATGTGACACTCCTGACTGACTCACTCCTGGGAGCAAAGAGGGAGTTTATTAAACCAAACTCTCCTCCGGCGCCATCGGTGAAGTCGGTTAGTGTGAAGTGGTAAAGGTAGAAGCGGCGAACAGCTTGTGGGCCAGGCTGTAGATCCACTTAGTTACTTTTCTTTAGAATCAACTAACTTACTTAGTCATCTGTGGCCCAGCTGGGACAGAAGGCTGAGATAATAAACGTGCCACTGAGTTCAAATAGACACTTTTTAAATGTAGGTCGCTGCGACTCTTGAGCCCTGGTTTCAAAAACAATTGTAGCATGATTAAGGTCAACACATGTTGTACTTTAGCCTTTAAACTAGCTCACGTGACGTGTCGCCTGGAAGCTCACACAGCAAAATTCTAAACTCCTAATTAGCAAGGTCTAATTAGCAGGTTTATTGAAAGATATGATTTGATTATTGATTAAAATTGGAAGTTTAGGGCATGGCCCAGGGAAGAACTCATGAGATTTGTCATTTTCTTAAGTATAGTCAGAGGTTTTTAGAAGATACAACTTTGAAAAGGTTTAATAAATGGCTGATGGTGTCTTCCGTTTGTGGCGATGTTGACTCATGTAGATGTCAGCGGCCATGTTGGCTCAGGTGCAAAACCTGAGGTGCAGCTGCAAGGCGATTCTCGCTGTCGTGGACTCGGTTAACTTTACATGCACTCTTCTACCAGCCAAAGTCTTGGAAAGCTGATGCTTAAGTCGGCGCCGACAAGCTTCGACTCCCTGGAGCTGACCTGGTGGCGTGAACCAAGCTGTGGATTAGCTTTAACAAATCAAAATTGGATTGGCAGGTGGCTCCCACTTATTGGAGCCTTTAAGATGGGCTTAAAAGAAGACGGCTCCACCAAGGACAAGAGGATGGAGGCCAAGAAATGGTATGTTCAGCGTAATCCTGTTTGAAAGGGGGTGGTCTTCTACCAAGAGCAAAACCAGGATGAGCAACCTCGCACAGGCCCAGGGGGATCTGGATTCCGGAGTTGCAAAGTTTCATTGAAGCTGCTGTGATCACTTCGGAAATGGACGGGTATTTACTTTTTCATTCTCCTCCACTGAATGCATTTCCCTGTCGACACATTGCAGCCGGGCCCCATCTGCAATGAAAGGGGGAAGGCCGCACTCCATATGAAACGCTCCTCCGACAGGGTAATTAAGTCCAGACACAAAGGGCTCAGCAGGAACGAGTTTAATAGAGGAGGAGTTGGTATTCTCCGGGGGAGAAGCTGGGTCTGGCAGAACCCTTTTGGACTGCGGGGGAAGGGGAAGGGCGCAGGAGGATCTATGGCCCTGAGCTGGCCAACTGCCATTCTCCACTGTGTACATGCACAAGTTGGATATTATCCAGTCATTTGGAAGTTCAAAGAAAAACCTCAAACTGTCCAAGAACAAAAAGACAGAATGTGAAGTTGTTTTTGTCACGTCCACCTCCTTTCACACTCTCAGTGGTTATTACTCATCCCCATTCTAAGGGCTTGATCCTCTCAATCTAGAACCTTCTCAGATTTTGCACCAATAATGCTTGAAAGATGCTTGGAAATGCAGGAGCATCTGGGCTAGTTCCAGGCCTGAGTCAGGGTCTGTAACCCCCCCCCCCCCCAAAAAAAAAACCTGAACCACTGGATTAGGGACAGGGTTTAAGGTCTTGGCCCTTAGCAGACTTTAATAGGTGTTGGGCAGGTTGTAATATCTCCAACAAGGTGCTTATGTGTTCAGTCCTGAACAAATTTCAAGAAGGTTATGCCGTGGGCCAAGAAAGGGCAGATATAATGTGTCTGCCATTCAAAATTAATCCGTAAATGCAACTCAACTTTCCTCTGGAACAGATTTAACAGAGTGGTTGAGGTATGGGTATGTATGAGTACCTTCTAGCTTAGCTCACATGTTTCTATTTTCACACACGGTACAGCCCTGGAGCGTAAAAGCATACGGACATTGCCCCCAAATCACCTGAACATTCTGTTTGTAATTCATTGCATAATGTGTTCTCGTTTTGATTTTTTTTGCACTTCTGCATGGGTGCACATACACACGCGGCCCGGAGCGCCGCAGGCTGCATGCGTGTATGCGCCACGTGCCGTGTGTTGTGGTGAGGGAGTGTCATGGAGGTGGATGCGCTGCTCTGCTGTCTGGAATAGGACTGATCCTCTTAAATGATTACTGGCTACAGCAAGAACGAGCCTGCACGGAGAATATGCAGACGGATGTCTCCTCCCCCACCCCAGGCCTAATACACACACACACACACACACACGCCTACATACACTTGCACACCAATCTACTATACATTTATTAGACTACAGGAAAGCTCAGACTAGACTTGTCACTTTTTTATAATGACCTTTATTGCTGTTATTTCATTTGTACCCTAACAAATATCCATTGAAAGCCAATGAAGCACTCTTGGGACCAAAGATGGCCTGTCCCAAAATTCTGCTAGTTAGGAAATTTAGGACCACAATCTTGCACAGTTTGACCGTACAAACCCTGTTATTGCACTGTTGGTAGGAGGCATTTAACAAATGAACACCGACTGTGCTGTGAATTCTGCCGGCACACCTCGTAGGTTAGGGCTCCTACAGATGGGATCCTTTAGGCCACGATAATATTACACGTGACCTGAATCCACAATACTGTACACTTGCAAATGAAGCATCTGGGAATTCCTTTTGACGTCGTGCTTGAAAGCAACCTCAAATGGACTCGGTAGTTCTTGAAACAAAGCTTTTATTTCACCCCCAACAAGAAATACAGGTTAGTCAATCTAAACCAGATCAGAAAAGAGTTGAGGCTCTTTTGTGGACCAGGTTTCGGTACCTTATTCACTCACTAAACCCTTGTGGTTTCAGAGCACGTGTAACATGTAAGCCATTCAGCACGTTTCTAAAAAGGTACACATCGGTCTCTTTCAACCTGCGATAGGGAATGTGGACAGTCATCTTGATAGTTGTGGGAAAGTTGTAAAATCTCGGTTTTTGGGGTTAATGCCGAAAATCACAATGCTCACAGGAGTTATGGCTCCTTTTGTGTTCACAAACTTGACAAAATGATTTAAGTCCATTAGGGAAAAAGCTCAGCTGCATACTTAAAACTGCCAGGTGTTCTGGACACAAAATCTTGTTTGTTGGCAGAAGCAGGGAGGCGATGGTGGGGTGGGATATTGTACATGGACGTGAGAAGAGAGTCGCGATTGTCAAACGCGTTTTAATTTTCCCCAGCGACCGTTGGAGAATGTGCGTGGCAACGCTGGATGTCACAGTGTCAAGCTCTGCCCTTTTCCAGTGGGATGCTCCCAAGTTCACCGCCATAAAACATGTTTTGTGTTCAGCTCCTCTTGTTGGCTCCGATTCTCTCGCCCTCCTCTGTGGTTGACATTTGACTGCGTGAGTGGGTGCCTTTGGTCCCTACAGGCGAGCCGCGCTCTCAGGCTCTGCCAGGGCCCCAGATGCACACAACTGCGGCGCAGATCCGGAGATTTGCCCTTTGTCCTCTGGTGTGGAGCACAGCCCTCAGAGAGTGCCTGTGCGCTGAATAAAGGCAGGCCCATTAGGGATCGTTCCTCTCATGAAATCCCAAATGTCATCATTCTGTCACCATTTTCCTTTTTGCAGCCATGAGCATTTTTGCAAACAAAGCTTTTCCTCATCTGTATTTCATGTCCTGACCTTCTCAAACAGTAAGGAATTTTGTGTTTTTCACTTAGACTTGTCATCTCAGCAGGGTTTTGCCATTACATGCTTTAAACAGCACGAATGGGGCGTTGCTTTGTTTCACTGTTTGCAGATGTGGCTTTACAGGCAAAGTGGAGTAGCATCTTCAGTTTTGCTCTTCTTCTCCCATACGACATCTAATGCAGTGTCCCAAAAGTAGTGTTTCCAAAACTGGAGGATGGCCAAGGTACTAGTTGTTTACTTTTCAGGCTACAAGCTTGACTGCTGCATTGTGTTGTATCAACACTTAAGTCACTCTTGCACAACAGCTGCACAGATAAACATGTGTTCATCTGATTCCATCTTGTGACCTCCTGAAGACGCCTCCTTTCTCTTCCCTCGCTTTCTTGCAATGTTTGCGTCCGAGGCCGTTGGGAGGAACTCGGACGCAAGCGTGTATTTGGCTTTCCTGTGTTGGGATTGGCGCCTACTTTCCAATTGAGGGTTGCACTTGATGTTAAAGTCAGCTGCTGCAGTGTTTGTTTGGCTTGGATAAAGCGGGGCGCACGTGTTGAGGCAGTTTGCGATCCAAGAACATTGTGTAAGTATTGTTTGCACGCTCCCCACCCCAAAGTTTTTGCCAAGAGACAAATAGGGGAGGGAGGTGGGGGAGGAAAGAAAGGAAATACTAGTAACTCGCCACCTCTGTCACATCAGAGCTTGCTTGGGGAGTTCCTGGTTTGGTTGCTGGCTCAGATGAGAAGGTGTGTGTGTGTGTGTGTGTGTGTGGCTCACTAACAAAACAATGGGGGCTTTGTGTGAGGGTCCCGCCGTGACAGGATTGTTGGGAGGGAGCACAGGGTGGTCAGGGCTTAGCGAAGCGTAGCCTCTTCATTAGTCAGGGCTCTCTGTTTGCACCTCCTCCCATCCATCCATCCTCCCACTCTCCCTCCCTCCCTGTCATTCTCACACTGCCTCTCCCTCTCCGCTCACTCTTGGAAACGCAGCAGCACAAGGCGCTCCGGCCGGACAGTGCTGAGCTAAGCGTGGGTGTCCAACTCGGCAGCGGGGACGATGTTACTCCGACACTGAGGCAGAGGGTTGCCCAGTGCAGTTTTCCATCTGTTTTTGTTGTGAGGTAAGGCGTCTTCCACAGTCATCCTTCCTGTCCCGTCCTTGGCAGCTTACTTGCATCCTCTCTCCTTTTGAGCTGCAATTTTGGTGTTGGATGACTGGGCACAAGCCTTCATCACTCTCAGGCCAGCCTTCTAGCAGCTGAGGGTGGGAATTTCGTGTTTGTTTGTTGCCATAGCTGGATTTCTAAGTGAGCCTGCAGGACTTTATTTCTCTCATGTCAGTTATCTCATTCTGTGCGTGTAAGCTGTGAGAAATGTGTAAATGCTGAAGGGTACAAGTTTGTTAAAGCCTTTTCGTGTGGCTTTCAAGGACTGGATTGCGCGTGTGTGTGCGCGTCTGTCTGTGTGTGAGGGTGATGGAGGGGGGCTATTGCCTCAGCTGTGTTGACCAAATTATCAGTGTTATTAGGATCCAAATGGTTGTGATTGCATCCCCCCCATTCTCTCCCTCTTTGTCAAACACACACACACCCCCAGGGACAGTTCAGTCACGGAGGTAATCCTTAACATCCTGTGTGGGAAAGGGCAGAAAGGAACACTCGAGACTGACTCCATCACTTCCTCGTGAGAAAGTCCCGGCCGCTACAACTCCCCCGGCTTCCAGTACAAACAACGTTCCCACTGGGCTTTTTTTTTTTACCCAGAGGACCGTTGGCAGCATCCTGAGCTTTTATCTCGCTAACGCTCTTGTGTTATGCATCTATTATTCAGCCGGACTGACATTACTTCATGGATCGATGCCTCTCGACAGGATTCCAATTTATGGCCTCACAGCTACTTTGCATATCCCCCAGCTGACTCATCAAGACCGCCAACAGGATTAAAATGTATATGCCTGTGTATGCGATTAAACACTCATTACCCGGTGACAAGGAAGAGACTGGTAATGTCTCAATTCTCTCTCATATGTACGAGATGACAGCTGGGGGTGATTCTGCCCATGCCATCAGTATCCCAAGTATTTGTTGTATTTCGCAATATGGGGCAAGTCACGTTTACATGCCAGAATAAATCTTATAATGGTTTAATCTAGGTCCGTTACTCGAAGTAAGCGTACTTCCATTTATTTATTTATTCTCTGAACAGCTACATGATGGAAGTATGAGTGTATGTCGTTTGAACGCCTCTCACCAATACCTCTGTTCCCCTCTTTTCCAGAATGAAGAAGTGAATCGTCTGTGATCGCAGTCATGGCTGTGCAGGCTGGCATCCAGGTAGGCTCATCAACATCCAGTGAAGATGAACTGCATTGATCTTTTTTTGGGGGGTGGGGCAAAAAAAGACTGGCTGGGCTGTTGGTGATACAAGTATAGTTGTATAACGTGATTAAGGCAAATATGCAAGTAAGATGTACACGTGGATTGTGTGGTTTCATGCGTAATCGGAGTATAAAGACCCAAAAATGTTTCACGAACTGTAGTTCTGGTACCTGAATGGGCCCTGGTTCCTCATTACAGCACCTCCAGAGGGGCAATCGGAGCTTTTTGCATCCAAATGGTGAGTCACCAAGAATATCTGCATTCCAATTAGGGAGGAAAGCTGCCTGTCATGGATATTCAGATGGAATAACATGCTGCAGACATCTGCGTCCCACCCAACAACTGCACTGAGCCCACCTGTGATCCGGCATGCCGTCTTGTTGTCATTGTGCATATCTGACGTTCCTTAGCTTGGACCCCGAGGAGTTTCTTGGTACATTTTTATGGGGGAGTGGGTGGAATGTGCAACACTTTTCCCATCCCCTCCCAGCAACGCGGTGTCACCCGCCCAAACCCAAAACAACAAATGTATCGGGTTACAGATTTGTCATATGGCAGCGCCTCGTCGGGCTTTCTCTGTCATCGGTTTCGGAAAGTCCTGGCTCGCCTCGATCTTCTTGGATCGTGGTAATGCAAAATATGCATCCGAGTGCTGTGTGCACAACATTTGGCACCAAAGCTCTCCGAGTGCCAATGTGTTGACGAGGCTGTGAAGAGCCTCTGTGGAGATGATTAGCTGTGGTTGGATGCTGTAACTTCAGACGCTGACTGAAGACAGAGATCATGTTCATAGCATGTTTGTGATTATATAGATTTATGTGAACGAGTCTCTTACCGTACGTGTTTGCAATCTAGTTACTTTAGCTAAGCCTTGCATCTTTATTCCACACAGTTCAATGACAAACACCACAGAAAACAACAACAACTGCTGCTGGGCTGACAATAAATTGGCAGCAATCCAACACTTGGAATGAGAGATGTCACATTTTACAGATTGCTCTGAACTTCACACTCGGTTTAGAAAAACACAGATGTGTCTAACTTCAGCTTTCTGCATCACTGATCTTAGTGTAAAATCTCTCTTTTGACAGAAAATATTGAGTCACATTTTGCTTCCAAAGCGAGATGCATGTCTCAGCCACACTGTGGGAAATGAAATGTAAATGAAAGCCATGTAAACATAAGAGGGTACAGAGTTATCCTGTAGCAGCAAATCCACTATGTAAAATAATATTTTGGTAGTAAAGTGGAACTCTATTTGGGAAACAAAGTCTGTTTATTCCAGGGTATTGCTGTGACGTGCAGCGTGTTGGTACTGATCCATGTGGTACTGTAGTGATGCTGCAGAGGCTGTTACCGTGTTCAGCCGAGAGCCTCAGTGACCGTGGAGAAGACGGTCACGTTTTGATAACCGCTTTGTTCACCCATGCTCGCAATGTATGCAGTCATGGAAGTATAAGTGACATATGTGCATATTTCTATATGCAACGATGCAACATAAACACCTGCTTAGTTGGGACATATCTGCATATCTGTGGTTGCATCGGTGACATCGTTAGACACTGAGTAGTAAGAAATGAGCAGTGATGGATCCCATGGCCGCACAGAAGACGGGTGATAGATACACAAACTCCCGCGTATTCTCTTGTCTCATGAACCCTTTGGCTGGATTCTCAAAGATCTTTGTTGACATTCCCAGTATTCTTAATTTTTAAAAACATTTACTATACTACAAGGCTATGTCTTTTTAAATTAATGAAAAATATACCCAACAGTAAAACAAGCAAATACAATGACCAAGCAGCTCTTTCAGTTTGTTCAAAAGGAACCACAACCTCCTCGCTTCAGTCTATACAAACCAAACCGCTCTGGGCATTGCTATACTCCCAGGAGGTCAAAGTTCAACAACAGCCCCAGCCATGGGAATTTCAGAGGAAGTGGGGTTTGCTTAAGTAATAGCAAATATCATATGATTCATCTCATTAGATCTAAACCTACTTCTCATGACATAAGACCCGCTTCATCATTTTAGTACTGTTTTCTAGTTTGTTTCACAGTTGCTAAAAGTTGCTTCAGTTGTGTAACAAACAAGCACACTACGCTTCGGAATCTCAACAGTATAGTAGTTTGCATTGTTTAGCTGGATTACCTAATGAGTTTAGGTAAGAAAAGGTCTTGGCTCTCTGCGTTCTTCCAATTAAACCCTGAATGCTCGGTGTGAGCATGCATCTAGTGAGCTTGGAGTGTGTGGTTGGCTAATCCCGCACGGTATGGGGATCTAGTCTAATCAGTACATGTTTACGTTACCCTGAACAGTTGCACTACGATGCCTTATTTCCGAATTAGCCGGATCACAACAACACGTCTATTTATCCACTTCCAGCTAAGTGCCATCAGCAGTTTGCCCCGCTGAACTGCATTATGTAATAGGTGCGAGTGTGTGTGAGCATCTGTGTGTGCGGTGGTGGGTTTCATCTCTCCTTTGATGTCGGGTACATCGAGTCATTAGTAATAACTTGTGTCTCCCCCCACATCCATCTCTGCCCTCTTTATCTTCTCTTCCACTCTCTCTGCTTTTTTTTTACCCTTCCCCCACTTTCTTTGGGTTCAAAGGTCACCCTGATGGGCTCATGGTGGGGAGAGAACAGCCCCCAAAAGGCAATGAAGTCAGTTTTTTTTTCTTTGCCTTGTTTCTGCACTCGTATCTAACATCCACACAGTGCCTGGTGATATGAAATACAAGCATGTCCGTGTTGTGTGTACAAACTCCAAACTAAAGTGTTGGGCTTTCTCTCTTCTGAGTATAAACTGGTTTTAAACAAAGGCGCAATCTTGGAACACACATTTAATTTGTGTGGGCTTGTGATGACGTCCCCAAAGACACATGTACATACAGTTGGTCCTGCGGTGGTTCATAAAGCTGTAAACATGGACACCAACACATTAAACGGCCTCTCTGTTTTCGTGCTTTGACGCCTGTAGGTTTCCTGCTTGTCAAGATGGAATGCGATTAATGGCAAGGCAAACAGCAATCTGCCTTGTTTGAAGCACAATAACCCCTTCATCTCCACAGACACCATGTCCAATTGTTGCTCGATGACATCCGATGGACGCAAGGATTAAAGTCTGTATGTGAAACAGATGTCATGGGGGGGGTTGGGTTGGTCGGGGTCATGCAAGTCATCCAAAAGTGTGTTATGTAACGTCTGGACGACCCGCACTGTACATCTGCTGCTGTTTCCAGAGAGATTACTCCTCCTATTGTCTTTAGGCAAATAGTTTAACAAATGGCACGAGAGCTTGTAAAGCTGATTTAGGATTTCTATGAAGACGCATCTGAGTTATGTTTACTTTTATGACTAGCTCCACATTTCGGTTTATTTGACCAAACATTTGCCTCGCCCAACATTTTCTGTAAGAGTTTTGTGTTTGTGTCTTGGGACTGTATAAACAAGCGGGCTAAGGCGAAACAGGGTGGTTTTCTCTCTTTTGAATCACAGATTTTGTCAATTGAGAATGAGGAGGTGAAGTGTGAGAGAAGGGAGGGAGTGGGGTGGGGGGTGATGGAAGAGATGGATGTGATGGGACTTCGATGTCTCACGCAGGAATCAGCAGTCGCTCCAGGCACTGCCACGCAAATTCAGCTGTGAACTAGATCCCCGTTTCAGCAATCGGCTGTGAGAAAGACGGCAAAGGAGGCAAAACAAAATGTTGCACAGAAAGAATAATCAAGCATGTGAAGATGTAATATCACGGGGTTAGACAGTGAAAGCCGTAGCTGTATGTTGGAGTGCAGTGGAGGCGGCAAACCATGCAACCGAGTGTTCTGAGCTCCAACAGAGCGTGGAAGTGAATTGTAGTGTGACGGCGTCCCTGGCACTGTGGGATGGCTCACACAGATTCCTCTGAATGAAAGGCTTGAGCAGCAATGTGTGACAGCGCTGTGGTGCTGGATGGTGGAGACAGTGACTGAACCTTTATTCAGGGATTGGAAGGATCCATGTGGTGTTTACAGAAAGCGTTTATACATCAAATGATCCATTCCTGGATTATTCTTCTTCTTCTGGTGTACTTTCATCGTCGTGTCTGCACTTAAAACCAAGTGCTGTGCCATGAACGGTGTCGAGAAGCGCAGTGAAAGTTTGTGCCGATATCCGTGAGAACCTGCACTCCTAACTGTGTCTGAAAAGGTTTGGGAAAGTATGGAAAAGTGAACAAGACCTTCAACTGTACAAGAGCACTCTGAATGAGTCGGTCCATTGAATGTTGTGCTATGTATTGTAATAAAGTGGATTCTGCTGGAGCAGTGAATGAGTGGGCAGTGCTTGGGTCAGATTAGGCTTCTTTCAATCTAATTAACAACATTCTGCCAAGCTTAGCGGCTGTTTTTCTCTGTATAATCCTTTGAGTTATGCGACAACATTTACTTCAAATCCCTGATTGAGTCCCTGTCTGACTTAGTTTGTGCCCAAGCCGATGGGAATCAAGCGAGCTCTGTCTCATTTCCCCTCCCTCATCTCTTCTCCAGGTGTGGTCGGGTGAGAAGTTTGACGCCCCCCTGCTGAGCCCCAGGAGCCCCCGCAGCCCGTTGGCACAGCGACACGGCCCCGGCCTGGCAGATGTCTTCCAGTACGACCAGTGGCTGGCAGTGCGGCACGAGGCCACCCTGTTCCCCATGCAGGAGGACCTGGCCATCTGGCTGACCGGGATGCTGGGTAAGCAGTGCGCCATGAGTTGGCTTCTTGAGCTCCTTTTTTCCAATTTGATTCCCCAAAATGCTGTGTGAAGAAATGGAGCCGACTCCATTTGACTTGGTTCCTAATTCACTTCCCTAACCAGCCCAGATCACCAGGCTCTCACTTCACATGCGTCATTTAAAGCAACTTGAACGGATTTACACAAAGCTGGAAGCGTCCTAACCTGTGCACGAAGCAACACTCGGCTGTTGCACGCCAACACAGTTTCCCCCTTGAGGCCAGGAAACTACTGGAGCGCAATTGACACGGGTCCTCGGCCATAATTGGATTTAAACGCTGCCGTTTTCAAATGGGCCCCGAGTAAACCACAGGAACGGGAGTGGAAGAAAATCCCTCATTGCCGTCATAGTGTCATCTATTGTCCCTCACAATACAATGAGGCAGTGACAGGCATGAGGAAACTGAAGCTGACTGGAAACGACCTCCATTGTTGACTGGTGAAACTACTTTTTTATTGATTTTTTTTGAGAGTCAGACGTTGAAAGGCGCGGGCAAGGTCACTGGGACGGCCACTGTACTGACCTGCGTCTTATATGATAGGTGGCAACCGTTTGACTGATTGGATCATCAAACACCCCCCGCCGGCCTCGAGACACCGCAGAAACAGGTGGCGTGCTGCGGATAAAGTTTCTGGCCTCGGGGGCTCGGCTGTAACCGTGTGGAAAATATACACTTTTGTGGAGCGATCTTTGTCACTTAGAGTTACGGCCTTTTGTTTGTTTTATCCACCCTGCGAAACCAGTTTGACTCACCGGCTTTTGTTTCCAAAATGGGGTGCTGGGACGTGAAATTCCAGGCTTTCTTTTTTGAAAGATTCACCACAACAAAAGAAACTATAGAAGGGTGGAAAAAATGATAGTATTGCTTTGGTTTTATTGTGTATTTGTCTTTGCCGTTTCCAGGGGAGGAGGTGAGAGCAGAGTTCTTCATGGAGGAGCTGAACAGCGGCGTGAAGCTGTGCCAGCTCGTCGGTGTGCTGCAGACGAAGGTGGCGCAGAGCTGCCCCACCGCCCCCGGCAAGGTGAGTCGCGTTGGCAGCGGGATGAAAAACTGACCGGGATGCTCACAGTGGCGCCAATCCGTTCACCGCTGCGCTTTGTTCCTTTGGCAGCTGTTTCCCATGAGGAAGGTCGCCTGTAAGCGGGATGCCTCTCCAGGTTCCTTCTTCGCCCGCGACAACACGGCCAACTTCCTGGCCTGGTGTCGTCTGATCGGCGTGGAGGAGACCTACCTGTTTGAGTCTGAGGGCCTCGGTAAGTGCGTCAGGGGAAAACGGATAGAGGAGTGTGATAGAGGCTTTCTTGTTATTGTGTGATTATGATGTTCGGATGAAATAAAAGGGATCGTTTCTTGTGATTGTACAAATTCTCTAACTTTTGGCTTCATAATTTTTTTCCCCCTTTGTTTCAATGCTCGGGTTTTCAAATCTCCTATTTTTGAGATTTAATTCATGAAACACATTAGAAATATTGAGATCCAGTAATGAAAATGAAAACATTGAACTTTGTAGATTTCCCCATTAAATTGTTATTTCTCAGAACTGCAAAATCTGTTGTCCCTCCTGTTAATGTGCAACAGCTCAACTTGGCAGAGAATCTAGGACACAGCCAGGACTGTGAATCCACGTCCGGAACAGATTTGACCCCTGAGCTGTCGGCACTGAGGATTTTGTTTGTTTTTGTCTGTTTGTTTTCGGCCTCGCACAAACTCAATGGCACAGATTTGTTACTTGAAAACAGGCTGCAAGGACGCACATGGTAACTCATTAAAGGAAATCCTAAATGTGCTTAAACTATCAACAAGTTCATGTTGGGTTCATACAAATAAGCAAAACGGGGACAGAGCAGGGACAGCTTAGTCCTAGTGCGTGCTTCCATTTTGATCCGCTGGAATTTAGCAATTACAACGGCTTTTGATTAGGAGAATGATGCAAAGGCCAATGCAGGATGTGGCACAACACCCAGCCCAAGTAGAGTGAATGGGATATTGACCTTTTATATATTGATATTTGATGATGGTTGATGTTAACTTGTTCTGTTCTTCCCTTTAGTGCTGCACAAGGAGCCGCGGCAGGTTTGCCTCTGTCTGCTGGAGATCGGCCGCATCGTCTCAAAGTGAGTTTTCGAAGTTGAAACCCGGGTCCAAACTGCATCAGATCGATACTTCCCCCGCAAAAAGACCTTTATCAGTTCTCCAAACTGATAAGAAAGCCAAACTCAGCCGCATGTCTCTGTGTGGTCCTCAGGTACGGCGTGGAGCCCCCTGTGCTGGTGAAACTGGAGAAGGAGATCGAGCTGGAGGAGACCCTGCTGATGACCGAGGAGCCGCCTAAAGCCGTCAAAACCTTCAGTGTCTGCTGCCAGCACGGCGGCCTCTTCCAGCCTGGGGTGGGTTCACACAGACGCTTTGATTCTTTTTCTGAACTCCGATGTCACACGTTCCCATGTCATCACCTCAGATATGGAATGGCTACGGCGGATTTGGTACAGCCTGGATGGCACAGGAGGTGTGTGTGTGTGTGTGTGTGTGTGTGTGTGTGTGTGTGTGTGTGTGTGTGTGTGTGTGTGTGTGTGTGTGTGTGTGTGTGTGTGTGTGTGTGTGTGTGTGTGTGTGTGTGTGTGTGTGTGTGTGTGTGTGTGTGTGTGTGTGTGTGTGTGTGTGTGTGTGTGTGTGTGTGTGTGTGTGTGTGTGTGTGTGTGTGTGTGTGTGTGTGTGTGTGTGTGTGTGTGTGTGTGTGTGTGTGTGTGTGTGTGTGTGTGTGTGTGTGTGTGTGTGTGTGTGTGTGTGTGTGTGTGTGTGTGTGTGTCAGTCACAGGGTGCATGTCACAGGGTGCATGACGCAGCATTGGCCGCCCACGTGACGCTCCTGTGACTGTTTTTGCAGATGTGGCCCTGGGGCTACAGATGTGTGACATGGTAGAGCTACAGTGCAAGTCCACACTGCAATGAACTGGCTGCTGCAGTACCACAACACTGCCAGGGTTTGGGCTCATAGTCCCACAGGAGCCAATCATGCTACAGATGAACACACACATTGAAGCAGATGAGAGCGTCTGATTTGCTCTGTCCTCATCACATTCAATCAGCAGTGCAATTATTTCATTTGATTTGAAATTCTCTATCCCGCCTAAAGCTTTGTCCTTAATTTTAGCATTTTCCAGCACAAAGTATTGTTCTGTTGAGACGGATCAATCTCATTTTGAAAAGTGTATTCTTCTCTTTCCTGCCTCTGAGGTTCCAAGGAATCTTCTCAGTTTAAAGGTTAAATAGATTCTCTCTAAAGAAACGGTAGTGGGAGCTGTCTGCAGTAGTAACGGCTCCTTCTGGCCAGAGGGTTGTTGTTGTCGTTTTATTTCTGTACAAAAAAGTGAAACAACACAATATTTCTTCCACGAGTCAGCATATTTATTGAATTCAGTGGCTGTCTCCCTAATGGACCTGTGTGTTGCCCCCCCCTGTAGGAGCACGGCATGGACGACCCCCCCTGTAACTGCTCCAACAGAGTCTCTATAGAGTACCTGTCTGAGGGACGCTACAGACTGGGAGACAAAACCATCTTCATCCGGGTGAGACACGCAAGCTGACTCCCAATATTCAATCCTTTTTTGTGTCAGATATCACACTTGACTGTAATGAGTCCTAACGCCTCCCGTGTCTGCAGATGCTTCATGGTAAACACGTGATGGTTCGTGTGGGGGGGGGCTGGGACACTCTGAGGGGCTTCCTGATGAAGTACGACCCCCTGCGAGTTCTGCAGTTCACCACCCTGGAGCAGAAAATCCTGGCGTTTCAGAAAGGCCCCCCTGGTGTGGGTGGTCTCCATGGCAACACGGCGCCCATACCCCCCCCTGACATGGACCCCCTGGCGGCCGTCAACAAGCTCATCTCCCCCTCTTCCTCTTCGTCTGCCTCCACCTCTTCTTCGTCTATGTCTACCTCCGGCTCCACCTGTAAGCCTTCGTCTGTGGCCGCCGCAGGTCAGACGTGTCGGTCCTACACCGCCTCGCCAGCCTGCACGCCCACGTTGCCCAGAAAAGGGTCTGCAGCGCCCAGGAAGAACCTCCAGGCGGCACCTTCCTCTCCAAGGAAGCCCACCCAGCTCCCCCTGCCCGTGGCAAACAGAGGCTCCTCCTCCGTGCCCACCACGCCCGTGGGAAGCTCCTCTAAGCAGTTGCCCAGTCCAGTCCAGCACCGAGCTCTGACTCCAACCACAGCTCCGCCCTCAGCCATCCCAGTTCCTGGCTTCACCCCCAAACTAAAGCTCAGACCGTCTCCACGCGCCGCCCCCTCCCAACCCAGGAGTCCGGTTTGCCCTGAGCCGTCTTGCAAGTGCCCCAAACCGTCCAGCCCCACCTCCGCAACCCTGCCCCGCCCCGCCACTGCCCCTGTGCGGGCCCCGACCCCGAAAGATGGCCGGCCGCCATCTAGTGCCAGCCAGCGCTCTCGCCTCGCACAGCGCCGTCCCGGTTCCCCCGCCTCACGTCTTCGCCTAGAGGCGTCCCGGCGGGCGCGCGCAGCCACGCGGGCAGTGGTCACGCCGGCTACCAAAACGGTGACGGCCAGTCAACAGGCTCGAACGCCAAACCCCAGCACACGGACAATCTGCCCGGCTCCACCAAAACCTGTCGTCTCGCTGCCGAAGGGCAAAGAGGCCGCAGCCAAAGCCAAGGTGCCGGTCCTCACCAAGGCCACTGCTGTCCCTGCACGGGGCGCTGCTGCCCCCAGGCAGGTCCCGGCGGGCAACACAGGCTCCTCTGTCACCAGCAAACCCAACCTAAAAGCGCCGGCCGCCACCCAGAAGCCGAGCCGAAGGCCAGTGGCCGCCACCAAGACCGCAAATCCCGAGAAGGGGACTCTAAAACCTGAACCGACGCAGAAACAAGCCCTAGCTCCTCACAAAACCAGCCCCAACGTCAAAGTTGTTGCGAGCGAGACAAGCGGCGGTAAAAAGACGCCCCTCGCCAAGGCTAAGAGCGAGGACGCTTACTTTGAAATGAACAATAAGAGGAGACCGAAGACATAGCGCACACAGCTTCTGCTATAAGACCAGCGTTAGTTGGAGCACAAACACACAAATATTGTCACTAATCCTCATATAATGTGTCTCATTCCAAGTGTTTTTGTCCATAAATGTGTTTTTGTTTGTTATTTAATAGTCTTTTAATACCTCTTCTATAAGGGTCAAAGATGTTATGTTTGTGTGTCTCGTCTTTGTGATGAACTAACGTTTACAATTCCGCCATCTCATGTGGCATTTACACGTCGAGCCTTGCAGTGTACATGACGTCTGAACCGGAAGGAGGAAGGAGAGCAACTCTTTAACAGGAGGGTTTATAAAGTTTGACGTTACACTAGCTGACAGGACGCAGCCTTGTCTTGGCAAAAGAAGTCGTTCTGCAGGAAGAAGTAGCTTTCTGTCCTGGTACCAAAGTTGTGACACAACTGGAACACATCTGTTTCTGTGTAATACCTCCAATTGGACTGATTGTCCATTGGTGGGTAATTGCATATCTTTGTATAAACGATATCTGGGAGGAGGTTTGGTCCCCATGGTGCCGGGCGAAGCGTCATCTGGAGCGGCCCCTCCCTCATGTGCCTTCATCAGAAATCTTTGTTCCTGAGCGGCATTAGAATGTACTACAGTAGATCTTCAGGGGGGGTGAACTCTTTTTACTGATCTAAATTGCACAGTGTGTAACGAGCACTTGTGAGTTGCAGATGAGCTACTACTGATCAAACGCTTTGTATGTTTTAACGGGAAACACGCAAATCATTTTAGAGCGGGGACTTTGTGTCATAGACGTGTTTTTATATGGTTTGTACTTTTTGTGCTTGTTAAAAATTCAAATTTTCTATGTGGTGTTTGTGTATATGCGTGTGTGTGTGTGTGTGTAAATAGACACTATATATCTCTATGATCAGTTTTTCTTGTTTTCTTGGCACTTTACAGAAACTGTGTGTGTGTGTGTGTGTGTGTGTGTGTCACAGTTTGAATGTTGATTCTGTTTGTCTCTTGTTCCAGCTACCTTTTGTCATTTTTGATCAATAAATGGACAAGTATTTTAAAGCATAATCAGGTTATGGTGTCTCTGTATTTATTGTTTTGTATCGTCCACAACAGGAAATTAGTTTTTGCAATAGCAAACGATAAGGCAAGGAATCTAAAAGGATAAATCTTCAATGTACAGAAAACCGGATCCACTGCTGCACTACTGTGCATACTGACTGAAAACAGAATCCCTCTCAGGCCCCCAAAAGCAGATGTCAATCCCTGTCATGCTTTTCAATCAGACTGCTGGAGTGTGCCGCCCTCTAGTGGTTTACGTTTGGTACCGTAGCTAGGTAATTGCTTTGTGACTTATGGTTCATTATTTATTTTTTTTAAAAGTCTGAAACATAGTAATACATACAAAAAAACCACAAAAAAAGTATTAAATGAAAGCCATTTAATCAAATTAAAATCAGTCTTATAAAGAGGAAATAAAATGGTTGGTAAAAAGAAGCCGGTGAGCACTGGGTCCAGATAAGTCAGCAGAAATATAGTACAGATATAATAAATAAAATGGCAATGATTTGTAATGTAGCTACAGAAACAAAGGATGTAATGGTATGATTAGCTAAAAACATTAGAACTCAAATGGAAGAGTATAAAATCAATTAGACACTGTGTAAAACAAATTGTTCCTAATGCTTTTCCACCATAGTGAATTTCCACAGTTTACTCGTTTAGTTTACATATTGTATATATTTAGTTATGTAGAATGTCTGGACCATGTGATTGAGGTTATGTCTATATTTGTTGATATTTCTCATATGAATAAATGGATGGCACATTTTTTTGTACACATTTCCACTACTGATTCTAAAGTCAACCAGATGGTGGCGCTATTGCACAATTTTGTCAACATCGGAACCTGCCACAATAAAACCAGAGGATATAACAAGAATAAAAAACCAGATCAATCTTCTCTTTAATTGTAAGCATTTATTAAACATCAAATCACATTCAACCACAAATTTCAATTGACCAAAGACACATCTGAGTGGCTTTACATTAAAAAAAAAAAATCTAATGTGCGCTCTGTGGCAAAATCCAATACTGACAGACATCAACAGGCTTCTGAGTCCACATCAGTCCTTTCAGTGCATCACAGTATCCCCTGAGGGAGGAATAAATGGGGGAACCCTGAGAAAAGTCATGGCACGCTGGTCAATTCTGAAGATCAAATGATTTCTCCTGAAGATTTCATCACTCAAGAGACATCAATTACAAAAATAAAACCCAGAGTGCAAACAAAACAACGTAGACGAGTCAAAGTAGTCGAAGCAAAACGCAGGACATTTACATGCGGGCTAAAACTCTGACTCCAATCCAATTAAGGCAATAGGTTGAACATCAACAACACACCTTGCTGTACTCTGAGTCACAGACCTACATGATGTGATGGAAAGACGATTTGCTCAAGCATGTAAACGCTGCATTGGTTTATCGATGAACTGCTGGAATTCCTCTCCTAAGATCAACAGCTCATTGACAGAATCCTATTAATCCCATGAATGTACAATGTGTCTTACTCTGCATTCCTGTTTTCACATCTGATCCATGTTCACTGTGTTAGAACACTAAAACCAGACAAAGTAGTTTTCTCCAAAGTCGGTCTCTTCCATGTTCTCACTTTGAATACTGAAAAACCTCAAATATCAACAGATAAATGTTCTTTGCTCAAATGTCTACATTTACCAGCCGGTCCATTGGGCCTGTTTGTGTGTTTGTGTGTGTACGCCTTGGCTACAACATTTTAATTTACCTCCACCTCCTCCAATTTGTCTCTTGCCCTGCATCTGTGTGTGCTTTCTTAACAGAGTGACACATATTTTTGTCACTTCCCCTCTTTATTCTTCAAAGGCTTGTGCTCCACGTAACTAATTGTCCCGAGGACAGTGTGCAGACATGTGCTATACCTCTGTGACATGTGATGGTGCAGTCTGCCTCTTTTCAAGTGCAGGGCGCAGTGCGTGGGACTGACCGCTAGGAGTCGCTAGTGTCACATCACAGATCTGAACCGTCTGGCCTGAGGCTTTGTTTAGTGCTCGTGCCGCTTGTGTGATTCACGTGATCCAGCGCTTCGTCATATCTTTCGTCAATGTCAATGGAATTCAGTCATAAATTCTTATCATAGCCTTGTTGTTGTGCCCCTCTGGTTGCTCTTGGTTATGGCACAGAGGAGCAACGCTGGTGGGAAACACACACAGATGAGTTTGTGTGAGCCAGTTAGTTCGTTGGTGACTTAGTGCAAACACTACAGAGCATCAACAGATACATTTTGGTTAAAAAAAGATGTGTTAAGAGAATCCCGCGTCTCCACCAGCGTCCGTGACAATTACATTGTCATTAAAAGTGTTTTGATAAAAGTGACGTTAGTTGTCAGGAGAAGAATCTGCTCAGTCTTTAAAATTCAAATCTGCCTGAAGAGGGTCTTCATGTGGGAATGCTGCTCTGGGCTCCAGTCTCACCTTTCCTCCTCTCTAAAGGTGTTTTTGGGGGGTGGTGGGGGGGGGGGGGGGTCACCCTGTAGGTGTCTGAGCCCTACAGGAGCAGAGGTGTGTGTTCTCCTGCTGGCTCCATCCGCTTAGTCAGCTGCCGCACTCTGGCCAGCAGGCGGTTGTGGAGCGGGGGGAAGTGGTGACTCGGGTCCAGCACGTTGGTCCTGCGGCGCTCCAGCTCCTGCTGCCACATGAGGTACGGGCTGGGAGGGAAGAAAGGCCGGGAGCGCTCGCGGTAGAGCTGGAGGACGACGCCGGAGACGCCGAGCACCACCCACACCGTGATCATGGCGAAGTCTGGGAGGGAGAAGGAGGAGCAGAAAGGAGATAGTGTTAGGATTCTTTCTTGACCTACAGTTTAGAGAATGGCTGAGTGCAGTGATCTCACTCACCGATGGTTTGGAAAGGGACGTCAGTGAACATTGCACTGAAGTTGTCGTTGAGGAGGCGTTTGAGGATGTTGAGGGTGATGAAAGACAAGCTGGTGTAGATGTAGGCGTTTACCGCCAGGACCACAGCGTACGCACCGACAACGCCGCACGTGACGATGTTCCCCTGAAGTAACACACACACGGTCAATCTAAGGAATGAGCTTCCTACCTGTAGAGGAAGTACGGGACGTCACCGATCAGATTTCTGTTACCTCTCTTGGCCAACGCAGGAAGAAGAACGGGACGGAGATCATGATGCAGCAGAACGTCACCCAGAAGACAGCGCTGGAACTCCTGTACAGGCTGAGGTCACCTGAAGAAACGCCACACACACACATTTGCGTCTTGACTTCAGACCATTCTGCTGTGTTTAACATAAGCAGTAAGGATTTGTCGTACCGAGAGGCGTGAAGAGGACGGTGGAGGAGACCAGGAAGCCGAGCATCAGGCCCACCACCACCACGCACGCCATGACCGAACCAAAACGCCACCAGCTCATCACCAGAAGGACGCCACCCACAACACCGATCACCGCTGCCAGAGCCAGACGGACTGCAGACGGAGCACAAGTCCAATCTTACATCTGAGACTGATCCAATTTACCAATAGCATCACAATTCCTCAGCGTTAAAGACTGCATTGTGTTGCGTAACGTCACGGCGAATGGCTATTATGTTTTGCAAATCAATCATTATGATGAAGATGATGACGATCACATAATAATGATGTCAAATGGGTGGAAACTTACTGTCGTAGTCCAACGTTGTGGTCTTTGTGATGAGCACGAAGAAGAAAAACGCTGCAAAGCTGAAGCCCATACAGAACAGCTCTGTGTGTGTGACGACAGAGAGAGAGAGAGAGAGAGAGAGAGAGAGAGAGAGAGAGAGAGAGAGAGAGAGAGAGAGAGAGAGAGAGAGAGAGAGAGAGCGAGAGAGAGAGGGAGAGGGAGAGGGAGAGGGAGAGGGAGTTGATTGTTAGTAGTCATTCAGGTAGTCTTTAACCATCCAGACAGGCTGAATGTGTCGCTCTTCATCTCTTGGTGCTATTGTGCTACACAAACATCATCTCTCCCCAAAATTCAGTCAGCTGCTGTAACGGGACGACGATCAGATGCTGCTGAATGAAATGACTTTGAGCCGCTGGGAAAAGCTCCAGACGGCTGTCATGGCCTCTGTTTGGAACAAATACATTTCGGCGGCGTCACATGGGAGCGAGACGGCATGAGAGGCTCTGAACGCTTACAGCTACATCTTCTGACCTGCTGTGTGTGTGTGGAAGCTTTACAACTTCATTACACAAACTCCTAAAGTGGTTTGGATTCACACACACAATGGAGCCTCGTTTTCACTTCCCTGTCAAGTGGACATGATCTACAACACCGACCTCTCTCACGTCATCCTGAACTCAATGTGACCTGTGACCTGTGAACCAGGGTCTGATGTTTTAGGAGCTATGGACGGGGGGGGAACGGAGCAAAGCAACACGGCTGTGGGAAAAGTAAGCAGACACTGTGTTTCTCATCATTTAGGGAACCTTAGAGCTGCTTCATCATGTTTACATCAAACTTAAGCTGGGGTCTGGTCCAGTTGACGTTTAGAATCTGTTCATTACGCTACAGCAGGATACAGCGAAGTGAAGGGTTAAAGCAATCTGTTCAATCAACACAATGTCAACCTCAAACTACTCACCGCATTTGAAGAAGCGATGCCCGAAGAAGCAGATGACCAGACCGGCCAAGCCAGCGACGGTGAAGAAGATTTTAGTCGATATCCTCCCTGAAAAACAAATAAGGACGTCCGTGAGTGCCCTCTGCTGGGCTGTCGGAGAAGAGCGCCCGGGCTGCAAAGCAACAACAACAATATGCTTCTAAGCTGTCGGCCGTCCGAGCGGTTGAGAGCCTCACCGAGTGTTTGGCATCCGTCCATAGCGGAAGTAAAGCTGCAAGCGTAGGTGTGTACGGGGATGTAGGAGGAGGAGGTGTTCATCAACGGGTCCCGCACCACCACGGAGTAGACCACGCCCTGGCCGGGGATCGAGGTGAACACGGCCGTGCTGGTGTCCGCTGCGGTCAGCGTCATGACCTGAGGGGAGAGACGGGATTCTCACTCATCTACTATCTGCTCACAAGATTCACACCGCCATCCGTTCACGACGCATACCAGTTTGGCGTTCTGGATCAGGCCCTGGGTGTCGGCCACGGCCTGGATGCCGGCGAACAGGCTCGGCTCCGACAGATCGTTCTCGGGCAGGAAGTAGCTGTAGACGTCGTACACCAGACGCCAGCGGGTCTCGGGTCCCCTTGAGATGTCGCACGGGGGAGGGGCCCCACTCCTGACACACACACACACACACACACACACACACACACACACACACACACACACACACACACACACACACACACACACACACACACACACACACACACACACACACACACACACACACACACAGAGCGAGAGGGAGGGAGAGGGAGACAGAGACAATCAACAACTTGTATGAAAAATGCGGAATGCCACCTTGAAAGCGATCCAAGTCAAATACAGGAAGTGGAAAATGCTGGGTTATGTGAGGCTGTAACTACGGCGAGAAGACTATTGAGACGAGTGTTTGGCAACGAAACAAGCCACAAAGACGGAGATTGTATCTAAATACCGACAACCGCTGAGACGTACAGGGTTATCCTTGTTTATCCTCTTGTTGGTCGACTGAAACCAACACAACCTAATTACAGAGTGAGACAGTGGAGACTGAGCCGCTGGCGGGCAGAGAGCCAACAGGAAGTTCAATGACAAGGGAGGTTGTTATTCTTCTTCTTCTCAGGCCGGGGGGAAGACCCAGAACAGATAAATGACCTGAGTACTAGGAGCCACTGGGGTTGTGTGTGTGTGAAGGAGGGGACACACAGTTACACACTGACACAGTTGAGGCACAGTGTTATAGAGAGCGACCCGTCTGTCTGCCGTGTTACCTGTCGAATCCTACGTTTGCCGGTGCAAACCTGATGCTGGTCTCATAGAGGTTGTAGTGGATGTAGACGTTTGGATCCATCTCCAGGTTGAACTCCAGGTTGCAAGCACCGGGGACGGGCTCTGGAAAGGCAGAGGTTAAACGTGTTTTGCGTTTTTATCAGGGCGCGATGGGCAAACACAAGAGAAAACCGCTTCAGGAACCAGAGTGCCACCACACACATTTAACGTCTCCTCTGCATTGTCTTTACCGGCATAGGACTGAAGGTGTCAAACTGTGTGTGGTGAAAGAGACAGTTAGTTATCACAAACAATAACAAGCAACTTCCTCATTGCACACACGTTTTCTTAGGCAACGCAACTGTGAGAAGCAGAAATGCACTTTTGTGTTCTGCAATCACGTCTGCCCTCATTTGATTCAAGCAGTCGAGCCTAACTCTCTCTCTCTCTCTACACCTTTTCTGCCTGGGTAACCTCAAACATCACTACGGCGGTGAAGCGACACCACTCTGACGTGACTGTGACATCCTGTTTACTGCAGAGGGAGAGTGGAACAAGACAAAGCTGTTTTAAAGTCGACCCACAAACGACCTGAGTCAGTAAGCTCTTAACGGCACAGGTGGCGTGCCAGTGTCTTATTATCCACTATGAACGTATTGTCTCCCACTATAATCATCCATCATCTGGCTTCATTAAAGGGGAGGCTCGTGATTGAAGGAGGTGTGTGCGGGTGAAGTCGGTGCAGATGAAGAGCTCTTACCCATGCTGTTGTAGGGGAGGATGACGCCGGTGCCCGCCACCGCTTCACTGCCCGACCCTAACAGGAACATGGCGAGGGAGGTCTGTCCGGGCAGGAGGTGAGACAGGAGGCCCGAGTCCTCTGCTGTCAGAGAGCGACCCGGACCTGGGACCTGACAAGACACAGAAACACATGCGTATACATTTCAAACTTGGATGTATCTAGGTGTTCCTCTCTATGCGGGCGAAGGTTCCAAATTCCTTTCTAACTGGGCGAACGCGTACACACGCACATAAGCTCATCCGTAAAGCTTCTCTCACGTTGAGTCGATAGTTCCTCAGGCAAGCCAGGTACTGAAAGAACCAAGAAAATCCTACATCCTCTACTTGACGCCACGTTTGAACTTCACCTGGCTGTCACATTTAACAGAAAGGAACAATTTGTGGTAGAGGAAAACACCAGAACAACCGTTGTGTCGCTATAAAAAGGTGTTGTACGCTGCAGACAACGTTCCATTCCACATGCACGACAAGTCAGCAAAGAGCCAGACTACAGATTCTTTCAATCAGCAGAGCGAGCACAGATGGTGGTGTGAGCAGCAGTGTGCCAGGCCTGCGTGGCGTAACGCTCACTCGGTCACACAATAACCTCACTGTCTCTGTGCGGGCCGCTCTTTTCCATTAGGGTTTGTTATCCGCCGACATGATCTGATCTGCCATGGAAACGGGGGCAGCCAAAGCATTACCATCACCGCTGTGTTAATATAATCCCACGGAAATCACCAGTGTACCATATTAGAGCCCTTTGTTCAGGTTTGGTGGAGGTATTCAATGTAATCTTGTGACCTTTCAACTTTCGCTTTGGAGCACGTTTGCATCAGCAGTCTCTTTTCTGGGAAAGCTTTTTCTCCTCACATGATTTGGTTTTCATGTGTTTCCGTCATTTGCACAAACCCTATTAGGCTGCAGCTTACACACACACATACCCCACCCCTGCTGCCCCAGGGACTTCTGGGAGCTTGGCCAGACACCGCTGCCCTATCTGCCACTCGTGACCTGTGGACTGTACATCAGCTGACTTCTACATTTTCTCTTTTTCTTTCGGTCAGAAGACCCTCCTGACAAAGTCTCATTCATTCCTCAGAGGAAGAACTAACATATGAGGCATACCACCAATTTCACTGTGTGGTTTTGCAATTAACCGCTTCACACAAACGCGCCTAAATGGAATTAGACGGACGCCAAATGAGCAGGGCGTTGATTTGCTGATCTAGCAGCAGATCAAATGTATAAAGCTCTCATCTTATGCCTTAATAATTAACTTTGGATGTTTATTGTAGCTGCTTGCTCAGCGTTAAACTTAAGCTTGCTGTGTCAAAGTTCTTAACAGTAAAATGGCCTTCCTGTTGCTCGCTATCAGACCGAAACACAGTGGTCAGCGGGGTCTCACCCTGGTGTAGGAGAGCGTGGCGTTGTGCTGCTGTGTGTGGAACTGCAGCGTGATGAAAGCGGCCTCTGGAGGGATCCGGGACACCAGCACCTGCACCGTCTCATTCCCGCTCACGTTCACGTTCTGGAACGTCCCTGGCAGGAACACGACGCGGTCTGCAACAGAAGGGGAACGTCAGGAGCAACTAATTGTGAAGGAGGGCCGGGATGAAATCAAACCCAGCCTGTGATCAACTATTACGTCAAGAGCTGTTTGTTTTGATGTTTTCCATTTGAATGAAGGCGTAATAACCGATTAGCTGCGGAGTAACTGCAGACTAATACATGACGGCTTCAAATGTTATGCTGCACAGACGCGAGTCCAGCCATTAGACCGGAACAGAACATGACGGCTTGACCACAGATACCATCTCTGGCCTGTTAATAACTTAGAGCTGACATACGAAGTTGGCATCCACCATTTTTTACTTCTTTTTTTATTTCTCATATTTAATAGAACTGATTTAGATTATTCATGGGAACACCTTGTTTTCAAATAATCACACAAATGAAAATGGACAAATTTATTGATACCCCTTGGATGTGATCATCAATAATTGGATTGTAGTGAAATCTCGAGCCGACTCTTCTCCTTCATCAGCATCACAGGTGTCTTCAATCTTGTAATCAGTCATTCAGACGATTTCAATGGAGAAATTGTAAAAAATATATATGCCGTTTTGTAAATTGAGTCAGTTTACACGTGAATGAAAGTAGAAACAATTGTTGAACTAGATGTGAGCTGGATCTAGATAATGCATTACGATCAGGGGAGGAAACATGGTGGGAGTGTGAAAGTGTCATGTACGCTGCTTCTCTGCACGCTATCTGAAACCTAACACTTTCTGACTGAACCTCTGCCTCGGTTTATCTCTCACGGCTTACTCAGATTGATCCTTATGTTGTAACACACTTCTGGTGTTTTGTTAGAGAGCAGACAAACCAACTTTGACACATTTACAGGCTCCTATCTTACATAATATCTACCCATCTATCTGTCCTCTTCATATTCTGTTCAGTTTATTTGAGGGTCTTTGTATTTGAATTGTATTACATGAATATTTAAACTTAAAACTTGTGTCATTATTACTTTGTGAGAGCTCTTCCAAGACTTCTTATGGCTTTATTTCCCCAACATTTTTGCGTCTCCTTCCTCATGGAGGTTTGGGCAATAATTAATACAGAAGTGTTGTGTTTGGGGAATATGACAGTGTTTTTTCTTGGTGGGGTTTTGCTTTGCAGATTCTGCTCCCAGCGTCCTTTAACTCCGTACACGTGCTGCTTTATCCACGCTAAATGTTTGTGGGTCAGAATCCAGTTTAGGATTAAACCAGCATCTTCTGACATGTGACTGGACTGTAGGTTAAGGGCGATAATCTGAGTTGATATTGGAAGATATGAGCCATTTCTCCAGGTTTGACCTTTTGCAATATGTTTTCACTCGTTTCACTTTTATTCACTCACTGAGGCCTTCATTCATTTGTTCAGTAATGTTGTTTATTACTTCTCTGTGCGAAAAAGATTTGATTATACCCAGATTATGGCAATAAAATGATTTTCCTTATAGTCATGTGAACACCATGATGGAATTGAAATCCGCCTAAAACAAAGTATGTTCACTCTGCCTGTCTTCCCCCAGTGGACTCCCCTCACACCTTTTGTATATTCGGCCAAAAGCTAAATCCTATTGATTATAACTATGTATATGCTTTGACTCACATTTTCACAGTGCAGACAAATCAGAGTTTAACCTGCACCTTTAGGTAGTCACTCAGAATTTTAGTGTTTCAAAATCATCTAAATGTTATTTCAGAGGTGAGAGGAAACAACAGAAAGGGAGGAGTGTCTAATATCTCCGCTTCCTGACGTGATTTTATTTTGTTCTTTTTGTGTAATTTGGTTGTATTAAATAAGTGGTTCAGCTTCAAATTCATGTTGCCTTGTTTGAACATTAAGCCTATTGGAACAGGTACAAGTATAATTCTCAGCAGCTGGGTGTGGAGCAATCAAACAAACGCAGCATAAATGCAAACGCAGCATAAATGCAAATGCAGCATGATTACAAACAGAATTTGAGTTCACTTATCTATAGTAATAAATCATACACAAACCTTGGTGTATAGTTTATCAGACTAAAAAATCAATGCTTGTTGATGGCCTGACTCTTGCTCTAAAACACATTCTTAACCAAGAGAAGTAATTAAGCTACTGGTCAACTAAACACTGTAACGATAGATTTATCCTTTCTATAGTAAATAGTGACGTCATTTAAAATGCTCTCGCCAAATACATACTGTGCCAGAGTACCAACAAATGTCGGGATTTCTCACCCTGACTTACAATATTCACATGTATAAATAATAGAAATAGTTTATTACTAGCACTATTATTGATTTAACCAGTTATATTAGAGAAAACATCGCACTAAAAATACTAGAGGACATTCATCTGGTTAATGTCGCACATATACGTTCTAAATCTCATGAATATTAGTGACGTCAGACTGACTTATATCCTTATTAACCTCAGAAATCACAGTAAATAACGCTGGGGGAGTTTGAGAGGAAATAAACACTACGTCACTAGCTTGTTATCGTTACACTAGCAACTACACGGAGTGACCGAAGGGAGTAACGTCTGAGAACTTCTTTCCCTGGCTGTATTTAATTTTATTCGGCTTAAATATAACAAAATATACCCGTGTCAAATAAGTCACAGTACAGCAACTCACTTTCCACTTGAGCTTCACTCATGGAGGGAAGAAGAAGCAGCAGCAACAGCGGCGGCGGCGGGCACCAAGTCCAACGACACATTTTCCTCTGCTCCGTTTATCGATTTAAACGTCCAAAGTGCTGCTGCTCGTGGAAATCATTTAAAATGTATTGGTCTCCTGTGTTTCGACTGGCGAGATGAGCACAAATCCGACATACTTGGATGAAACAGCGAGGTTTGCTGGTACAGCTCTTCCTCCCGTTCTAACGATCTTGCCGTTTTCGTGACAGTCCTACTGCGGGAATCTTTTTTCTTCTTCAGCGTTTCTGTATTTACTGACAGATTGCTCACAAGTTTGATGCACACTAGCGACATCTACTGGAGTGGGGTTTGAGCGATCATAGATTGGCTGTAAAATACAACAAATACAACAACACATATTCTCAAACGTGCTTTTAAATGACAATCCAACTGATACAGAAATCATACAGAAATCTGTTTGAATATTGAGAAGATGATGACTATGTGAAGAATGGGTAAAACAAGGAATAAATAAAAATAAAGTATACTAAATGCTGTTGGCTAAATAAATGAACAGCCACAGCTCTTATTTTTTATACAGCATGGGGAAGACAGGCTGTTGAACATTATTTGGACTGAAGCGTTTCTTGTCAGACTTATATTGGAGCTACCAGACACACACACACACACACAAACACTGAAATCAGTCTTGGAAGCTGTGTACTTCACTTTACTTTAGAATGTATTTTCCTCGGGTGGAATTGTTTTACATAGCACTTTACATCACAAATCACTTCACATAATATTAACAGACATTATTATTACATATTATCGGCACAATAGCACACAACAACCACACGCAAAACAAAATGAGAACACGACTCCCAAGTTCGGCGGGTTTTCCTGTTTGGGGCTGCTCTGGCTGCAGGTGCCAGAGGTGCAGGTACTTGTGGTCAGAGGGCAGTACAGTGAAGTGACAGTTGAGCAGGATGGGTTGGACAATACTCTAGTACAGCAGTCGGTGGAGATGAGGGTCCTGTGCATGCATCCATGTATAGCCTATGTACTACACACTGTAATCATTTGCATGCACTCCATAAATGTTCATATTTACTATGAGGACCACGGAAACATTGCAGATACTCCTTTATACCACTAGATGTCCTCTCTGTCCCACGATCCTCGTGCTTTGCTGTACTGCAGTTACGGTGAAGGTGGACTGATTACGTCACGTTTGTCGTCGTTCTGGCCAGTCAGGCGCGTCACATGATCACAGTGAGTTTTTTTTGTCAGATGACCACAGTTAAGCAGCAAGGGAGACGATGTTGATGTTTGGCATTTAGCCTTCAGAATAAGCTCAAGCTCCCTTTTGAAATGACAACACTTCTTAATCCTGGTCCTCAATTACCTTGGATGACGATATAACAACAAAAACAATAACAACAACAATAGTAATAATAATCTGGTTAACGAAACAAATCCATTGGAAATAAGAGTTTAAAGATGAACATTCGATGAACATTCAGATCATAATCCCAAATACCTTCGCTATTAGTATTTACAGTCCTCGTACCATTAATACAAAAGCTTTTACTTTGAAATCTAAAACAGGAAATGTAGTGCTTTCTGTGTGGCTTAACACTTGTCCAGTAAACCGTCTGCAGTCTTTCATGCAGCTACCAAGTTGACTTAATTTCGGCTGTAAGAACAGCCAGAATTTTTTAAGTATTAATTGAAGTTGTTTTAACTTATTAAACAGTGATTTATTCTGGGAATACGGGACACCGCTGAGCTGGCGTGAGTAAGACATTAAATACCATCAGCTCGAACATTTAGCTAGCAGACGGGCTGGCTAGCGACACACGCCTGAATATTTACGGCCACTTCTTTCCTTCCGTGGTCCAGTCAACGTTAGAAAAGACACGGAAGCAAAGGTGAGTACGACAACAAACAGCAGGCCAATGTAAGACTCAACGAAACTTTCCCGCACCGGGTAATGCTGATTTAGCGCGGCTAGCTTGTTTGCTAATCGCACTTTGTAACGAAATGACATCTCTGTTGGTCAGCCCTCTTTCCATCTCTGCTTTCAGCTCCTAGTCACGCGAGGGGCGATCAATATTTCATGCACACGTTGCGCATGGAGGACGTATTGTTCATCCTGCTGCTGTGTCTGGGTCGTGTAAATCCGAGGTCATTTCGTTAAATGTGGCCACACAGACACACACACACACACACACTCACACCATCCTACCGCAGGGCTTTTTTCTATGGAACCTCCTCAGCTCTGGTCCCCTGTTAACACTCGCATCTGTCATCCATGTGACACTTAATATGTTCCAGATCCTCGGTAGTAGAAAACCAATCTCTAACGCATCCAGTGGCTTATTCTCTTTGCACATTTTGTGTATTCAAAGCCTCTCACATTTCTGTTTACCTACTGGTGTACAGGGTTTCAGTGAAGAGATATTCTAGATAGTTCCAATGCTGGAAAACAACAACATTGTAATTGGAAACACTGCTAATGTTTAAGGACATTGACAGCATGGTCAGCCCCGCACAGATTTTAATAGGACATTGTGGGCGCTAGTGTAATTGCTGTATTAGTGTGTCATTGTTAATCATCAGTCCACTTGTGTGTAATTGGATGTTATCCCATGGTAAGAACAGCTGTTGTGCTGTTCATTGTGCATTTCTGACAATCATTTCCATGTTTTCCATCGTCTCCATATTTTGCATGTGAATGAAAGGTAATCCCAGACTGTCCATATTAAACAACCGTAGAGGTGAGACTCCCAATACAGGGTCACAAGAACAAACAGGCCATTTGACAGTCAAATTGAGTTTCCATTAGCCATAGCTTGTAGCCTGCACACTACTCGGGTAGGTACAGCTCTTAATTTGAATGCAGAAAAGGCTTTGAAGAGTAGAGAGTTTGCAGAGTACCGATCGGTATCTTGTGTGACGACCATTTGCCTCATGCGGTTCCCATTAAACGATTATTTTACATTACAATTGATGTACAGATTTTCTTTTTTTGATTAGTCGATTAATCTATAGATTATATTTATTACGCAATATAGCAATTATATTATATTATTATCTCTCTATCTATAATCATGTATTTACGTAGTCGGGTACGTCAACGCGTCACCCCACCCCTGGAATTGATCAATTGTTGATTGTAGTCTGTGGATTATTCCTTCACTCATTTTCAATAGCTGTGCGAAGTTGTTGGATATTAGTGGGAACTGAAAGACAACATCGCATTCGCCGATTCAGAGCGTCCTAAACATGCACAATGGGTGACATGTCTGGTGAGAATGCAGGCCATGGAAGAACTGGGACATTTCCAGCTTGGAGGAATTGTGTGCAGGTTCTTGCAACATGGGGCCGTGGATTGTCGCCCTGAAACATGAGGTGATGGAGGTGGATGAACGGCACAGCAACAGGCCCCAGGGTCTCATTACTATATAACCATACAATACAAAATGTAGAGTTATGTGTCAACAGTGCTATGAACCAATTTTTGGGGCAAAATGTGAGAGAAATAAGATAAGACAACATCTTTGAGGCATTATTTAAAGGAAATGGAAATTGGTACAAAATAATATGAAACAAAAAAACGATACCTAATCACATCACTGTTGGCACACGATAAAGTTTGATTTTCTCTTATTAGAAATACCCCAAATAAGAGATCACCAAAGACAAATGTATGAGTAGTTACCACAGCGCTGTAGGCTACATATGATTTGCATGGCGCACATTTATTTTCATAAGGCTGTTTGATTATATGCCAGAAGCTGCACTGGCAGTCTTATCAAAAGGAGAGGGGCTGTTCACTGGTTGATAGCCAGTTTAACGAGGCCCTGGGCAGTGAGCATTTGGAGTGGGCACGGAGCGTCAGTGCCTCCCCGCAGCATCTTGCGTAAGATACTGACACATCAGCATATCAGCATTTTAGTTGTGGGGCAGCGAGCTCCATACTCAGAGTGGGAGGCAGTGGCTCAGTGGGTAGTGCTTCCGCTTGGGAACCGGAGGGTCGCCGGATCGAGCCGAGGTGTCCCTGAGCAAGGCACCGAACCCTCAATTGCTCCCCTTTCTGCGAAGGGTGGTAATGTAAGTCGCTTTGGATAAAAGCGTCTGCCAAATGATCGTAATGTAATGTAATGTATGCCTTGGTTGTTTTTGCTTGAGAAGGAAGTTGCCTTGTATTTCCTTTGTTTTTACGCGTCCTGTACGAGGTGCCGGATAATGTGGGTCTGATGAGAAGAGCAGGTTTTGCTGAGCCTGCAAGCTCCTGGGCAACACTTCTTCTACCAGGCAAACAGTACCAGGCAGTAGGAAGCTCTATAGAGTGAGAATATCATCACGTTTGACATGATTCTATTGTGTATCAAAATGCAGAGGTTGGTGAAACTGCAGTCTCACAAGATGCCACCATACAACACCCAGTGGTGCACCCAAATTAATTAGTGACGGTGTGCTTGTCTGTCAACCACTACACAATGAGATGGTTAACAGGTTTTTGCGGTGACCAGACACACGCGGTGAACGGAGGCGTGACACACCACCTGCCACAGCCATAACCCCACCCCACGTCTAAACAAAAATTGGTTTATGAGATTGATTGACAACCGTTTTAAGACTTGATTTAACCGTTTGGTAATTCATTAAAAATGCCAAACATTTACCCAGTCTGGTAGTTATATGAAATGTCTAGTAAGTCTCAGTAAGTTGTCCCCCCCCCCCCTGTCCCCCCCCCCCCCCAACGGAGGACAGGGGTTTAGCTTCATGAGATTTCAAGGAAAGTAATATATTTTTATAGCCCTTCAACACGTTTATAGTCCTTACATGGCTTCCATATTAGGAAATAATAACACAGCAGCCACATCCTGAGACGTGCGATGAGTAGATTTCCCTGTGTCAGTATTAGAGGTCCCATAACAGCGGTGTCTCCCTCTGACCGCAGACTGTTACATTATGAGGGGCCATAACAATTTTGGTGAAGTTATTAAAATGTCAAAGCCAGTCAGGGCAGAATTATCTTCCCAGCTGCGACTCGCGCCCCTGTCTGCAGTTTGGCTGATTTGAAAGCATTTGCTGTGACAAAACTGCAGATTAAAGTGAGATAGTTGCTTGTTACTTCTGTTTACTCTGGCTTCCCGAATTGGTCGAGGGAAATGGTCTGCGTTTCTGCAAGATTGTGTAGTTTAGTAGATATAACCTTTGTTCTCACGAGTTAGAGGTTTGGCTCAGGGTCATCAATGACAACAGCTTTTGTATCTACCACAATAAGAGCTGCGTATTTGTCTGTAGCTTACCTTTTTGAATGGATTCTTATCATTACTAGGAACAGGGTGTACATCAAACAAACCTGGCAAACAAAAGCTTTTACTGTGCACCTGTCTTGGGATGAAAGCGTATTATTAAATTTGGTTTGTGGCTCCCTTACACGAGTGTTCTAAAAGGTAGTGTGGGTTTGGCAGGCTTTTATGAACGCCCCAGCCAATTAACCTCGCCGTCCATCCGCATAGTGCCCACCCTCATTACCTTCTTCCTGACAGGCACCTTCTTCCAGAACAAACATTTAAACATTCACTACGTGTTAGCGCTTCTGTCCCATTAACAGTTCATGCAATTCAGACATCCGCCTTATCTAAACAAGGAATCTTGCTTTGCCACATTGGGCGGGGCAGGATTTTGAACCAGCAGACGCGCGGAGGATTTAGCCACAAACCATTACATCTGTGCGTTAAGAGAGAAGGCTACGCTAAATGTGGCTCAGGTCGGCGCAGGGTGTGGAACTGTTGGTGTGGCTACTGAACACGCCTAGCATTGTACTACGTGATAACTTAGCTGACTAATATCTACGTGTGTGTGTGTGTGTGTGTGTGTGTGTGTGTGTGTGTGTGTGTGTGTGTGTGTGTGTGTGTGTGTGTGTGTGTGTGTGTGTGTGTGTGTGTGTGTGTGTGTGTGTGTGTGTGTGTGTGTGTGTGTGTCATCTTTGAATATGACAAAAGCAAACATTACCTTTTTGGTTGAGTCTACCTTTGTTGTGCTTTGGTGCATGTTGAAATATGGAATTGAGCTTTATAGATGTTACTGTTGGAACAAAACAACAAAAAACAGTGTTTCTCTGACATATTTATGCAGAGGTGTTGCACCAGCTATGTCACAGTGGGCATGAGTTGCTGTGTTGTCCCAAATTTGGCAACAAAAATAAGGCCACGGCGGGCAGTGGCGTGACTAACAGAGTCACGGTAAGAAGGTCGTAGGTTTATATCCATCCGGGGCCTTTGTGCATGTTCTCATTGTGCCTGCATGAGTTTCCTTCCACCTCCAAAAACACGTTGCTTAGGTGAAATGGAAACTCTAAGCTGCTTAGTTAATCAAATTCAAATTGAAATCTTAATTTGACCACATGGGATCAGCAAATCAGAAGAATCTGCAATGTGTTAGATACCAGCTGTGTTGTCATGTGTAAAGTTGCATTTGTATTTGAGGACTGAACAGTACTTATTCCACTCATGCACCTTATCTTTGTCGGTCCCCAACGTGGATTCGGCTTGCTCTGGCTTTTCTGTGTCTTCAGGCAAGGATTCTGGCCAATAGTTGTTGTGATTTTAAAGTGGATGAACTGGCCTCTGTCTACGGCCTCCAAGCTGTGTACAAGTGTCTAACACAATTCAGTAATCCAGGAGAGGGCTGCGGGTGAGATAGGCAGACGGAGTGCTTGCTTTGGACGAAAGGGATTACATTTGCGGCCAGTTTCTGGCGCTCTGTGTAACGTAAAGGCGAGATCAATGTCAGCTGTAAGAAGGCCAATTCCCTGTGTATCGTTTTATGGACAATAAAGGAGTTCCACAGGTCTTGAATGTGCGAAATGTAGTGTAATATATTGTATCTGAGCCAACACCTTACTGCACTTTATAGCAGACCTGCAAATTACTGTTGGATGTTAAGATGTGGTACAATCTGCCCAATTATCACCTTATCGTATTGCTTTTGTTCTGTTTTTACGGCACTCGTTGACAGGCCAGGTGTAATTAGTGTTCATCTGTCATGACATTGCTGGTCCTCTAGACGGGGGTTTAAGTGGATAGTGTGCTGGTGCCATCTCCTCCATGCTCCCTCTGCGTATTTGCCTTTTTGGCATGCAAAGGAGTTGCCTAATTAACTTACCTCTACTTGTTTTCACATGATCGGATAAGCCAGATGGAACAAATGAGGGTTTGTGTGTGTGTGTGTGTGTGTGTGTGTGTGTGGGGAATGATTTACCTCTGATACTGATATCTCGGGATCAGTATGAACCGGCACAGAAGTGTTGCGTGCGGTGTGGGCTCTCCGTATAGCACATGCTAAATTGTTGAGGTCACATGAGCGGTGACTAGGAGGAAAGGTTTGAATAGACGATGTGCTCCTCTTCTTGTCGTATCACGCACGCAGAGGGAGATTTCACTGGCCACTCTGCCGCCAACACCGGCAGCCCTGTAGCACTAGCCTACATTTTTAGAGGAGGAGGGAGTAAAATAAGGTGATGTCATCTCCCTCTCTCTCTCTCCCGCGCGCTCTCTCCCTCGCTCTCTCCCCCCTCTCTCTCTCCTTCCTCTCTCTCTCTCTCTGAGGCTGTTTGGTGACAGCAATAGTTATTTTGCGCCGCCGAGCTGCATGAGGTAGGTCCTATATTTATCCCCACACGCTCCTCTATATTCCACGTGCAGTGCATGGTTGTGGTTTCCTCCATCTCATCTCTGTTTCTCCATCTGTAATTGAACATTTGATGGACGTTTGATTCCTTTCCCTGGGAATGATTTGAATGAATGAGGTCTGTTTCTGATTCCCAATCTTGTCAGTTGTTACCATTCTAAGATCGTTGTGCATGTGTGTAGGACATTCCAGTTGTGGCAGATACCAATGGGTTAGGGTCATGTCTGACATTGAATTCACACCACAGCCTGATGATGACTCCTGATACCTGACTAGCAGCTCTTAAATGTGTTCAGCGTTAGAACACAGACAGCTGTCAAGAAGACTGAGATGAGAGGGTGATTCACGTCAGTGCTGGTGAATAATCACGTTAAGATGATTTGAAGGAAGAAAACATCCCGTGAGTCTCTTCTTGAAAGGTCGCACACGGGGCATGGGGCACTAGGTTGCCGCCGAGACGATTGTACTCTTTGCTGTAAATCCTCTGAAGTGTGAAATAGGAATGTATGTATTTGTGGGCTGAATGTGTCAGTATCTGAGCTGAGTTTTCTGCTATGCAAAAGGAATCAGATTCAGACAGCGGGTGCGTCATACACATTCTGGCTGTACAGCTCTATACGTGGTTCTATTCCCTCTGTCTTGTTGCCTCTCTGTTTCTCTGACAGGAATGGCTTTGTGGTGCCTGTGCTGTGCCCAACAGTGGGTCCAACAGCTGGCCAGGGCATTGTTTCGACTAAGAGGGGATTGATTAGTCTAAGGTCACTACTCTCTCCTTGACATTCCCTGATCTATGGCACTCTTTTCTATGTCCACAGTTCACTCCATGGGTCAGATCAATGGCCATCAGTTAATATCTGAAGCCTTATTGCATCTATTAATTGCATAAAATTGATGGTATTTACTCCATTTCTATATCATTTCTATATAGGAAATAGGTTCATTTGTTCTCATTCAGCCTACATTACATTACGAGCATTTGGCAGACGCTTTTATCCAAAGCGACTTACATTACATTACCACCCTACGCAGAGGGGGGAGCAATTGAGGGTTCGGTGCCTTGCTCAGGGGCACCTCGGCAGGGGCTCGAACCGGCAACCCTCCGGTTCCCAAGCGGAAGCACTACCCACTGAGCCACTGCCTACACTGCCTAGTATTCCATAATGCCGAAGGACTGACAATAGCCAGATGTTACAAGATGCAATATCAGTGAGACTATGCCCCTAATTTTCCATTCCCACTAAAAATGTGTCTGCATTGTCAGCAGAGTATATTTGCCTAAGCCTGACAAAAACATAAAGGTGATAAAAGGCTTTGTATGCAGTTGATGGCGAGAGCATTACGACGAGAAATGGAAGTTAATTACACACATTCCATGAAAAAAAATAAACTAATTGCTGGGCTGGGCTTTATCCCAGAACAGCGAGTCGGCACACTCAAAGCTCCTCACGTAAGGACTTTTATTATCACCAAGTTACTGTATGAGAGCTGCCATAATGCCCTTATATGATATCTTACACTAATGTGGCAGTAGTCGATCCATTATGATGGGCTAGGCAAAATATTAGAAACACTTACCACCAGTATAATGCTGTCCTATACAGACTCCAGCCTCCAGACCCTTAAATCTTCACCCTCGCTGAGCAGGAGTGGAGACAAACGAGACCTGTCCCAGAATTATGAGTGGTGAGCAATCACTTACAGGAGTGATAATATGCCCTCAACCTTCTTGAGGGAGAGCAAGATTAGATTCCAACATGCTATATAGTTGCAGTCTCTGTTTTGCTCCTTTGCTGTCATCGTTCATACTGCACAACCGCATGTCTCACTCAAACCTGAACTTTTTTTCTTTTTCTTCAAACCATCAGCAGTGGCTGATGAGCCCCTATAGATCTCCCTCTCTGGTGATCAGTGTGTATACCCCCCACAGTCACATCGCTCCAATCAGGTTGGGACCCTGAACTGATTGCTGTCCTTGACTTCCCCCTCAGGTTCGACTGACATCAAGATGTGCTCTTGATCCAAAAACAATTAATTTGTAGCAGTGTTTGGAATATAAATATTGGCCTGATAGGATGGGTATTATATTTGCTCAGAGTAAGTCAAATCTGCGCATGCCGACCACATTCTGTTACCTCTGTTTATAGTTAAATCCAGATCAACCCCGGTTTGCGATTCATGCTATTGACACTTTCAAAACCATACCTAACGGACCTTAAAGCTGTCTGCGTTCAAGGTTCATGCGTTGTTGATGTGCTGAGACGTGGCCTTGGGAGGGATGGCGTCATCTGCTCATCAGTAAATCTAATCATGGGGGACAGCCGCTGAAGCACATACTGTATACACACCCCGTATTGTGCTCTTGTGTTGGAAAGTGTGTCAACTGAAACTGTCCATTAATCTGTCAATTTGTCAGCTGGTTGAGAGTTTTCCTGACAACATGCTCGAGGGACGTTCAATACTCTTGATAAAAGGCTCCGACTCTGTAGAGAAATCTTAAGTCGGTGTTTCCTGTTGTTGTGGGAAAACTGCCAACCGCACGTTTAGGATTCCATGTCGACTCGCACTCTGTCTTCGGTGGTGATTGACGGCTGTTAGATCACAGACTGCTGAGCTGTCACGGAGATACTGCCCTGTGCCAGTTTATGTGAAGGGGCAGTGTCAGTAAATTGTGAAGGGGGGGGGGGGGGAAGAAATTGAAGGCAAAGCGGCATAGTGGTCTTGTCAGTTGTTTATGTGAAGGCTCCACTTTAAACTGCAGACTTAATATTTTGTGTAATTATCTTGCTTTCTCATTCTTGCTGTCTCCATCTTTATTTTTATGGAAGGAAAAAGGAGCGCTGAAAGCAGTTTGTGAAATCGAGCACAGGATTTTGTGCGACGAAGTAAAGGA
Organism: Genypterus blacodes; assembly: GCF_046128005.1. Classification (NCBI taxonomy): domain Eukaryota; kingdom Metazoa; phylum Chordata; class Actinopteri; order Ophidiiformes; family Ophidiidae; genus Genypterus; species Genypterus blacodes. The sequence goes on from NW_027466821.1 coordinate 1,311,163, forward strand.
ATGGGTCTTGAAATTTGGTACGGCACAGCACTGAATACCTCTTGTAGCAGCTTTCCTGTAAGCTGCTCCAGGAACGGCACCATGTCGCTCACAGCAGGAGTCTTTCAAGAGTCTCAGCTAAAAATATAAAGTTCAAGCCACTGCCAAAGCACTCAACGTTCAAATGATTTACCCTATGTGTCCCTGCCGAAAACCTCCATCGTCACTCTTGTGCTGCTTCTTTGGAGACATTATAATCAAACTGCACTAAGCATGATTGAATTATGTAAAGTGTGCCTTTTCTTGTTTACCACCTACACAGCTTTATAAAGATAGCTCTAGTCTCCTGCCTTGTGTCAATTTGCCCAGCGTCATCTGGTGTAGGCGCTGCTCCAGGCTGAGTCACGGCGTGATGAAAAGCTAAAGGTGGGTTTGAGGTAGAGTAGAGGCATCTCTCCCACTGTGACAGGTGCTTCCGAGTCAAGGACAGATGAAGTTGAATGCGCTGTATGAAGGCTGAGAGGCTGCTGGGGCACTCTAACTTCACAGTCAGAAACTGATTAGAATATAAAGTGTCATTCTGTCCTTTGTCTGTCTGATTGTAGGCACCTGTGTGAATAGTTTCCGGGGTCTGGTCTGCTGTTATCCTATCTAAAATGATGCTGCCTGCCTTTTCCTTACATGCAAGAAAGATAGTGTCATGGGTTTTCAAATGGTCTTCAGTGAAATGATATTGCAGGGAAGAAGAAGAGATCTCACTAAGCCATTTCTATTTAGGAAACTAGACATTCTCATCAGATCCATCTAATAATCTAATCTATAGGTGTTTACTCTTTGCTGGAACATCGTGAGCCCCACCACAGTCTTATTTCCCAGATTAATCTAATGTCCTTCTCCCCAGTTTGCTTTCTATCTAGCTTTTGGCCATCCTGATTTGAGCTCGGCAGTGTTGCCATGTCCCCAGTTAGCATGTCCTGCTTCAGGGCTCTGATTGGCTCTGATGCGATTGCCCTTTCTGGTGATCTAATTACTGATTTTTATTCCAGCAGATGAAGGCAAAGGGAGGAAACTGAATTCTCCTGCACATTTTTAACTTGTTGGATCCAGGTAAAGCTGACAGAATGTGTGTACGCTACTTAACAGACTAGAGTTGATAAGACATTTGTTGGCAGTGTCCTAGTTCCCAGGGTCTAATCTGTGGAAAAGAGCTTGTTGCAAGTTATCTTTAAATATACACTCTGCATTTCTAAGTAAAGGACAGTGTATTTCCTCTGCCTCTTCCATCTGGAATGGGTATACCGTGACCGCGGGTTCAGGTGCATTCGATGCTCCGTCATGACAGAAGGACTCATGTCATTATATATCCGTTCAAAGCAGCAATCAGCGCAAGTGGCTGCCTCTTATTACTTGAAAGCGTTTTTTCGGACTGCCACATGTTGCCAGGCAGCTGCTCCGTGCAAAATAATCTGCTCAAAAGCATAGTGCCCTAATTTACAGACGGTGCCACTTCATGAGCCAATGTGAAAGACTTCATCGACAGTTGGGCGAAGGCAGTATTTCATCGTGTACCTGCACACGTTTTACCAGACTGGTAGACAGATGACTGGGTAGTCCAATGTGACACGTACAGTATGTGTTTCTGTACTTCGAGGTCTGTCGCCCTTCCAAACGTCACATTACAGTATTTACAGCCAGCTCTCTCTGAACAGTTTGAGTATTATTGCACGTTTGGCGTCTGGGTTTATTTCCTGTGGCTGCAAATTAAGTTGGCAGGCTTGTGCGTCAAGGGCGTGTGTGTTAGAAGTTGTGTGTTTTCTAGCTGGGCTTGCGAGGAAATTTTATAAAATGTGTAAGTTCTTTGCCAGGTTTAGTATTATGGTTTAAGAGATTACAGATTGGTGTTTAGGTGTTACAGCAGTGTTTGAGTCCATAAAGATGCTTTGTATTTTACAGTTTGTTTCTCACGTTTGCAGGCACATACACAGGTTTCATCATCCCCTTGGATGTGTCATACTGTTTTACTGCAAAACAGCAATTTCTTTTTCCTAGCCTAGACTTTCCTATCATGCATCCTCGATTACCTTCCAAACTGGTGGGGCAGAGCAGTTAAGTGGAAACCAATTCAAACCTTCCCAGGAAAGATCAAGGTTACCAAAGTGTCCAAGATCAACTGAAATAATTAATGTTTAACAACCTCCGACGCTCACACTGCACTGCAGCCTTTTCTATCTCAATGATAACGTAGGTCTGATGTTACATAAAACACTTTCATAGCCAAAAAAAGAAACCACCCCTTTGCAACAAGCGCTTGGACTACCTGCAGTGAATTTTAGACCCGGTGTCGTTGGGTGAGAAAAACAAGTACGATCACCTTACAAATTTCAAAATGCTTATGAGAAGATATCAGATAGTACATATCTACATAGCTGAAAGATATTTGTTTCACAGTTGGAGATAGTTATGCGGAATTCATACTCATCAGCCTATCAGTGAACGCTATGATATAATGATATTAGTTATGTTGCAATCTCATTCAGCCTCGTCTCTCCCTCGTCACAGACATGCACGAACCCAAGCAGCACTGACGGCCCTGACTTTGGTTTAACACCACCATGGAGTCCTCCTCTGAAACCCAACAAGAGCCTGAGAAAACTTTGGTGAGTCAACACACATGTATTTACAGGCTCTCCCACACGTACCTGGATGTAAGGGCTCATTTCAAAATAAGAGTCTCACATACTGTTTTGAAGTAAATGTCCATAATAAACTTGCCTGCACAGCGTACAAGACTGTGGAGAATGCTTCCATATGTAAACAGACTTACAATCACATACGGTTATGGTAATTGGAATGCATCAATGTGTATGATTTTTGTGAAGTTTACATGGAATCTGCAAGAACATGTGTTGTTTTGCTCCATTTGGGATGTAATTGAAGTACTGATGTGCATGTCAATGTACTGAATGATTGATTAGTTTAAAAAAAAAAATGTACTCAAGGTTATAGTTTTAGAGTTAGTTTTAGATCTACATTCTGCATCCCATTGCCGCTAGGACATTGCTAATTGTCTATATAGTTGCCGTCTTGTTGTCATCACTGTAATGGCAGCAGTGATTGCACATCCAGGTTATGAGTTCACTTGTTAAACCTTCATGATTAGCTGAAGGTGCCACAAACTTGTCGGGGAGAATACATTGCTGCATGTAATCATAAACTCCTGTCAGTGTGTGTGTGTGCGCGTGCGTGTTTGTTAGTAGAGAGACAAGACAGCCACAGTATTGTCAGTTGTTGTTTGTGCAACTAAAGGTCACACAGCAATGTGTGTTTTCTCAGTTCTTCTCCCCCCGAGAACCGCTGACATATGCTGAAATATGTAAATGGTAATCAAACAAATGGGCCTTAATGTATAAAGGACACAGTCATGGTGCAATCACTTCCACAGTTCTTGTTCCTTGCTGCTGTGAATCCCTCTTCGGTTTGCTTAGGTATTTTGTTAGATTTTACAACATAGCGCTCTAGCTTGTTCAGGCATCGCTCTTGTGCTTCCTGTTGGATCAAATCCTCTTTCCAAAGAAACCGCACCATCCAAACGTTCTCAGGCCTCTTATGGTCATACGTTATTCATCTGGATTTGAAAGAACAAAAGGAGGAAAAGCTCCTGTCTTTGAACAAACAAGATGCATGGATGATGTAATGCAACCCCATTTATTATGTCATATAGCAGGTAATAAGTGGCACAGCCTCCTCTCAGCTTCAAGGCCTGCGGTTATGTCCTTCCACCTCACCTCCATCATAATTCCCTCTGCCTGCCTAACTCAGCAGGAAGACATTTATAATTGCATATAACCTCAGTGATAACGGTGCTGGCCGGTTCGCCCCAGGGCTTTCACACACAGTGACACAAAATGGGACTCTATTTGCAGCAAATCCAAGAAGCCCCCTCCTCTTTGTCTTCATGGTTTCTATGAGAATGCGTTTCAATAACCCTCAGTCTTATTATTGTAATCGAAATTTCTTACCCCAGCCTCTGCACGGCCTGTTTTAGTTGCTACACAATTACGAGTTACATGAATTGGTTTCTGCATTTTCGATGTCGATGAATGTGCAATAAATCATGTTTGTTGAGCCCTGTCGCCGGTGTGCTGCTATCAGCTTGATAACACATTATGAGAGACTGTGGTGCCAGGATAGTGTGAGACCTGGACTGCAGGACGTATTCTGTTGCTGCCACGTCCCGCTGTTTTCTGAAAGGACCCACTTGGTAGTAAAGATGGCTCCAAGCGCAAGATGAAAGCCACTGGGAAATCTGCCAGGTGTCTGCTGCTACAATCCTCTCTCTGATGTCCCCACAGTCCAGAGATGCCTAATGATGGTTTATTGCACCCCCAAGTCTGGAGAACTTTCAAAATGTGATGGTGGCATTTTCCCTATTATTATTTCATCTCATCTCATCTCATCTCATCTCAGGAACAAGATAGTTACCATTTCCCATCTGGTGTAACGTGGACTAAAGAGCTATTCTCCCCAGAATCTCCCCTTCGCCACTGAACCAGGATCACCCTGACACACACTGAAGTGTTACACAACTTGATTTTTGAAAAGCCTGTGTTAATGGCAATTAAATATGGCACAGTCTGACCCGGTATGACCCCATTATTGGCTACCATGGATACCACTAATAGGTCTCTGCAGTGTTGGTCAAGAATATGCACTCTCATCTAGTCTGCATTAAATAACACTGCATCCATGATGTCTTTAATTTTTTTTTACCATGGGATTTAACATTCAATTGGCTCTGCTGTTAATAAATGATTTCGGAAAAAAAAGAGAAACGCCAAGGCTGAGCCAACCTCTGTATATCAGTGGTTGGATCCGGTGGGCTAAGGACAGAGCCAAGCTGACAGCCTGAGCTAATGAGACGCATTCTCATCGCTAAACTTAGTTTAAAGTAAACAGGAAAAGCGTGACGATCTCCTCGGCTTTGGCTTGGATTTAGTCTTGGAAACTGAAGAAGTGAAGAAGCCTGAGATGAACTTCTCTCAGATACCATGACCTGGATGACTGTGAGCCCTCACACACAGTTTGAAATGGATTTTTACTGCTACGCTGCATGGCACAAGTAAAGTAGGGTTTCTCTAAAAATGTGGAGTCATTTACACATACACAGATAATGACCTTTATGATAACGAGAACCATTAAAGTGTTTCACTCAGCACCAGGGGAAGTTGCAGTATGTGTGGAAAAAGAATGACCTTTCAATCACAAGCTTTGTCTGAATCATGAGCTTCTGCTTCTTTAAAAGGAGGTGAATTACTACCTGCTTGTTGGAATAAAAACTTAAAAACAAATTCATATTATACTAAGTGCACTGCACGGTGGTAAATAAGCTTACATGACTGATGGTATTGGCTGCATACTGCTATAAAAGTCCTCATGTGTGCCTCCTTTGCCAGCACAGAACATTTTTTGAGGATATAATCTTCTCTGGGCTTAACCCTATAATGTGATTCATGGTCATCTCTCTCAGTAGTGCACATTTTGCTTTTATCTTAGAGAGACCACCGTGTGTGCGTGCGTGTGTGTGTGCGTGTGTGCGTGTGTGCGTGTGTGCGTGCGTGCGTGCGTGCGTGCGCGCGAGAATACAGTCAAGTATGTTAATGGCAACGGTAGCAGGCTAGAGTGCATGATTGCATGAATTATTGGTCCCATTATAAGTTGGCAGGGTTGTTGCATCATCCTCCATCCTCTGGGGTGATTTTCCATGATGACAGTGGAGATTGGCTTGCTTGCTTACTTTGGTTTACTGGTGCAGAAGGGCCTCCATCAACGAGAGCATCAAGTGAATGAGAAAGGGCCATGTGGTTACAGTGGTTGTGCCTGAGGGTGTAGACTACATGCTAGAGAAATTCATATTCACACACACACACACACAAGCGTTGTGATGCATTGTAAACACGATGATTTACTTCCTCAATTTGTAGCGGATATTATTGACATGCAAAAGTGAGGGTACAAACCGTTGTGCTGTCGGTAAGAAGTGCTCGAAGGGGAAGAAGTAGAGATAAATGGACTGACGCAGATACCCAGAGAGAAAAGGAGTGAAGGATAAAAAAGCACAGGGAGCTTTGATGCCAGATAAAAGCTAAGGAAACACAAAAAAAATGCCATTGAAAGAGCAGCATTACAAGAATGTTTACTCCTGAATGGTGAGCAGAGAGGAGAAAAAAGACTAAGAGAGAGGGAGAAGGAGAGACACGAGTTGCCTTGTCTCCTCCCTCCAGCATTTCCTCTGTGTGTGTGTGTGTGTATGTGGAAAAGAAAAGGCTGAGCTCAGTGACTTGTTGTACCAGGTTTAGTATAACCAGGCGGCGGCAGCAGCAGCGGCAGCAGCAGCAGCAAGCTCACTTCCCTCGACTGACGCTAAGTACACATTTCCTCTCCATCTGTAAGTCAACCTTATACCTGTCGAGTTACAAACACTCATATAGGGGGTGTGGATTGTGTGTAAGATTGACCTGAAGCTGATTATATGTAATATTTGTACTGTTTGGAAAAGAATATTGCTGTGTGTTCGAGTAATTGTCGCCTTGTGTTGCTGTAAAAGTTACCAGGTTGGTTCTGAGCATCGTCCCCAAAATAGCTGTGCTTTCAAGAGCGGTGTCACCTCTCTGACTTGACTCGTCTCTGGTATATAGTCCACTGTGCTCTTATTGTGTTGATTTGTTGTTTGCTCTGTGTCCTGTATGTTGTCACTGAGTAAAAAACCATTCAGAGCCTTGATTTGCTCAAGGAGCTATGTGTGTGTGCGTATTCTAATTTGGTGACGCTGCTTCTCAGACCGGTGGAGACTGTTATGTAGCTGAATGCGTGTTGCTTTAGGTGAATGGAGAAGACTGCAGCTCAGGCTCATAGCGAAGGCATGGATCCAATCGAACCTAATGCGAGAGGGGAGGCTTGTCTCTGGTTGCTTACAACACAGGAAGGAGAGCAAGGCCTGCCAGCTCCTGGCAGGCACATTAGTACATTATAGAAACACGATAGCTTCTTAATGCACTGCTCTCAATTCCAATTAAAAACACAACAACACACTCAAGTCAAATGTAAAAACAACAGTCGATCTGGCAAATTCTGGAATTAATTAAAAAGACGGAGATGCATTTCTCGATGACAAGCTATGCTTAACAAAACAACTTATTTGAAAATGTCAAATGAATAGTTTATAGAGTGATAAACTACCAGCCTCCCTTAACAGCAAGAGGAGGCTGGTAGCTGGGATGGATGGTGTGTGTAATCAGTTTGACAGTATTAGCGAAGGCCTGCACTAATTCATTGTGGTCAGTTGAAGATTGAATTGATGCTACGCTCCTTCCCATACGCCACACTGCGGTGTTAGCTTTGTGGAATCAATTTGACGTTTCAAGTCAGGGGCAACACAAATGCTTATTTGTAATCCTACCATTATAACCATCATTTGTAGCAAGTGTTCCCACTGTGTATGCTGTTATACAGAGCATTAACACTGATGTTTCAGTTGTCACAAATGAGCTCTTCAGGCCTCATGGTGATTGGTTTTATGTCATTCTTTAATTCTAAATGGTCAATAGTTCCATTTCTTTCGCCATTCACCTTTACAGCGTTGGATGACGGCCAACTTTGACAGACCGACACTGAGCTAATCAGCAGTTGCGCTGTACAACCTTTATTTTTGAGTCTAGAATGAACCACAGTCCTTGAATGGTGGTAGATTAGTCTATCTACAGAAAAGCACTGGATTACCTTTGAATATGTCTTTGAAAATTGTGTACAATTCTATAAAGGTTTCATCTGTTACATACCTATGGCTCTCTCATTCATAAGGAATAACTAGTTAATGAATGGGTAGGAGTAAAAGTAAAAGCACACAATAATAGTCAGCCGTTCCTCTCCTTAGTCTTAGTAAATCGAACATTGGCAATTTCTTCTTCTTCCTTAGTATTGCCACTGGCCTTCATCATGAGAGTGATTATCCTACCACCTCCTCACTTTGCCTGTGCCCAGAGACCCCCTATGGTGATGAAACTGAGACTTGCCTTTTTAGAGGAACGACACGCTGAAAGGCTACAGTTAAACAAAACACGGTCTGCATCCTGTTTCAGGTTGGCTGTCAAACCAACGTCCGTCTGTCCACCCGCACGTCCTCGCTTCTACAGGAAAAACAAAATGTGCAACTGATCCCTTTGTACACCAACTAGCATTCTTTTCTCAAGATCATCACCCCCTGGTCTCCTCTGTTCAAACACAATTATGTTTCATGTAAGCAGCGACGAGAAAGGGGAGAGAATATATATTTGTTGCTTGTTTTTGCTCTAGTGTAGGAATTTGCCAGGCTGCTAAGTATTATCTCTTTTTGGATTTCCTGTCAAAGCTTCCCATTCCCTCTCTTCCCTCCTCCCAACCATATCAATAGCAGTCAAATTGAGGTCAAATAGATCTTACGCAACATTTGACATCCTTCAGTTAGGGCTTCAAGCTGGCTGCATTATCCAGAGGAACTTGATTGATTGCAGGGAAAATTGAAGAGCTTCGATCTTCCCTTCAATTTGCAATCAGGAACCAGGATTCCGTTTTTTTTTTGGTCCCATACCCGCTGAGTTTTGTGTTATGTCCCTTGTTTTAATTCATATAATCTTAACTCACTCCCACTCCTGATTTTAAGTCTTAAGAATATGCTATTTTAGTTGTGAACTTGGTCAGCATGTATGAATCACTTACGTATTGCCTTTTGGGAATTACTTGGAGCTTCTATCACTTTGGACAGCATGTTATTTTCTGTCTCTAAAAGGCTTTGCTAGATAAACCCCAATCAGTTAGTCATACACTATAAATGAACAGAACAGCCCATTTTCTGTCCTTCCCTAGCAACTGATAAGATATTTGTAAATGGAGAGAACGATACCTGATTGCAGATATGCAGCTGATTCAGTTCTCATTCAGTTGAAGACATTGTTCAGTCTGACCTTCATCCACTCTTAAAGCAGCAGGTTTAGACTCCCTGCCAGGCAGCAGCTCCCCTCACTGATGGCCCTGCGCTTTGCCCACCTGCTTCCCCTGCAAAGTGAGCAAAATCTCTACCGACTCACCCAATTTTGGTATTTTATAATTACAAACCACTTCTGTCACTTCCTGCCCTCACTTCCTTTTCTTTTTCCTTTGGCAGCTTCGTCTCTCTGTTCTCTGTGTCTGGTGCCTCTTAGGCCACCTGTCCAGATTTACAGAGAGACTAAATATTGTGCACGTGTCGAGAAATGCTGCCTGCCTGCCTAAACACTCACTCAACGACAAACCACGAAGGCAACGTGAACATTTATCAATATTTAATCTCCTCCTCATCTACGTTCCCTTTGTAGGTTTTTAAGTACATATTAAAACATAAGACCGAACACTAAACACTAACATTCATATCAATCTGCTACCTTTTTGTATGTCATATGTGGGGATACTGTATTCAAAGGAGGAACCTACTCAAAAACGGGTACCTTTACATGCATGTGAAGCTTTTGATGTTATTAATGCGATTAAGCAATCTAAATGGATTTATTCAGTCAGCATATGCTGCCTCTGCATGTGTTTCCCTGATGGGAGGACTCATACCGATTACAGTAGTGAGGAATATGGCACCCAGATCATCTACCACAATATAGGAGGTTTGAGTCCTCGTCTGCAAAATGACATTGCAAGGAGCTGATAGAAATAAATTGTAGCTTTTTCCAAGAATTCATTGAGTGCTGCTGCCAGACGGTCAATTGTGTTTCCTGTCTTGGCTCAGGTGTTAATTTAGTGTCTTGGCCGGGTCAGTGAAGCCAAGCTCTCCCTGCCCAGCTGCTGAGACGCTTTATTTACTGTGTGGGTGTGTTTTGGTGCAACTCCATACTTGCTGTAAATCAGCATCTGTATCGGCAGCACCCAATAACTGTACTTCATAGCTTCGGCCTGAGATGAGTCCCATGCTGACAGAGGTGACATGTTTTTGATGGATAATGCCACCATGACACTGCCACATGCTGGCCTGAACCCACTGTTTTCACACTCCGCTAGGGCTGCCGAGGACAATGGGGTGGTATCTGCTGGAATACATTACCAGGGCTCAGAAAAGACATTGGAAGAAATGTGCAAATCTTTGCCTTGGGGCTCCACATTTTCTTTCCTGTCTGACTTGGCCTTGGTGATGCTTTCTACCAGTGTGTTTTATCTATAGAATGGATGACTTTGCAGGAAACCTCCTGAGCCACAGGCAGAGGGACATTGTATGGCAATTAGGGCAATATTAAAATCTTTCAATGATGCTAGTTCTAGTATTACTGGTGCTATATCTTTGGCAGTGATGTATTTAAAGTGATGCATTTAGATGGAAGAGATTAAAGACTTTGAATTTGTGACTTTTTGGTATTCTGGATTCAAATTGCCATGTTCTTCCAAATTGAGATGACATTTTCTCAATTGAATGTGTGTGTGTTCAATATGTAGCAGTTTTAATGAGGAAGATATTAAGTGACTCAGATAGGGATCTGAGTAGGACAAACCCAGATTTGGACATCCCTAAGCAGCCTTGTGTGGTGTGTCAGGTTGCTTACCTAAACTGGACACACAGAGAATAATGCCAGTTTACTTGACTAGGCACAGAGAGTGAAAGGGGATTAGGGCATCGAACGAACGCTCTGGCTTTCCTGGAAAAGTGGGATTTTCCTGAAAGAGCCAAGAGAATTGCAGAGGAAATGTTCTGATGTAAAATGATTAGACTAAATATGAGGCCCTGGAATTGTGCAAAAATGTCACAATTTCCTTGGGATCTGTAGAATATCCTAAATGCCTCATTACATGGAGTACAATAAATCTCTTTCCACTCGTGCAGTCATTAGCTTCACAACAATAAACCTGTGAGCTAGTTTAAACAGTGCTGATTAATTCGAGAGTAATAACAGCTGCTGTGAGAAATGTCATTATGGCGTCTGGTGGGCTGCAGAAGTTGCTATTAACCTAAATGGCTGTTCATTTACTACCAGGGCGCAACCCCTATAACAAGACAGTAGCACGCAACCATGTTATGTATAAGCCTTAAAGTCTTTCTGGGGGTCCAGTGTTTACGTTGACAAGTTTGCAAGTTAAATGAACACAATATTAGTGGATGTATGCTGGTTCCACCTGTTTAAAACTCTTGCTGCCAGTGTATTAACAATTTGCAGTTGACATATTTGGGAATTAAGCTGTGAAATCCCGACTCGCTATTTCCTCTGCTTAAAAAAACATCTTATGACAAAGATGAGATGGGAAAAGAGCTGCCAGTCATGACTCGGCTATCGGGTTGTCATTCTGAGAAACAGTTTTTTAGTGTGATACCTAGAAAGCGGTTTCTCTTCTTCTCTCTCTCTCTTTTTCTCTCTGCCTTTCCTCTACCATTCTTCTTCTCTTTTTTAGACCACATGCACGCAGAATGGGGCGGAGCATTTGTTCAAAGTCACATTCTTCTCAGCTATATGCTATATCAAGTTCAGCTGCACATTACAATCCTCTCAGTATTGAGCAAATTATCAGGTGTTGGCTACACAGCATTCACTCATATCATTTGAAATATTAGTATAACTGAAGTAGGGTCGAAGCTGGATACCTTTACATACACAAAGGATAGACAACAGGGCTGTTGTCATTATCCTCCACCATCCTGTTGCTAAAAAGAAAGCGGGTCAGAAATGTGCTGCGAGTGATGTTCAGACATTATGTAATATGTCATGGCATTTTCCCCTGTTCAGGGGGAGAGAAAGCGTGCTGTGACCGAGCTTTAATAGTGTCAGAAAAGTTCAGCATAATGTAATTCCAGTGTGTGTATGGACTATGAAACCTATTTGGATTTGATGCATTTCTTAATACGTACGAGTAAACAGTTGTTGCTGTTATCGTACAGGTTTAGCATGAGCTGAACGCAAAAAGATAATAATGGTGAAGGATGAATAGCTCATTTACCACCAGTGAGGCAGTTTGAAAAGCTGTTCTTAACGGGACTAGAGCTCAACAAACTGTTTTTCTTTGACTTTTCTGATTAAGTCAAGATTGGAAACTGGTTATGTTCTCATCACACTACTTCACAATGAAATTTGCAGATGCCAGAGGAAAAAACAAGAAAAAGCAGCTGATTTTTGTTGCCCGTTGCTGTTGCCTCTGCGTTGCCCTTCACCAGACCTTCAAAACACACCCTCTAATACCTTGTACACAACAGTGCTGCAGGCGCAGATTAGGCTCAAAGTGGTCTGAAAAACCTGATAAAGATCAAACAAAAGCCTCCCACACCCACCAAAATGTAACCTTGTCTTGGCCCGGCTTCAGCTGATCCTTTTCCTCTGGGGAATTGTAAATGATGCTGAGTCATGGCTTCTTTTTTTATTGAAATCTTAATTCATTCAGGAAAGGTGGCTGACAGGTATGGCATTTTCAGCTTCTCTGCCCCGTTTGAAATACCAGCTCATCTCACATCTCAGTGTTTAACCTTTCGTTTCAGACGGGCTGCTTTTCCCAAAGTCACTTGAACAGCAGGGTTAGGCTGGAAGATTATAAACTCTGAGAATAGTTACTGAGGTTTCTGAAGCGGCTATAAGAGGCATGTTAAGGGGTCAAGAAAAGGTGACATTTTTGCAAACTTATACAGTATGAGCGTCAATATGAAGTAGCAGCGTTGATGGTCAAAGAAAAACAGTTTGTTGAGCTCTAGTCCCGTTAAGAACAACTTTTCAAACTGCCTCACTGGTGGTAAATGAGCTATTCATCCTTCACCATTATAATCTTTTTGCGTTCAGCTCATGCTAAACCTGTAGCGTGGTAGGCAGTAGTCGAGTGGGTAGAGCTTCCGCTTGGGAACCGGAGGGTTGCCGGTTCGAGTCCCTGCCGAGGTGCCCCTGAGCAAGGCACCGAACCCTCAATTGCTCCCCCCTCTGCGAAGGGTGGTAATGTAATGAAATGTAAGTCGCTTTGGATAAAAGCGTCTGCCAAAATGATCGTAATGTAATGTAATGTAATGATGGTTTATAATCATTCCTGTCTTGTTGTCAGGAGGTGTAGGGTCAGGTGGAATTGACTGCCCTTTCTCATTGCGGTATTATGAGATCTACAGTAAGTGTGTAAGGTGTAAGGTGTCTTTGTTAGCGTGTTTGCTTTGAGTCATTATTTGCCTGCACCCTGATCAAACAGCAGAACCAGGTTCGTTCGGCATCCCGTATTGCAACAATTCCAGCTTGTCCGTATCTTCAGGTGATGACATGATGTCTCTTAAATGCAAAGCAGATTACACTGCATGCATGCACACATTGTTTGCAAAATAGGGCTGAGTGGTGTATCACATTTTTATTGTTATTGCTATAAGTCAGTGGTCCCCAAACTTTTTCTTTCGCGCCCCCCTTTTAGAAATCAGAAGTTTTTTGCGCCCGCAGTACGGCAGTACATGGGACGTATCACACATCTCTATCACATCATCCAATAAGTCACGTCTTGTATCCCCAATGTTGTTCAGCCTTATCAAAGAGTGCACAAAAACAAGTTTTCCTCTGCATGAAATCAGGAAGCCAAAACTTTATTTACATCCTCTAAAGCTCCATTTAGGCCCAACGTCTGTTTTCTGCACCTAAACTAAATGAGGTAATTGACGCTGACTTTGAAAAATTTGTAAATCAGTTGTTCAAGGTCACATATTTGTCATTCCAGTTGTCATGTGTGCCGTGCATTCACCGCCAGTCAACTATTTCTAAACACAAGATTATAGTTATTATGTTCACCACTTTGTCAGTGAGACAGATGAATTGGCTTCAGGCTGCAGTGAATGACAGAAAAGGAAAGGGAAAGGCCATTGTCTGTGTCAGGGTGGCCTCAATACAAGTACTTAAAACCCGACTGGTTAAGTGGAGCTCATTTGTAGCTTAGAGGGGAAGAATATGTTTGGAAGGAGCAACTAAGTCTAAAGAAAAATGGTTTGCTATGATGAAAATGCCATGGAATTGTTTGGTCTCGCTTCTCAAATAAATGAGGATGTGTGTCTTTTATCTGCTCATATTGTAAACCGCATAATCTCGAGTGCTTTTGCAAAATGTTTCGACATAGATATAGAATACAATCTAAACCATTTAATGAACCATTATTTACCCAGTAATGATAAAAAAAATCAGTTGCAGGCTAACATTGTGGAATTCAATTCACTTGTTTTTTTCTCCCTAATGTTTTGCATTCAACACTAGTTCCTCTATCCATTTCAATTCTAGTGAGTAATGTCTAAGAACATATTTCCCCGAAGACTAACCTCTGAAACAATGAATTTGAAATGACTGGTTTAATCATGTCATGTTAGCTACTTGTTATTTAAAAACCTGAGCCCAAAAACGAGGCAGTTGGACCGCGAAATACAAACCTTTCCGCCCCAATACCTTTCATTGAACGAAACTAACGGCAATCGATACATCTCAGATCTATTAAAGTAAAGGAAGAAAGAGATGGAGATCGTTTTTTTGATACAGAAAGAGGGGAGAATAGAGGGAGAGGAAGAGGGAAGTAAGAAATGCTGACTGGGACCTATGGAATGTGATACACAGGTAGACACAAGTGTATAAGGAGACGAGGGGACGGTGGCTTGGGCTGCCGTGTACAGTCGGGTTGTTTTATAACAGTGTTTTTGGAGATAGTTTGTGTTCATTGTCGAAGTATAACTAGTGAGGTCGCATTATAAAGACACCAATCTTACTGTGTTAGTCAAACTATCGGTCTCTTTAGTTCACACTACAATTGGTCTGTCTTGCATTTATGTCCCCCGACCCCAACTTTCATCCGTTGGATCAAAATCATCCACACTGCTTGCTTTTGAATTGATAGCCAAGAAAGCTTTTCACATGCTAATACTGGCCTGCCACATGTGGCCACCAGACAGAATGCCAGCAGTGTGTGTTGGACGTGTGAGCTCATTACACTGTAACCAAAGTCTTCCTCTGAGGCTGCCTTGTGACACTGTTTCTATTTTTTTCTCCCTGACAATTTCCGATTATTTCTAGCACCTCATTTTGTCTTGCGGTCTTTTTCTTCCCACGCAGCCATACGCTCATCTGTATAATTAATCAGCATTAATAATCAGGTGCGGCTCTCAGGCTTTTGTAAAGAGCATCGCACGTAATCACGATCAGCTAGTGGTGGTTGCCATTCAAAGCTCTTGGGGTGAAATGCTGAAAGACAAATGGAATATGAAGGAGGAACGGTGGCATGTTTTAGGATGAGGCACAGATGAGCCAGTTTTACTGCCGTGATCCAGGACAATCGTAGTTTGCCAAACTGAATGTGAATACAAGGTGGCTAGTTTTGATCCCTTTTAACCTTTTGTAATTAAAGTGCATATTTCCATGTCCTTATTGTCAGTCATGTGTGTATTTTGAAAGCTTTGGAATGCTTTCATGTGCAAAGAAACACATCGATCTATTTCCATTCTCTATTGCTGCAGCACTGCTGTTCACACTGATTTAAAAGGGTTCATTTTAGGTATGGGCTCCTCAAGACCCCCTCCTGAGAAGCTTACCCTCATCTCATTTGGCAGCAGCACAATGAAACACAGATGTCTGAGGAGGTAAACTGACAAAAAGCACAATATATCACCTGTAATTGAGGATTTCAACCTTTCAGCCTTCTTGCCATAGCATCATCTGACCTCCTATATGTACAATAAGTGTTTTGCTGCACTGAATGAGCGACTGGTGAAACTGTACTGAAATCCAACAAGGTAATGGGCTCAGCCAAGACTGAATTAGAATTGCACTCTGCTGAAGCTTTTCCACAAAATCTTATTAATCATCCTCTGACATTCGGATGTTCCTAATCTGCTCGTGTTATTGCTGTGAAGAGTTCTTAGAGTTCTCTATCCTCTCAGTCTGTGGCTCTAAGGGTTTGAACCAATCAGAATTGCGTGATTTGACTTTCCCTTCCTGATTAACTTAACGGTATCCAATCAGTAGCATTGTTTGCCTCGGCTCTCTCCTCCAGGTCTCCTGTGGTTGTTTTGTCTGACAGTGGGTGATCCTTCCAGCTTCCATACTACCCCACATTAGCTCCACAGATTGTTAGTTGCATATAAATATATATATATATATTTTTTTGTATATAGCAGTGTTTCATTTCATTGGTTTGTGCTGATTATGTGTGACTGTCAGCCAAAGCAACTTGTTTATGCTCCTCACACAGGAGTTCATATATTTCTCTGGCTGTGTCATACATGAGATTTTGTAACATAATCAGAACCAGTCTGGGACCTGAGTGTGGTCTGGCTCATTGGTTGTGGATCTTTGGGGCAAACCTCCAGGCTGAATAATGTACATATGTTTGAAGAAAATGATTGGCGTGTAAGTGTGTAAGGAGGGTTATAGTCGGGTGTACAGTGTGTTGTGAGAGTGTTGTTTTATCCATTTCCCCTGTGTTCCCGTCCATAGCCTCAATCTGTTGCCAGTTCTGTGTCCTTCATTATCATTTTGCTGAAACTAATGTCTGTTTTCCTTTTTTTTTCCGTCTCTTGTCTCCTCTTTTTCTTTTTTTGTTGTCCTGTGTGGCTGTGGCCTCTCCTGATGCTGCTGTTGCTGCTGCTGCTGCCGCCACCAACCAACCACCACCGCCAACATCTGGTCAACAACACATGATGGATGCCCCACTTCCCTTCTCCTCTCTTCATTTTCACCCTAAACCTCACTCTCATCCCTGTATTTCTTGCATTCACCATCATCTTCATGTCTCTCACTCTTTTTTCTGCTCTGTCTCTACATTCTTTCCCCTTGTCCCTCTGTGTTTATTCTGTCCCCTTTCCCCCTCTTGTCCTTCCCTTTTTCTACCTGGCCTTTCTGGCCTGTTAGCATCATGCAGAGTTCAGAGAGCACCATGCCACCTCCGGTAAGCCAGCAAGCTTTTCAGAGGGGGGGCTAAGGGAAAACAGTAAGGGGAAGGGCAAGGGTTGATGTCCTGAGATACAGTGGTCATTTTTACGTGTGGGTGTGGCTTTGGACCCATTTATATCTGAGAATGTTACATGAATTGCAGTAATTTCATATAAACCCACATGGAAATGCCAAAGAACTGAAGCTGCTGTAAGTACCGTGTATGTATTTCAAATCTGGTATATGACATTTGCATGAAAGAAACGAGACAGAAAAACTTGGTAGTTGGTATGATAGCCATCATGGTTGATCAAGAAAGGGAATAGCACCACCTTGAGAAAGTCAGTATCTCAATATAAAACCCAAGGAAAAAGACACCTAGTATGGACTTTTTAAGATGTTGAGGCTGTCTCTAAGCTGCCATCTTTGAAAACATTCTCTCCTAAGGGGAGATTTAGTGGCTGGTAATGTCACCATCTGCTGTTTAACACCATATATTTAAAATAAACGAGACCTTTTTGAGCTACTTGGAGCATATAGGGAAAGCACGTTTCCTTTAATGTGTGCAGTTATACTATATTTGGGTTTCTGTCCTATAACCACTTTGCCATAGTGACCTGCCTGTGATAATGCTGTCTGCTGCTTCTCTGTGTGTACATCTACATTCAAATGCAGACACATTTCTACATTATGACTTGGAGTGTGTTAACATAAGACATTCTGTTGTTCTGACACATACTGTTATACAGTGTCACAACAAAGCTGTCAAATGTTTTTTTTTTTAAGTAGACATTAACCAACCTTAAGATTTAAAGAAAATTTACTTATTTTGTCCTCTGCCTTCTGCTCTCAAAAATGTGCTGCTTTTGCGCACACAATAAAATAAAGAGAGTTGTCTAAATGATTAGAATATATTATTAAACACAATATTGCACCTACCAAATGATCCACAAGAGGGCAGCCTGTATGCCGTGGTAAGTGCACAAGATGGCTCAGTATCTGACCTATCTCTTTTATCTCTCCCAATCTTCTCCTTACTCTCTCATCTCACCCTCCCTCCACGTTCCTCTTTCCTCTCCTTTATGGTTCCGTCTCCGCTCGCCTGTCTGTAGCTGCCGTAGTGAGCGGTGATGAGCCCGTCCTTCTGACCCCAGGCAGGATGAGCCAGCGCCAGGCGAAGGAGCGGGACAAGGAACGGGAGAAGGAGCCGGGACTCCAAACGCCTAATAGGGAGCACATTGCCACCCCCTCCTCCCTAAGCCCCGGGGTCAGCTACAGCCATGGTAAGATATTTTTCAACACCACGCAATGGAGAGGTACAAGATTTACATTCAGGCTTA
The DNA here is from genome assembly GCF_046128005.1 of Genypterus blacodes. NCBI lineage: Eukaryota > Metazoa > Chordata > Actinopteri > Ophidiiformes > Ophidiidae > Genypterus > Genypterus blacodes. Next base: position 1,329,389 of record NW_027466821.1, read on the forward strand.
ATTGTGTCATGGCCGCTGTCATTCAATGAAATACCCTGCAAACGCATTTGCATTCAAGCTTTTGCACACTATAATGCTGAACCGAAGAAGATGTATTCTGCAAATGTATAAGAACAAACAAACTGTCTAAAAATATTTTTGAGTAAGTTGAACAACCTCAATCAACTGTGTCAACTGGGCTTTAGACTGGAAGTGGACTTTTGCTATAAACTATGGTTAATAACTTTCCAGAGTGGGCATACAAGTCTTAGTGTTCACACTGCATAATAAAAGAAAGGACTGCAGACCTACTTCCTACCAGAAGAGGGAGTAAGCATACCAAGGAAGATCTGTTTCATAGCTTATGGAATCATAGCTCACCTTATCACATTTGTGTGCATGTAAGCTCACCACAGACTCAATAACAACTGAAGGCTTCAACATAAGCTTCCTGCGGGTCAAGTGTAAACCACGGATGCCTGCTTTCATGAAGCATTATTTATCCATAATCCAATTATCCTGCTTCTGTCCTGTACCTGACCTTATGCAGTTGAGCCAAATTAGTAAACTCATTAAAGAAAATCCTTATCTTAGTCTGCTCTCCTAGCCAACCGATTCCCTCACCACTGAATGTACTTCCAAGAACAGAATCATCTTGTTTCCCAAACACAGAGAAAGTAAGCATCGTGCAACGGCAACAAGCCTGCAAGTAGTAATGCCTATGCTTGTCTCAAATCATCTCACCATAACCGCATCTGTTAAAAAAGGAGGGAGCACAAAGGGTTTGTTAGTGGGCTACCAGCTCCCTGCAGCCCTGAAGTGGGTATCCACGGCAACTCTTTGACTACTCTGTGGCATCACGTCAAAATGATGACGGTGTATGCCTTGATTTGTTTTCCTTCTTGGATGATTGAATAGTTTCTCAGTTTATTGCCTGCAGCATTGGATGACTAAAGGGCTTATTTCGGGTGCTTGGAACATCTGAGGGTGTCATAAAGTGACGACTGTTGCTGCGACATATGAATCATGTGGAATTGTACAGATAAGCTGGATGGTGGTTTTTTGTTGGCTTCATTTGGTAACTGCGTACTGCTCAGTGAAGAAACGATACAATTTCTATACGATGATGACAACCAATTTGTGATGAAATTTGCTCACTTGACTGATTACATTTATATTGGTTAAATCTGGATATTGATGTACTCTATTCCAAACATGAATATGATTGATTGCGTCATGGGGTTTGGTCACCAATCATATTCTTCTCATACTGTTCCACACGATCATCTGACACTACTATTAGTCTTTTGTGTATTTGATATGAGTATTGTATTGAATGGTTGTGAGTATTGTCATTTGTTTTTATGTGTACTTGAGCATATGTTGAGTCTAACATCTAACCTTTCAGTGGGATATTATTTACCCACTTGCTTTCCTATGCACACACACACACACACACACACACGCACACGCACACGCACACGCAGATCTTTAGGAATCCTGGCAGACAATGTATGTGTATAGTGATATCATCGGGTTTCTGCCACCATCAGTTTGTTTCTAAAACTGCTGCTATAATTCCTGCAGCTGCCACAGTTGTAACTGCTACTACTACTACTACTACAGGAAAAGACATGTGATGGCAGCAGTGTTTAGACTATTTAGGAAATGTGTTAATTTATTTTGTATTCAATGCGAACGGCATAAAATCTTGGGCCTTTATCTAGTATTTAATCACTGTATGAAACATTTTTTATTACCTCTTCTTGAATGTATTCAAATTCCCATCTTATACAGTTTAAAGTGTTGTGATGTGTATGTAGATCGTTTCAAATGAGGTTTTTAGCGACAGTTACCAGACATCAACATCATCACAGGAAAATCTTGTTAAGTATTTATTTCTTTTTAGTTTAATTCCGGCAGCATTTGTAATGAAAGTTGGTTAGTGTTGACATTAATTAGTTATTATAGTTATTATTAATGGAGTAATTAGCTTTATCGATTTATCTTGTGTTGTCACATGCAGGCAGACAAAGTAGGGTAGTCTGGCTGCCAAATGAGCCTCATTTTCTCTGTCTGACTCACTGAGAGCAAAAATAAACCTTGGAGGTTTTTTGACAGGCCTTCAATGGGCTTTGTAGCTGCTCTCGCTTGAACTGTCTCTAGTGACACACTCCTCCTTCTGCATAAATGAAAAGGAAGACGGGGGTAATAGGGAGATAGTGAGACGGGTGGCGTGTGTATAAAATGCAGGAGAAGCATAAGAGATGCACAGAAATGTAAAAAGTAGAATGGAAACAGACTCGGAGAAGAAGAAACATAAGTGAGTGAGGTGAAGAGGCAAAGATTGAAAGAAGGGAATGAAAAAGGGAGAGATCGGGTGAGGTCAGTATGGATTTAAGATCAGCCTTGGGGATTATGCACCATCAAACAGAGTTAGCAGCATGCAGGGGGCTGGTTTTACCTCTACCCTCAGCCAGTGCCGCGCCTGCATTCCCTCCTCCGTCTCTGCTCTCATCCAATGAGTGTCTGAGCCTCGGGAAGCCACAGTGCCATGGGGGACTTGGCCTGACAGAGTAGAGATGTAGCGTAATGAATACTCTATGGAAGTAAGGAGGACGGGACGATATGACGGCGACTACCTGGGCCTTTGGAGCCTGAGCTCTGCTCGGATGTCCGAAGGCCTGTCTGGAATTACACAACATGGATTTAAAGAATTGGTGATTGTGGCATGATTTGGGCTATTAGGCTACTGTCAGATCTTGATTTGTGGATATTCTTAAGGTGCTGGGTTTAATCTGAAGGAAAGCAAGGTATGGACTAGTGATAGGAAAACAGTGTATGTGCTGCTAGTTTGAGAACACCTTCCATTGTTGTCCTAGTTTCACCCTTTCCCAATCTATCCTTCCTTTGATGAACACTTGTGTATGCTGGTCTGTGAGGACAGAATGAATTTCACACCTTTATAAACTGACTTTGATGTCATATGGACAGAAATGAGAGCTTCTCGGTCTGAGAAGAGAGCAGTTCTGCAGAGGCTTCAGTCCAGAAAGCCTCTTTATTGCAAGGCTAATCCCGGTCTTACAGGGCCTGGTTGCTACCTTCAAGTAAGACGATGTTTGTCTGCACGTGACCTACTGTCTGCACTGACTGCTGGTTTCAGATTAACAGCCCGTGGGTTACTGTGCCACTAGGATGTCTGCAGCATTGTCACAATATTTTCACACATAACATTAAGCCTTTCCCTTAAAGCCGTTCTCAAACTTCTATTGATTCCTACCATTAAAAACACCAAAAGTAAATGCCAGATGATCACTCTATCCCTTCCGCTGAGCTACTGACAGTTGTTTTAAGGAGACCTTCTTGTTGTAAGGTAACGGCACGATGTATGGTTTGTGTCTGCGTTGAAAAACCTGTTTGAAATCAGGCACATGGGTCATTTTTCACTACAATTTTGGCCCTTAATAAACAAAGAATTAACACTTGTGTCAGGTTTACAGAGTGTACAGAGCAGCCGTAGATCCTTGATTTGACCCAGACCTGTACTGGCCTATTTGGTATCAACACGTCCTATACCTGATACCATTTCACACGATTCACCTGAGACGCTTTCATCAGAGCAGGTAGACCTGGTAATTTCAGCCGGCCAGATGAATGAAATTGAAGCACACGGTTGTAGTTTTAATTGGCGGTGGCTGCTCTCGAAGGAATGCTTTTATGTAGGGAAACCTAAGCCTTTGCTGAATAAAGTGACTAAAATGTTTCTCTGGCATCACCTGGTTGAAACAATGAGGTCAGGTTCGCTTATGTTCACTAGGATTTCACGAATGTAACTTGAGAAAGCAAACATCATGTGCTTTTGTGTAAGTATTCTATACTCAAGCTTATCTGTTTATCATTGTCCACAGCTAATGGAGCCAATAATCTGTTCCTTAAGTGAAAACAGACAGAAAGCAGACAGCATGACAGCATGACAGTGAAAATGAAAGCCCTGCTGCTTTTATGTGGATTATTTTTGTTTCTTTAGTCAATTAATACAATCAAATATTAATATTGATATTTCTCAGAATCTGTATACCCTTAAAAGAGTGACTCATAGGTTTTAATAGAAATCAGGACGTGAAAAAGGAGCAGGTGCAGGCAGCATTTTGTCTATAATTAGAGCACATTACATACTGAAGTGCCACTCTATTGTAGTTAGACCAGCAGAAATTGCCCTTTCTAGTCAGGCTAATTAGGTGTGGGCACAGAATTATACATACAGAACAGCCTAATTACCGGTTTTAATTAAAGCACATTGGAGTCAGACAGGCTCGGGTGAGGATTTTTAGTTCAGTAGCATTTTTTCAGTTGTTGGGAGGAGACGGCTTTGTCTCTCCCATGCTATCGTCAGAGATTCGTAGGAGGAACGCAGTATTAGTCACTCCAGTGTGCCCCTTGTGTGTCCACTGCAACAACACAACAATCAAAACTCAGGAATATACTGTATTTTGAGGCATTTGCCTGGTCTAAGCTACAGGTATACCATGTCATAGTCTGACATCTGCTCACAATGGAAGTTATGGTCAGTATCATTTGTTTAGTCACAGGCAAAGTGTGTGGTTTCAGCACTTACACTGTTTTCAGGAGCAACACAATGTGGCATTTAGTCATTGCAACACAAAGCTGTAAATAACGAATAGGGAATTTGGCAATGTGAAGATATTTATTGCAAGAAGATACATTGCTCTGGTCTTCTTCTTGACATTAACTATCAGAGTTGTTGTTATGTATTACATCTGGAATGTTAGGTTGGATGCTAATTTAATAGTTTACTGGATGATTTAAATAGCTCCTTTAAGCTGATGGTTTTTCAAGATCTTTTATTGTACAGGTGGTGCCATGTGTTTGGATGTTTACCCATTGCTTTGTTGAGAGAGTTGGCCTGTTGTTGAACGTAATCTTGTCTGGTAAACATAATCGGATCAGCTGACAACTGGTGTGATGGCACGCTTCCTTCTGTCCTCACTGACTATCTCAATAGAGCTTGTGTGTTTGTGTCATATGTCTTTGTGTGCATGTTTGCAGTCTGATGACTCGAGTCTGCATTCCAGTCACAGTTTACAAGGCGAGTTAGGGAGGCAAAAGATTCATATGAAGTATAAGAGGGAGAGAAAGGAGATACACACATCTTAAAGGGGCATCTCACAGCCAGTAATGTGGATATCCATTACCTAGTGGACACCTTTGTAATCCATTTATACCATAAATAAGATGCGGATGAGGAGCTATCTGCCTGCCTTGATATCATAGTCCGACACAGATTACCTCACACTGGTGACATGCACTGAACCTATGTGTTTAATATACAGTTTATCGTACTAGTAATGTGGTACTAATAACTGTTTATTGCATGTCTGTTTGGAGCCTCTGTCTTTATTATGGTGGACTGAATCATAAAAATGTGGAATTCAGAAAAAGTTGTAAATCCAATATACACCAATTTTAATGTTCCTTAGCCGATTGACAGAAAATTAATTATCTTTGCCGAGATGCCCTTATAGTTCCTTCACCATTCATAGATGTCATTTTTAGGAAGTGAGTGAAAGTGGGCTGTTGGCACTAAATTCAGAGATACATAAACAATGGACCAGTATTGTAGACGTCATAGACCTATCACACCAATGACTAATGGCTAAGAATGAGGTGGAAAAGAGATGATTCCCTTTATCTTAAAAATATGAAGCACAGACAGAGGGAGAGTCGGGGGTTAAGCGAAAGAGATAAGGATATCATGTGGAATGTAAGGGCTTTTTATCTTGCTAAGATGCAGCTCTCCGACCCATCTGCAGGAGAGAGAGAGAGAGTGGGAGGGCTTCAGCGTGTTCGTCATTAAGTACTTGGAGGCTGTTCTTCCACACACAGACAGAATAGAGAGAGGGAGAGAGAGGCAGGGTGCAGTCGACAGAAGGAAACAGAGAAAGGCAGCATACCGCACAACCTGGCATCTGAACTGGTCTCCTCCTGTCTGTATTTGCTGGGCTATTTGCCGGGCTCACTAGCTGCGTGGGACGTATCGGACCGCTCCCCGATCCCCTTAGATCCTCTGCCGTCACCGAGTTTCCCTCCATCCCTCCATCCCTACCGCCGAGGGATCTCTGCCTCGCCGTCCCCATGATGAAAGAGGAGGGAATCCTGGGCCGTCGGCGTTTCTCCACTTGTGGCGGGGCAGCATCATTCCGACCCCCACACCCGGATGGACGGAAACTCATCCGCAATGCCTCTTTCGGGGGCTATAATGACCTGTCACCCATCTCACTGCCAGGTGGGTTTATCATTGTACGGTGACAGTCTTTTCTGGAGGGCCACATGTTGCTGGCCCATGAATAAACGGCGTAAGTGTGTAGAGATTGACCTGTGCCGTTTCTCTTTTTGTAAAAAGTCAACTGATCTTTTTTGCTCAGGTATAATGTTTGGACCTATTGTCTGTAGTTGTTGACCGTAGTTATTGCACTTGAGCACATGAGACAAGGCTGGGATTCACACTGATTTAATGCTGGTTTGTATGAAGTTTGCTTGCTTATCTAACTTAACATCTTCTAAACTTGGTGCTACAAAACCACATCGATCTGTCGGCAAATTGTAAAGCAGTTTTAACATCTGAAGCGTGCCGGCATGCTTTCCTATAATAGGCAAGTACAAGGATAAGGCACACATTGTAACCTTACATCAAAATGCTATGACAAGGACAAAATATGAGTTCATTATCTGAAATACACAACAAACATGTTCATCTTGTCACAAAATGAGTATGCAATTATATTTGTTATATTGGCCCTATTTGGCACTTGATGGAAACTGTGTAATGTTTGTCAGTTGCTCCTCATTTTAAGGCCATTTCCAGCTTTGTATAGATAAATAGGTAACCTTTCATGGTTATTGGAGTTTTTGGGGCTGTTGCAAACTTTGTGATGAATGAAGAAGCCGAGGTGCCGTGGATTTGCCGAGTTTCCTGCGATACCTCTAAATTCTCATTTCACAGAGTACACCTAATCCCACGGAACAATTTAGGGTCGAATCAGTTTACTGTTCACTTGTTTGTGCCCTGCTGTAAATGGACAGGGACTCTCAGGCTGACAGCTGGAAGCCTTTGTGCTTTGCAAGCGGTAGACGTCCTGTGCCACCTTTTAGATGTGACTGTTTTTGACCTTTATTAATCCAGGAAAAGCTCCCACCACCCATGCTCTTTTTCAGCTCACACTTAGCAGTCAAACACGGTCATACCCCCAGTAGAGCCCCAGTCATTGTGTTTGTCATCTGTGCAAGGGCACCGCAGCAGCAACTGCAGGGGATGGCGTGGCTGTTCATCAGCTTTGTTTTCCTACCAACCTTCGCTCACGTGTCAAGAGATTTAAAGGCAAATCTGATCACACATCAGCATCAACATATTCGTCTTCTTCAGTGAGACGAATATGTTGAGATGTGAGGTCTTGTATAGCACATCTGAGTCATGATATTTTCCTTGCTGTCTGCTCTCAGCCTCAGCTCCATTCATCCTTATTCTAGATGCTTTGCCGTAATGCACAAGCGTTTAAATGTTGCAGGAAACAGCAGCTGGTGAAGAAGGGTTTCGTCGTCCCCTTTTCCTGTTCTTTCTCTGTCCAGATCCCTGTTTCTTCCGCCTGCAGAGCCTCCACTGTCGAGTCCACTGACATATTTGCAGCGTTTCCCGCACGTGGAGCACTCTGTGGCGCACCACGCGCAACAGACCACTGCAGAGTCATACATTATTAATAATTGAATTGTGAAATCCCAAATTGATTCATAAAGTTACACCGTGGACCATGTGAGTGAAGAAACAGCGCTGTTGATGCCTGATGTTGAGGAAGAGGTCATGCCCACTCAAATGCCAGCTTTCAAATCATTTATTGATTAGTTTAAAAGATTGTTCATTGGGGAAGAAACCTTTCATCCTACTATAATATGGGACACCAGTCTCAATGAAGGGCCATAGAAGTGACCGTCTGACCACCGTCTGACAGTGCAATTGAACTTGTGGTCCCATGTGCACTATAAATAGAACCGCAAGGCTAAGAAGAGGCCACAGTAACGAAACCAGCCTAATGTCCCTCCTCTAACCCAAGCACATCCTGCTGTTTGAAATATCATCCCTCCATTGAGAGGGAGAGCTTTTGTCTCATCGTGATGCCAGCGGTGTGCGCACCGTGTAAAGCCGGTAACACCAGGAGCCTGGCAAAGGAGGTAGTTCAAAATACACAACTTCTTGGGCTATAAAGTAAAAAGTTACTTCATGTGTTAACAAAGGAAACTGAGGCTGGAGAGGTCGGGTCACCATATCTCTGCCTAAAATGAGCAAAATCTAGTGGGAGTAAGACAATTCCTGTTCAGATAGTTTTACAATGTTCCTGTTTTGAAGGAACCGTCTTCATAATTTCCACAAATACCATTTCTTCGCTTGAGTGGGAGGATGTGTCCTTTTTTGGATGATACTGTAGATCACGTTGAGCCGTGTGTTTACTGGTGTTACTGCTGTAGCTAAGGACTGATAGGGGAAATTAGATATACTAGTTGAGCTGAAGCCTTTGTATGGCTAATGAGGATCTGGAAATTGCTGCTTCTGTATATTTGGTTAGTTATCGTAGATGCATTCATGTTGGGGTCAGCGTGACTTGGCATAACGCTTGTTAGAACATTTCATTCGAGGATAACCCAAGTGAACATGGGCCTCTGATAAACAAGAGGATGTCAAAGATTTAGTATCTGAGGGATTCCTCTCTGCCAAGGTTGTATTGTCAAACTAGGAAACGTAGCTCGATTCAATTTAAACATGAATTCCACAATATAAACACAGCTGTTAGATGTTGATCCTGTTTGTGTATTGTACACACATACTGTATATCATTGTCTCTATCATATATTACTCTTTGTCATGCCAGAGTGCTGTTGCCATGGAAAGCTTTCCACAATAGAAACCGATGATGCAACATGCCCCTTAAATTTGATGTTTCTGTCGGAGTAGCAGGGCTGTCAGATTTTCCCTATTTGTTGCTCCCAGGTCACCTGTTGCCATGGCACCCTTCACATCTCCTACCAGATATAGCGACATGATTAAAAGGTGTATTGCTTTTGAGCATGGTAGCTCGTCGTCGTGAAGACTTGCCTGTCAAATAGGAGCAGATGGTCCGGCTGCACGTGTTATGTGTCATTTAAATTAGTTCTATTAGACTCGGAAATTCTTACATAATTAGATTTTTCTCTCTGTGGTGAATGGAACCTTCATCCATTGCAATGTACCCATGCTGTTGGTTTGAATGAGCTGAATGGAAGTCGTGTTCTGTGCGGTTTCTATTTCACTTTACACATAAGGTCAGATGTTTTAAGATCACATTGCTGGAGTCATTCAACATTGGGATGGTTCAGCAGATAAAAATGTATCTTATTTCTTATTTTCATGGATCAATGGCCACGCATAGACATGATATGCTAGGATCTATCCAGCAGAGCTTCAGTTAAAAAAAACATTTTTATGCAATTCTTTTTCTTCTGAATAATAATCTCCCTTGGTTCCTTTGTTCACATGATTGAGGTCTGATTGCTTATGAAGAGTGAAGAACTATAAAAATAAAGTATATGCGCGGTCTCAGCCCCCATATTGAGATTACCAGTGTCAATACTCATCTCAAGATCATTTTCAGCATTGTGTGGTTTTACATTCAGACAAATCCACATTTCCTTCTCCGAGCAGCTCCAGCGGGGCGATCGGGATGAAGTGATTTACAAATTTACTATTTGTTTCCTGTCTGCCTTCCACATTTTCCAGTAAAACAAGGAAGCCCACCCGTCTGATGTTGATTCAAAAGTAGCACCTGTATTTTTCACAAGCTTGTTTCCCCAACTCCACGCTGTGCTTGCAATCTCTTTGAGAAGTATCATGCTACTGTGACAGCATGTAAACAAATTCTAGTTGGTGTCAAGTCTTGTATCTGCTTTCAGTCACATTCCATATCCAGCAGCCATTCACAGCTGATGGGGAGGTAGATGACACAAGAAAGAATCGGTAGAGGACCAAACTATAAAGTACAGGGGATAAACTTACTTCAGCCACATATGCAGACAAAGACTTTTTTAAGAAGAGTCATTGATGGTTGGTTAGAGGGTTTTGTAGTCGAGTCTTGTGGATGTCTAAATACAAATGTGAATTCACACACTTGAGGTCATTGAGTGAGCATGTCCTTGTGCTGATAGGTGTTTTTGTTTCAGGCTTTGAGAGGGCGAAGGAAGATCTCTTGCCACTGCCTTTAAAGGAGGACTCACATTCCATTTCCAAGAGCAAGGTAAGAAATCGATGTCTTTATTGATGAAATGAATGTGTGTGTTGTAATGAGGCCAGCGAGTATGGGAATTACTGCACATCCCACATTCCCTGCTATGCCTCAGGCACCAGATAGCCCACATTCAGCCATCAACCCTTTATCAACTAAACTCCAGTCTCTGTCCCAAGTGTAGTGTGTGGAATAGGCTCTTTTGGATGATCTGTCAGTCTGCATTCCATATGTTCACATCTGTGTTTGAATCCTACATCTTTGTTACGATTTGGTCATCAGAACAGTTATCTCAATCCATTGATAGGCCCCAGTATATCCTTGACACATTTTCCATCCCTCATCAAACGCCTTGCAAAATGGCAGGACAATTTGAGCGTTTGCTTGAATGCTGACCTGTTTTCAAGGCTCTGTGAGTCAGCAGAGCTTTTCCAAAACCATGGCAAGGGTTTTATAAATCCTTCAATTAATCTTTTAATTCAGCCGTACAGGACATCTTCCATCTCTGATATGCACTAAAAGCCGAGGGCTACAAGCAGCATTGTACCCTGGCCTTGTTTCCATCATTCCACACAGGAATTGATGAGCTCAGCCAAAGGAAACACTATGTGGTACTTAATGGTAGTGCCCATTATCATGCACCCTCAAGCTGTCCCAATTTCTGCCTGTGGGTGTTTGAAGCCTTTATGATCGCCACATATCCTGCCTGTCCTTCCACTTTAAATCTCTCCAGCTGGCTTGAGGAGAGCATTGCTTTTGTAATAAATGCTGTCGTTGTCCAATGCATGTTATAGCCTCTAGGCTTCTTTCAATAATGAAATAAGGAGAAATATATTTTAGCCAAATATAAACTTGGCAAGTAGGCTGCACACAACTAAAAACACACGTTCTCTTGGGAAAATTAGGCCAGTATGAAGAGACATTTTGTACGAGTTGTGCTTTTCCTAAACAGGATCAATATCATTGATCTGGAGAAACATCCTGATACTTGAGGTTCTAAAATGAAGGTAGAATAAGCATTTTGTTGTTATTTCTCTCTTTACAGTCCGAAACAAAGCTGTACAATGGCTCAGACAAGGATGTATCTGCGTCTGGAGGAAAGCTCACAAAGAAGGAGTCCCTCAAGGTACGTGGGCAGAGTTAATCAGTTTAAGCCCTTTGTGTCTGGAAACGTCTCCAGGCGAGCGTAATGAGCCTTACAAACGGACAATGCTGTTAACTTTACACTGGAGTCTAACTTGCACTGCCCCCTCCTTTTTGTTCCTGGATGTGAGGTTAATGTTGTGGGAAGAAATCAAATGGGTTTTTACTACTTTTTCTCCCCGACAAACATGTATTGGTATGGGTTTCAGCTTTCACCTCCCATAGTAGTTTCAAGAAATCCTGTCCTCACACTATAAATGATACTACAGTGAGGAAAATGCACTTATCAGGGTGGCATTCGAACACATAGAGGACATTTGGGAGCGTGGCTAGATTTTTATCACTGCTTCATCATTTGAAGTGGAAAAGATATTTAGCGAGAAAACAAGTGCATCATATCATCTGTGTGGGTTGATATTTTACGTCTTTCTCTTTCTATGCTCCCCATAGGTGCAGAAGAAAAACTACAGAGAAGAAAAGAAGAGGGCCACCAAAGAACTGCTCAGCACCATCACTGATCCCTCTGTTATCGTCATGGCCGACTGGCTAAAGGTGGGGCGTCCATCCTGCCACCATCAGATCTCCTCTCTGCTGTTGTGTATTTGTACATTGCAAACTATAATATCTCACATTTCTCTGTTTTGTATGCGCGTGATCACCCCAGATCCGTGGCACTCTGAAGAGCTGGACCAAGCTGTGGTGCGTGCTGAAACCGGGCGTCCTGCTCATCTACAAAACACACAAGAACGGCCAGTGGGTGGGCACGGTGTTGCTTAACGCCTGTGAGCTCATCGAGAGGCCCTCGAAGAAGGACGGCTTCTGCTTCAAGCTCTTCCACCCGCTGGAGCAGTCAATCTGGGCCGTCAAGGTCAGAATATGAAATAACGAATGAAGAAAAATTGCAGAGAATAAATGGAGAAGTAATCCACAGTGGAGGTCGCCTGTAAGATGAGTTGACATGGTGACAGTGCTGATGGTGATGCTAAATACGTTTTGTTCAGCCAATTGGGATCTGAGAGACACCAACCCTCGAGAAAGAAAATAATTCTAGTGCTTTGTTATGAAGACCTTTTGGTTGGAGTATTAATTTCATGCTGCTGCAGTGGCCTCTTTTCCTCTTACACACTTACACTGAACAAAAAACAGATAATCAGGGGAAGTGAGGCTTCTATTAAAAGGAAATCCTTTATCCCCTACAATAAAACACGACTGCAGAAACAGATGTGGATATTCAGTGCATAATTAAGAGCTCGGTATTGTTTAATGTCAGACAAAGAAGATTATAGAGCCAGACAGTCATTTTCATATTTGGCAGTACACATTTTCCATTTGTTCTTGTTGGCTCGGCTGCGTTGAGTCGTCCACTTCAGGCGTTGTTTTGGTTTTCATCACTGACCTCCCATCTCAAGCGTTTTCCCTTTGTTTCCAGTATGAAAAGGTTGGAATCACAATTAGAAAACCTGCATGTTAGATTCCAGTGTTTCCGGCCTCTCTGTCACCCACTTCACAGTTGAAATAAACACTTCACTCTCTCAGATTCTGTGCCCTCTCATTGCTCTTTTGCGGGATGAGGCCCTCCATTTAGGTTCCCTCTGTCTGCACATGCAAATGATTCAAACTGAAAAGGGGAGGAAACAACTACAAATGACAAAGACACAACAACAGAGTGTGTTAATCAAAATTGAAATAATGAAACACAAAACCTCAAGCAAATATATAACATGTTGATATTGATCCATTCAGTGCAATTTTTCATCCCGGGCTTTTCTCTGAAATAACAAACTGTCCATGGATGTGTAGAACAATACATACAACATAGCTTTAAATCACAACTCTGCCACCAGCAATGACGTTGCCGCAAAACACCGACCTAAATCTTGCTCGCTGAATGAGGCATAAGTTACACTCTATTTCTTCTCCCTATTGTTGTCACCAGGGTCCCAAAGGAGAAACAGTGGGCTCTATCACTCAGCCACTACCCAGCAGCCACCTCATCTTCCGTGCCGCTTCTGAGTCTGATGGTAAGAGGGGACAAAAGCATTATTATTTGATGTTATGGCTGATGCCATTCAAAGAGAAGTTTTACATGATGGATCGAAATCTGCTTCCCAGGCCGGTGCTGGATGGATGCCTTAGAGCTGGCTCTGAAGTGCTCCAGCCTGCTGAAAAGGACCATGATCCGGGAAGGGAAGGAAGACATGAACACCATATCCACAGGTGGCGAACACTCCATTAACTTCTACAGCCTTCTCCGAGCCCACAACATCCATGGCTTCCAGTGAGTAGAAAATAGAAAACGTGCTACAACGAGATTGTTCCCACTCAAGGTCTCAATCTACCTGCGGGTTAAAAACAAATCCATAGTTACATTGAGCGCTCTCGTATCCAAATTCAAGATTCAGTGACAGCGACCAGTTGAAAGACCCGGACCTGTACTCAGACAAATCTGACCGGGAAGGCGAGCAAGACCATGAAGAGTCAGACCCGGAATGCCTGGAAAAGAGCGAGGAGAGTGACAGCGACACGTCGGAGCGCCAGGACGACTCATACGTGGATCTGGACCCCAATGAGCACGTGCGGGAAACCCTGTATCTGGAGCAGTCACACGAGGAGTTGGGAGAGGTAGGGAGTCACACGCATTCTATTCATACATGGCTTTATATAGGTTTAGTTTGACAGAATATGTCAGAATATCAGAAAATGAGATGCTTGATGATTTTGGAGCAATTTCTCCCAGCTCATAGAGACAGCCATCTTCATCCTTCAGTCCAAGCACAACCTCTAAAACCAAAGCCAGCTAATGGGTTTTTTGATGGATTCAGTTCATAACATGAAAGAAATGAGCATGCCCCTCTGCTGCTATTAATGACGCTGTAATATGGACAGGCTTTGATTGCATTCTCTGTGTGGGCGTGTACGCGAGAGGCCTGCTGCCGGTGTGATGAGGAGTGCGAAAGTGCTAATGGGCATTACCATGCTGATGAAATCTGGGTTGGACAGCTTACTAATTAAACACCTACTGAAGCGGAATCTTGAGTTTCAATCGTTGGGAATAAATTAAAAACTTGTTGTCTCTAAAGAGAGTGTATATAAACCTAATGTGTCATGCCTGTATTGTAATAATCCCTGTATATATCACTTCTTCTGCAAATGGAAGATATTCTACAGTATACTGAGAGCTTTGCAGTGAACGTTGGCCTTACATCGCTAATATCTTTCTCTCTCTCTCTCTCTCTCTCTCTCTCTCTCTCTCTCTCTCTCTCTCTCTCTCTCTAGGCTGGCGAGGCTTGCCAGACGGAGACGGTGTCAGAAGAGAATAAATCTCTGATCTGGACTCTGCTGAAACAGGTCCGACCCGGCATGGATCTGTCCAAGGTGGTCCTGCCCACCTTCATCCTAGAACCAAGGTCTTTTCTGGACAAACTCTCAGACTACTACTACCACGCAGACTTCCTGTCAGAGTAAGCCCCCCCCGCCCTCCTATTTACGTTTTAGGTCCTCCTATTTACGTTTGAGGTGGTGTTTACACTTGTTAATGTACATAGGAGCAGCAGTTTTCAGTTTGAATTGTCTGTTGTATTCTCAGGGCTGCAGTCGAGGAGAATGCCTTTAACCGGATGAAGAAAGTGGTGAAGTGGTACATATCCGGATTTTACAAAAAGCCACAGGTCGGTAGGCTTAACATTTCCATGAAACCGCAGCTTTCCTCCCGTTAAATAATATTGTGTTAAAATGATGTCATGTTGCTTTTTAAACCACAGGGGCTGAAGAAGCCTTACAACCCCATCATAGGCGAGACGTTCCGCTGCATGTGGCTCCACCAAGAGACCAACAGCAAAACGTTCTACATTGCTGAGCAGGTGAGACCAGGTTTACAGACAAGGCGGTGATCAGCCTTGGAGCCCTGTTCTGTGTGAGTCAGCTGGTCCGTGTTCTCCTCAGGTATCCCATCATCCTCCAGTGTCGGCCTTCTATGTCAGCAACAGGAAGGACGGATTCTGCATCAGTGGCAGCATCCTTGCGAAGTCCAAGTTCTATGGTATACACAAACACACCAGAATCGTACAGTCTACCACATTACCAATGACAGGTGATCTTCCTTGTTGTGGATCCAGACGAAAGACGAAAAAACAGGTGTTCATGTGTTTTGAAGGTTGAAGCAAAGATTGTCAATCTGGCAATGTAACGTGGGTGATTATTCACAGGTCTGGCAGCAGTCTGAGGAAATCTGCCTCAGGACTTTTGCAACAGATTGATTTTTGTTTTGGAGCAATCAGCGAAGTGTTCTATGCCAGAGCGCATGGAATCACCTACGCACAAATCATTTCTCACACTCCCCGAAACAGATAAAGTAAAGGCAGTAATAACTCAAGAATATTTAATTTCAGGAAACTCCCTATCCGCCATACTAGACGGGGAGGCTCGGCTCACTTTCCTCAACCGAGGAGAGGACTACGTGATGAACATGCCCTACGCCCACTGTAAAGGTCAGAGTGCATCCTGTTCTGCCTGTGAAGACGTCTGACCCCTGACTTCTGACCCAATATGATTTACCAGCATTGATTTAAGTTTCTCTTGTTGTTGTTTTTTCATCGTGCAGGCATCGTGTATGGCACCATGACCCTGGAGCTGGGCGGTCAGATTACAGTCATGTGTGAAAAGACGGGCTACAGTGCTCAGCTGGAGTTCAAACTGAAGGTACCACCCCGGTGTCTCGTTTAAGAACAGTAGATATTGGGTAGATCCAGTCACTTCAGTCCGTGGTTTAATGAAAAAAAACACTTCAAGATATCTTGATTGATTCAATTCTCATAAGGCTTTTGTGTACACCTCATTTTCCCCACGCCACCACCAACCCCCCCATTCCACTCCTTATCCCATGACAAACATTGTACCCTCCATACCCGCCCTCCATCGCCATCAACTGCATTATTCTGTCATCGTCTAGCGACAGGTACATGATTAGGCATTTTCAATTATATGACCTCTTACCCGAAAGTTAAAGCCGAACGTGTACGAAAACGCTTTGAATCTGCTAACTTGAATTCACAAGGGACAGTTTTCTCTATTTAGGTCAATGAAGCAGGTGAATACATTCATGAGTCTTTGTGTGTCGGGCCAATGTTCAATTCAAACAAGGCAACGCTAATTATGTGTTAAAATCACTGCGTTTGGAAACTGCAGTTAATGCCATATGTTCCATTATTTGTTTTCCTCTGCTCCTCCTGCCCAGTTTCTTTTGTTTTTGGAAGGTCTTTCTTGTGGAGAACGTGGGATGTCAAGCTGTCATAATGAGAAACTTGCAAACAAACACATCTCCTTTTAGAATATAATAGGGACAAAGTGACGAGAAATACAAATGAATGCAGATATACTGAAGTATAACAAATCACAGGTGCTCTTTTCCCATCGTCATCATGCGTCACTTTACAGACAAGGAACAAGTAAATTATATAAGTTTCTCTCCTTCCCTTCCTGGCTTTAACTCCCTAACTCTACCTTTTTCCCACCTCTCTCTATTTTCCTCCTCCCTTCTCTGGTATTTCTATTCTTGTTCTCATCTTTCCTTTCCGATGCCTCCTCTTCTTTTTCTTTCCCTCCCTGCCTCCGTCCATGCTTTGCCTCCCTGTCCTTCTCCCCTTTCCTTCTCCCCTCTCCTCCTCTTTCTCCCTCCTCTAGCCATTCCTGGGCAGCAGCGACTGTGTCAATCAGATCTCCGGAAAGATCAAGCTGGGAAAGGAGGTGCTGGCTACACTAGAAGGACACTGGGTACGGCAGATTTGTCTTTTCTTCGCAAATCTAACCTCGCAAAATCTTTGAACTATAAACCCAAAGCTTCGCTCTAGCCGTAACTTCACCTTCTACACTTTCCCCACAGGACAGCGAGGTCTTCATCAATGACAAGAAGACGGGGGCTGTGGACACTTTTTGGAACCCGACGCCGGACCTGAGGCAGAACCGACTGACCCGCTGCACCGTCCCGTCGGAGGAGCAAAGCGAATTTGAATCAGAAAGGTTCACCTTATTATTCACCATATTTCCCTCTTAACAACGTGCACGTTATCTTGCGTGTTGTGAGCCAACCATCCTGTTTTCTGCTCCATCATGTTACTTTAAGTTCAAACTACATAATTGAAGCAGATTCTGTGCTTTGATTGGACTTGGTCAGGCTGTGGCAGCACGTGACCCGAGCCATCAACAACAAGGACCAGACAGAGGCCACCAACGAGAAGTTCATTCTGGAGGAGGCCCAGCGGAAGTCGGCCCGAGAGCGCAAGGCGAAATGCGAGGACTGGGTGCCAGGATTGTTTGAGCAAGACCCCATCACTGGAGAGTGGCATTATAGATATGCTGAGTGAGTGACGCTTCTGCTGCTTAGGGTTCTTGACATTGGGCATTCTTGCTCTCAAATTCTCATATCTCTTGTCCATTCTTTGTCTCTGTCTTTCTGTCCTCTGTCCTCAGCACAAGACCGTGGGATCCGTTAAACGACCTCATCCAGTTTGAGAAAGACGGCTGTATCCAGACCAAAGTCCGGCACCGCACCCCTATGGTACGTTCAGGCAGCCTTATTAGTCTGAGTAACCAGGGGCCGCGCAGGGACAATTGCAAGTGCCAGGTAGGCCTGCCCGCTCGAGAATGGGTCAAGCATCTCATCGCCTCAGCCATCTTCCATGCTTGCACGACGCACCTTCTTCATTGTCTCCTGCTTTGTTGTTGACGTCGCTGTGCTGCCGCAGCTGTCTCCCCACCTCTGCTCTCTTTTTCTCTCTCTCTCTCTCTCTCTCTCTCTCTCTCTCTCTCTCTCTCTCTCTCTCTCTCTCTCTCTCTCTCTCTCTCTCTCTCTCTCTCTCTCTCTCTCTCTCTCTCTCTCTCTCTCTCTCTCTCTCTCTCTCTCTCTCTCTCTCTCTCTCTCTCTCTCTCTCTCTCTCTCTCTCTTCTCTCTCTCTCTCTCTCTCTCTCTCTCTCTCTCTCTCTCTCTCTCTCTCTCTCTCTCTCCACTCTCTGATTCCTCATTCTTTCTATATTTTTAATCTCACTTGCCCCGGTAGCGACTGTTCTCTTTGTATGGGAGGCAGGCCTTTGGCGTATTTTTCTCCCCATACAAAGGCTGTAAGGGAGAACAGTATGTACCAGGGTGGGATGGGAGGAGGAATTAACCTGCATCTGATCCAGTCTGAACACATCAACAAACAAACCACAGCAATCACTGCCTGTCCGCCTGCGTCTGTTTTTACTCTGCTGCTGATCGTTTAAGTGAAATTTGTGTTTGTGTCTGATGTAAAATCAATGTCACACACTGGCTCTCTCCCTCACTAGTTGCCCATTATGCTGTTCAACACTCATAGCTCGTCGTAGCATCCAAATTCTAAAACCCCCCCTTTCCTTTTTATCCACTGTCTGGCTTTTAATTAACCAGAAACTTGCTTATCTACTGCTTAACTGAAAGAGCACGTTGACAAACATTCTGAATGAACCGTAATTAAATGTGGTTAATCTCCTTCCTTAGTATCTTTAAGTCTGTTCAGCAAACACCTTGGGTCAAAATCCTTCCATAAAATAAATCACTAACAAGAAAAGGTTAAGTGAAATTCAGATGCAGGGTTATGTGTTCTGTGTTATATGCATGTTTTCACTTTCACATGTTGCTAACTGATGCACGAGCATGCCATCATGTACTGTGCCTATTGCCGAGATGCATGCATGTGTATGTGGAGTGTGTGTGGGTGAAGCAAACATCAGCATGCATCACAGCAACTATTAGTTGCGCTGATTTAAGTGCATTTTTAAGTTGTTTTAAAAAAAGAAAAAAAAAATCATCAAATTTTAATTGTTGGTGCGTGAAGCCTATTTGTTAACTTTTTTCTGTACGCGCGTCTGTGTGTGCATGTATGTGTGTGTTTTGATTAGGTAACGGTGCCAAAGAGGAAACACAAGAGCGACAAGCCGAAGAGCCCAGAGAGTGGCTGCTCCTCACCTGAACCCGACCACCAAGACTCCTCAGGCAGTGAACGTCAGTCTCTCTCTCACACACACACACACACACACACACACACACACACACACACACACACACACACACACACACACACACACACACACACACACATGTTTTTTGGTATCTTTATCGAAATAATGACATGTATGATATGTAAACACCTGATAACTGTGTGTGTCTCCTTCTCCTTTGTGCTGTGTTAACATAGAGCCTCTTACGCGTTGTGTTACAGGACACAAAAGCAAACACAACAGCCGTTTGAGGAAAAAGGGAACCGACCTCAGTGAACTTCAAAGTGCCATTGAATCTATAAAGCAGACGCAGGACGACATTAACAGGTGACACAACATGTGATAGCATGACGGGCTGATCTATGTGTACTGTGGCGGTTACACGTAAGGCCTTCATGTTTGTATTTGCAGGAGCATCAGCGTGCTGCGAAGCCGGACAGGAGGCCAGACGGAGGGAAGCTCTTTCCTCCAGCAGCGTGATTACGCCATTATCATCTTCCTCATCCTCCTTCAGGTCCTAATCAACTTTGTCTTCAAGTAGCAGCCATAACACACATACACAAACACACACAGAGACTCTCTAAACTATCGGTGTTACGGGGAGGAGGTACAGACTTGAACTTTCACCTCTCCTAGTATGTAATTACAGTCCAACACTGCCCCCTACAGGCTTATAACCACATGTCCATCAGACCAGACACCTTTCCTCTGAAATCAAAGACTTTAAAAACTGTTATTTATTGTAAAAGTGTTCCTGCCAGTCTGTTAACAAACTCTGAGAGACCTGCGGATTTCAAAAACAGAAAGAATGGATGGTCAGCGGCAGTCAGAGGAAGAGTTTGCTGTCAGGAAGACTCGACTGCCACCTCTGGAGGTTGATTATTTACCTCCACGAAAGAGGCAAAGCCTGCCGCCACTTTTTGAGCCGATGGACTGAAACAACTGTCGATTCACATTTCACCTCAAACTACAGGGAACATTTTAACACGCTTAAATACTTTATGAGATATTACCTTTAATTTTAATGTTGTTTTTTTTTCCATTGTTTTGCTTCTTTGCTTGGCGTGTCTTTTGTGCGTTAGAGGTCTGCCTGCGCTTTTAAAAGAAAGGAGGCGATGGGAGAGTAAAGGAAAAACGCAGTGGTCCAATTTTACGTGACTTTTTATTTTTTTATGATCAGACACTTTAAGAACGGCTCGAAAAGTGAACGAGGAAGACGAAAATGATACATGTGATATTGACAAAAGGAACAGGAGCTATAAATCCTGCTGTATTATACGACTCTGCCTTTTGCATTCACAGTGAGTGTGTGAGCATCCGGTGTAATAGCCTCATTGTCTAGGTCGTATGTACACACACAGTATGGGTAAATTTGTAGCGTTACACATTTCATCAAAAAGGCTCACACACACTGGAAACAACTTGTCGGACATGAAATCGACCTTGAGGACCAAAGTGGGTTTTTGTGATGTTTCTTGAGTTACCATTACACTTTTTATTAGTCAGATAAAGACCAAGATTAGATTAAATTCAGTAGTCCATAAACTGCCTTTTAAGAGCAAGATAAAGTATAGTTAGTCCACTCCAACATAAAGAACTCCAGCAAAACATTGACACTCCCTGTAGAATTTGACGGCTGCAGATTCTACACATCTAAACCGAGGCATCACACATCGTCTCCGGTGCTTTTGCGCACCAGGATGTTCCCGCCAGACTTAGACTAGACACCTTAATACAATATTAGAGGGGGAAGATGGCAGAAGAGAAGACTTCTTTTTCTAATTGCTACTACCACGAATGTAAACCATTCCAGAACATTGTATGTACAAGTACAAACCAGCCAAACCCAAGTGTGTAGAGGAGGAGTCGGTTCCGTTCACTGTGTAAATACCAAACAGGAATAACTTGTTACTTGTGAGTAGCACATGGCGTGTGAACACAAAGTTCCCGTAATACAGACACTCCTGCACAAACCAGTCTCTTTCGCACTGTGCTTCACGACTCGCATGAACACAAAGATCAAAACCTAGTCGGTACACACTCGACCTCTACTCTTGGATTCGACCCAGAACTTAAACGTTTTAGAACCTTGAGGTGTCACTGTGATTCAGTGGATGGTACTTGCAGATCCTTATACCCTCCTCATTCCTTAAGTTAATGTTGGTGTTTAACTCACAGCTAAACACCTACAACACACAGATATTTTGGGGTGGCACATAGTAGAATACCCCACGCTCCGGCTATTTACTATTAAAGTGAATAGACTGACCTCTTTAGTTGGATCCATCTATTTTCTGATTGTCATAAACCTCTTTGTCTCGTCTGCGTTTACACATCTGGTTGCCTCCGCCGTCATCTGACTGTTTAGTTCACAGGTTCAAACACAGGTTCAAAGAGACTGGTAAGCATAAGTTGTAAGCCAGCTGCGCCCCCCACCACCACCACCACCCCCCACCCCCACGTTACCCGGCTGGCCCGTGTTCATCTGTGTGTATATTTTTGTGTATTCTCATTGCCTCCATTTCTCGTGTTTATCAAGAGAATCCAGATGTTAGAATGTGCAGAAAATAAAGTCAATACCAGTGCCTTGTGGAGTGGGCTGGGGGGAGGGGGGGGGGGTTAAAGTAGGTGATAGGAGTGGAGGGCAGGGATGTGGCCAGTGTGGGCGCCCTTCTCTTAAACTCAACTACTGGAAGGAACATCTGGAAAGGATGTTTAATGCTGAGATCCACAACATTCATGAGCAGGGTGAAAGCATTTTTCCAGTGTATAATCAGTGTGCACAGTGATGCTGCAGCAAGGGAAAAGAAAAGGTTAATCAATGTGTTATTTCCCCAAAGTTTCCCCAGCATTGTAAAGATTGCAAAATGGACCCTAAATGAATAATTGTCCTCATTGTAATCTGTATAATGTGGATAGTGTTGCGCAATATGTGAAAGGTAGAGAACACTGCCATGAAAATTAAGTCACCCGTTTAAAATGAACCACAATGTGGTTTATTACAAAGGAGAATGTAATGATACAAACTGTGTAAAAACAACACAAATAGTAAAAGGTGAAAGATATCCAGCACCAAGTGCCCAGAAAAAAGGCTTCTCATTGGATTTAGTGATTGGAGACTGAGAGGATGATCTGAAGATCATCTAGCTTTACATTTTATTCATTTGGTTTCTTTGCTGCCAATTGATAAGATTTGAAAATAGAAGATGAAGTTGTAGTGTAATGTGTCACCAGGCTGTAGTTGCTGTGTTGTGTGTGTGTTGGGGTGGACGTGCCATACAAAGCCTTAGTGAAGCCTCCAGCTCTGGGTCCACACCTCCACACCCCGCCCGTATCTCTCCCCCCCCCCCCCCCCAAAAAAAAAAAAGTATCGCCATAGTAACACACCTGTAGGTTTCCGGATGCCGATTCAGGGGAAAGGAGACTCTTTCCTCCAGTTGTCTTCCTTCCCTTCTGTGTTTCTCTCGCACACACTCCAAATCCAGAGGGAAACACACCCGTGTGTGTGTTGCTCTCTGTGACATAATGCATTGTATTTATTCCTCTTTTCTATGGGGTTCATGTTTGTCACGTTTGTTCTGCTTGTAGCATCGTTTGTCTTCTCTCTTTGTTATTCAGTGTTGATTTCAATCACTCAACTTGATTTTATTCAATTTTTTGTCATACACAGCCACTGTATTCAACTTGTGCTCACTGCCCCCCTGAATCTCCTATACACACACACACGCGTGCACACACACACACACACACACACACACACAAACACACGTCTAGCCTTTTCCTACTGGACCATTATTTCCATGGCAACTGTAACTACCTGGAAGTTTATGGTCACATGTAACATAACACAGAATAAAGCAAATTACTTCCCGTGGCCTTTTGTCTGTTTTTGAGTTGAACAAGCACAAAACCAATCCACATTTCTTATTTATCCTATAGGTAAATGAGGTGAGAGGTGACTGGTGAGAAGTATTAATGTGAAGAAAGACATAACGTATTATAATTTAGCATATTTTGACAGTGCAGAGGTAGAAAACGAAGATCAAATTCTAGCCCTGCTCAAATAAAAGTCTAAAAATCAATGATGAGGTGATGGAAAGTCATTTAATGGCAGCAAGATGAGTCAAATCAGAGGGGGGAATAAATTGAAATATTTGTGCACCCTATGTGGAAAAATCTTATTTATTTCATTTAAATTACATTTTTATTCACGAAAAAAGACCTAAAAAAAATAATAATTAAATCATTACAAAAAATGTTTTACCCATGATGCACCATGAAACAGGATGGAACATTATTGGTTAAATATGACAGATAGATAGAAAGTTATTAGTTATATTAAGAGAAACCTAAATCTATATTTATTTTCTACAATCTTGTGTTCTATTTGAAAATACAAATGAATTCAGCTAAGATGAGAGAGTGAGACTGAGGGTTTGTGTCATCCACTATTGCCCACTGTTTTTAACATATCATTTCACGTGGTTCTTATATGGTTGACTACAATGATGTTGTCCACCACTAGATGGAGTCAAGGAATCACCTACCATCAGTTCAAGCAACACAACGCAGCACTGAGTTGTTTAGAAATGATGAAATGTAACCTTTCAGTGTGACTTCCTAAACGTTTCTCTCCCACTCACTCACTGCGTTTCTCAGTGACAAGCATGTGATTGGACAGTTGCTGTTCCAAATCCCACAATCCCCTAAGTGCCCTCAAACAAGGCAGGTGGTCCAAAAGCCTGATTGCACTGTGGCACCTCAAAGATATGTAACACAAAATAACATTTGCTCTTACATAACCTCACTTTTTCTTTCAGTGTTACTTTATTCTGCTATAACAGAAGAGTTCAGAGGACAAATGTTGTTGATATGATATGGATTACACCCATCTATCACATTGAGGAGCAGAGGTCAGCATGGAAACATGAAACAGTACAGAACGTTGGTTTCCTGTTATTTGAGATTTGCACAGGCATAAAAAGGATTTAAGAATACTAACATAAAATCTGAAAGTTGATCTTGGGGGAGAAATCCATCTCCTAAGGTGTGAATTAACCAAACAAAATGAAGATATTTAATTTCTTCTTCCTTGAGCTTTAAAATGACATGACAATGATGAAGAGATGAGAGAGAGAGAGAAGGGCAGGGAAGGGAAGGAACGAGAAAGAGAAAGAAAAAGAAAAAGGAAAGACATTGATTGGGACCTAGATGTGATCCACATGTAGTACATCATGTAATACATCCTTGAGCTTCACTTAACACAACCTAGGAAGTTATCCCAAGTGAGCCTGGCGAGTCCTGATCCATCCAAACAAAAGACTGATGCTGTTGGCTTGCCCGGCATTCCCGTTGTCATTACCTCAGCCAAGGACGCCGAGGGGTAACGAAGGTTAAGAACAGAACAGCTCCTCCTGTCCCTCTCATATGACATCCAAACATCTGATATCAGTCCTCTCTCTGCCCCATCATCCACACTAAAACACACTGTGTGCATGGAGGGAAGGAGGTGAAGGAGTTTAGGGGGGAGAATTGAACCATTTCAATAACGTGGGATAGAGACGGAAGGGGAATGAGGTTTGATTGGAGGGGAGAGGGGGAAAAGGATAGAAAAGGGGAGACGCATCAGGATTACAGAAGGGTTTAGAAGAAACGATGGAAAGATTCAAGAAGAATAGAAGATGGTGGAGAGAAGGAAGATGGTAGTAAGTTAGGAGAGAAGTGTTTGCTAATGCATGCTGGGAATCCATTAACCAGCCTCTCTCCCTCAGCCTCTGCTTATAAAATAAGCTTTGCTGTGTAAAGTTAAGCAGTTATGCAACCTTTTAGGTCATAACAGAAGGGGAGCAGCATTTTCAAACTCTTTATGAAATACCCACAAGACCTGTTAGACACTCGCAGTTTGATGCTGGTGATAGGCCTTTAGCTCAGTGGCTGATTGCAACAGCTCATTATTATTTTGGATCGTACATCCTCATCTTATCAGGGTCGAAATTGAGACTGTGATTTCTGCATCCAGGAAAGTGATCTGTAGGATAAACATGATTGGTATTAATCAAAATATTCTTCAGTCCGTTTGAATCAGCAGCAGGTTGCCCTTCCTCATCCTTCAGTCGCCCTTTTTTGTCCAAAATATTCACACGAGGTGATTTTGGGTCATCCTGCCGCTGGATAGACAGGATGTCACTGTTGCTAGGATACATCATCCCCGACGAATGGGCTGGTCGTCCTTCAAGGAGACAGAGGCGAATGAGAGAGGATGCACAGAGAAGCAGACAGGATACGATGCAGGGAGGGTGAGGAGGAGGGAGGAGAGAAGGGGGTGGGGGTGGGGGTGGGGGGGGGTGGGTGGTGGCGACGAAGAGTGGGAGAGGAGGGTGAAGAGATGGATAAAGGGAGAAGAGAGGATGAATAGTAGAGATGCAGTGGAAGAGTAACACCTTTGTTTTGAAAATATATAAGGGGTTAAAATGATTATTGTAGGTTCTGTAAATAAATTCAGAAATATTTGGATTGATAGATTTGAATTGGATTATTTTGCTCAAATGTTTTCAAGCTTTTCTGTCCCCACAAAACAAAGGTGCTTAAATAAATGCTGCAATGTTTTGGCGACTTTGGTGCCCCCTCGTGGTCTTAATTGATTATTGCCGGTTTTACTCATTTCTATTTTCCGATGTTGCTTTTATGATACAGTGAGTCATCCTGTTTGTGTGTGTGTGTGTGTGTGTGTGTGTGTGTGTGTGTGTGTGTGTGTGTGTGTGTGTGTGTGTGTGTGTGTGTGTGTGTGTATATATATATATATATATATATATATATATATAGAGACTCTCTTTCACGTGAGCCACCTAACCTGACACAGAGATCAAATGCGGCCTGTACGTGTTTCTATATAGATTTTTAACCATGTGTGTTTGCACGCGTGTGTACCGCCATGATGACCGTCAGTGGGCGTGTTACATCACCTCTCTCTGTCAGCTGGAGTCGCCAATGGGCTTAAATGGGTTAAGCGATATAAAGTGAGGTAATCCTCCGTGCTTGCGGTGCAGCGGGGTCGGTGAGGTTGTGCAGGATGCTGGCTCAGCGTTGCGTTTATCCCCCCTGTGGAATCGGCGGAGCATAAAGGAAATGCTGCAGCACGCCGCTCTCATTCAGAGGCGGATTAGTGAGGCATTCACTGTCCTGCCAGCCTGGAGCCGAAGCAACATCAGCACCATCAGCACCATCAGCACCATCACTTTGGCCCTCCCATCTCTCCCTCTCCCTCCCTCCCTCCCTCCCTCCCTCCCCTCCCCTCCATCACATCTGGATCATAAAACAGAACACAAGATCAACATGATCCATCTCCTCTCCCTCCTCTTCTCCATCTTTGTCCACTCTTCCCTCTCACCTCTTTTGATTCCATCCCCGTTCCCGTCACTCCCCCTACTTCGATCATTAAGTTTCCCAGTCTTCTTCATCTTCTTCATCTTCTTCTTCTTGCCTTTTGTCAAGGTTGGCTGAGCTGCAGCTATTTTTAGCCAGGGGAAGTGCTTTGGGGAACCCCTCTAAGTGCAACTGCTTGCCTCTCCCTCTCTCTGTCTACAAACACACACACACACACACACACACACACACACACACACACACACACACACAACTTTACCTCGTCCTTGTGCATAAGCATTAAGAACATGCAGTAAGCAATAATCAGCATCAGCTTTTGTGCAACATTTTCATTCTCTGACAAATACAGAGAAAGACAATACAGCAAACAAATCTAGTCGA
Source organism: Genypterus blacodes (assembly GCF_046128005.1). Classification (NCBI taxonomy): domain Eukaryota; kingdom Metazoa; phylum Chordata; class Actinopteri; order Ophidiiformes; family Ophidiidae; genus Genypterus; species Genypterus blacodes. Next base: position 1,356,607 of record NW_027466821.1, read on the forward strand.
GTATGAGAGGCACAACAGATTCTGCATCGCCTGAGGATCATTACTCATCTATTTCCAAGCACAGATGATTTGACATTTCCAGCTGACTGGCTCAGCCCCAGCAGCTCAGACAAGTGGAGGTCTGATTACTGCAGTCAGCTGCTCCATTAAACAGCAAAGTATCATGCAAACCGCACAAGCAACGCAACATTTCTCCATGCAGGCAGCTACAGTATCAAGGCAACAATGTAAGAAGCACACATGACACACTGAACAGGACTCCATTCTTCACTGAATGCACATGGTGTGTGTGGTCATCATGATACATGAATGTGAGCGTGAGTCCAATTTCACCGTTGACATGCTTGAGTTGATCGATTTACCATGATTTACCAAACATAATAATGCTCCCCCCTCTGCGTAGGGTGGTAATGTAATGTAAGTCGCTTTGGATAAAAGCGTCTGCCAAATGCTCGTAATGTAATAATCTGGGCTGTTGCATCTATTCATTGCTGTAAGTAGTAATGAGAAAATTGGATACTATTTGTTGGTAAATCAAAGCCGTCATAGCCATGATGGATTTGTCTGTGTTCTGGTTTGTCTTACTATCAAAATTGGGAGATTTTGGTCAATAAAGTGTCATGCAATTCCCCACCTGTCCACCAGGGGCGGGGGGGTTCACTGAGTTTCCCTACTTCACCTGTTTCCAGTCCCCCTCCTCATTTCACTTGTGATTATATCTATTGGTAGTCTATTGTGTTTGTTGAATTGGTTTGTTGGAGTGGATTGTGGCACAGCTCTGTACCTGGGTGAACTACATTCATTCTCTGTGTGTCATCCCTCTCTCTCTCTGTTTTTGTTTTTCATTAATAGACTCCCTGCTCCCGTCTCCGATTTCCTCGTTCAGCTTTTCGTCGCCACGAAAACAAAAGCGAACTAACGCCGGCATCCGCTCAGATTCAATTTCACATTTTCAGCATCTTTGCCCTCCTCTCATGGACCTGGACTGAGCCTCAGATAGTAATGTGCCGGACAGAGAGTTCCCCCAATGAGTCCGCATGTCCACAACCAGGATGTTGTGTTGAGGATCTTTAACCACTGTAGGACGGCAACAGCTTCTGATCTGCCTGACCACATATGGTTGATTGGGATTAAGAAGTTGCTCTCGGTCGTGACCATGATGTCAGACATTGACGTCTCTTGTCTCTTGTCCACCGCCTGTGGACTTAGATGATCAGCCTCAGCCAGTTTGGGCTTGTTTACCTTGCTTGTCTGCTACTTTGTTCCCTGAGCTCAAACCTGCTACTAGGTGCTCATTTCCTGCTTTGCACCAATTTGATTCTGGCTCCTTCCTCTCACTCTATTCTGAGAGTCGATCATTTGCCTGCCCTTGACCAGAAGGTTTCAGGTTTGAATCTGTAACATCAGTAAATGAACATCCCCCCCTTTAGGGCTGACATATGCCTTCATACGTGTTCATTTAAAAGCAGATTAACAAGGGAATCATTCCTCTGTGTGTGTCCCCTTCTCTTTCCTCTCTGGACATCTCAAACTGCATCATGGGAGCTCGCTGCAGGTAAAAAACGTTTCATAACTGAATGTCTTTTTCTCATTATTTACCATCTTTCCTGTCTCTTGAGCAGGAATATAATCCTCAACTGCACAGATTGAATTTCGTGCATCCCGGCAAATTTAACTAAACGAAAACCGCCCGATGACAGTAGGAAGAAAGCAGACGGTGCTGTTCTGCTGTAGACGCCGCAGATACTGTATAAGGATCTCTGCATCAAATCCCAAGTGTGTCCTCAGAAGTGCCTCAGTCATCTGTTTCCTTCCTGCAGTCATGGTCACCGTGGGGTTTTTACCCACTTCAACTCTAAGCAGCTTTATTTGCATGCACTGTCGCTGAGACTGATGGCTGAAACAACAGAGGTGGAGGAGGAGGAGGAGGAGGAGGAGGAGGAGGAGGGCAGGGGGGTGGTGGTAGTGGGGTGGGCAGGAGTAATCAAAGGGCGCCAGGCAATGACTCAGATTTTGTAGCGCTGCTTTCTTTGCGGTCTTCTCGCCAGCTTATCAAGCAGCGCCGTCAATCACCGAGTCAGATCAGTTTCGCTGGGGTCAGACCAGGCTGAATAGGGTCTGATTGATAAGTTCTGAGTCAAGCTTAGAGAGCTCTAAATCAGGGAGAAAGGGAGTTCATCCTGTCCAAAATATTTTCCACAATTGACATGACATCATCCTATGAACCAGATGTTGCAGGTTTCTATCCTGATCCTCACTGCAGTGGGTTTATAAAGGACACGTTTGAGTGTGTATGACGTGTTTTCATGCTCCTGTTCTATGTGTTTTGTCACTTCAATCTTGACAGGCATGACTGGTTACTGTGCTGCATTCAGGCTACACTTCACTCATTAATTCTTCCTATGTTTCTCATATCAAAGGAATGTGTTCGCCATCTTTGCGTTTGTTTGATTGACAGGTGCCTCTGTCGATCACCCTGCAGCTGTGCTGATCGCTGCCTGCTTGTTCCACCTGAGCCCACAAATTGTGGTTCTTCTGTCAAAATGGCAGTGATTTGCAAAGCCCAATTGCACTCCAATGCTGTGAAATGCTGTGATTCTCAGCAGCCCAAGGTACAAACTGTCAAAGTACTTAAAAGCAAGGCACTAAAAGCTGCTCTTGTCTACACTATTAGGGAGTTTTTGGATGTATCTGCTGTCACACACACAGATCCACGCAGCAGCCTGTCAGTCTGCAGTGCTCAGCAGACGAGGCTGGATGTGGTGTGAGATCAGTGACGACCGACGTCTGCTGACAATGATCTCGCTCGGCCCAAACCTGCCGACGCGGTGCTTTTCATTGAATTCAGGATTAGGAGCCGCTGGTCTCCTCGGAGGCCCGGCCTGCTCTGTCTCTGGATCAATGTCCACACACAGACATTCACTCTACATCAATGGGAAAGTCCGACGCAGGCGGACTTCATTTCAGTTTGAATTGCCTATAGACAGTTTTCACCTTTATCACAGTGTGGCGTGACTCACAGATCTTTGTGTTTAGTCTATCGTTGATGTGGCCTTTATCTTGTTACCTTATTTTATTGTTTTTTCTGCTGTGATGACTGATGTGTAAGCAATCGTGCTGACTCTCACACACACTCCTTCCTTCCTTCCTTCCTAATCCTACGTTTTAGAGTCACAATCCTGAACTGTTGCTGTCTTTTATGCAGCAGTGAGTACTAGGATAACAAACGCCCTCACTAATAAGGAAATAATCATTCAATAGTGAATAATCTAAGTGTTTTGGAGAATTTGCTGCCTCAAGTGACCTTAAAGCAGGTCTCTTATTTGATAAAATAGAGAATACTTCTATTAATATCATCAGTACTCTATCACTTTCCATTTCCAATTTGGAAATGTTTCATTATTATTTTCATTATGTCCAATTTTGTGTCCCATTGCTGATACTTGTTTCCTGTTACTGAAATGAAATATCAAACACTTGACTTGTTGACCCAGCATTTTCCTTGTACTTAAGTTAAGGATAAGAGTACTTCTGCCTGTACTGTTCCATGAGGCTCTGAATGGAATGTTTATGGCTGCGCGCCGACAATTCTTGGCGCCAAATCGTTGCTGGCTGATGGATTCATGACTGGGATGGAGGTGCAGGTCAAGTGTGGCAGCCGGGACGTGAATAATGGAGGAGAATTCCAAAAGGATTTCCAGCTTGAAGGAAACTGAACTTGGAAACCCTTTTGCTCCTGGAGGGTCGTGGGTCGATCCTGGGAGGATTCTGCTGTTTCCTCACTCCGCTCGGTGCAACAAACCTCCCTGCTTTACTCGCCTTGACCTTCATCTCTTTGGGGGGGGGGGAGTTAGAGTCGTGGCTGAGACTGACAGCTGATGCAACGAGCGGCCCTGAAGCCTTTTCAATCCACTTTGAATAGTTGTGACTCAGCTCTTTTCCCCATCTATGGCTTCTCTACTCTTTTAAAGGTAAATCGTTTGCATCTAATCCTTTATGTCCTTGTCCTACGACGCAAGGAGAGGACACAAGCAAGGGAGCAGTAGAAACTAATGTAAGAGCTTTGGAGCCTGTTATTTTTGGAGATGCTTTGATTCGCTCAGCAGGTGACCGGTCTTGGCTGTGCCTGAGACTGCTTGACAAAACACTGAATCTGCAATAAGCGGCCACAATAAAAAGCAAGATCGCCCTGTGTTCTTCTCTAAACAAAGACACAGGAATAAAGCAACAAACATGAACAATCTCCCAGGGGAAATAGGTTTTTTCTTTAAATAGCTGGTTTTTAATATTTTCAGAGCCATCATCCACATGGGTCTGAGTCACAGCTTAATGTCAGATGAGCACTGGGTTTACAGGGAGAGGAGGAGCAGGCCTGTTGTTTCCGCTGCCCAGCGTGTGGCACACTGTGTAGGGACAGCACAGAGCCGGATTACAGCCCAGGCACGGATCTGAAACTCAAGCTTTTTGCATTTCACTGGGGAGTTATTTATAAGATGTGTCACAGAGAAAGAGAGGGGGTCCTTTCATGATAATTAAGTCTGTTTCAAATAGATACATTGAAGTCTGACGTCTGCAAATACCAATTCTGCCTCAGTAGAGATGTGAGGACAGCAGGCAATAACTGATAACATCCCTTAAATCCTCTTTTAAACCATCTATGGACAGCAGAGACAAAGACTACTGCATCTTATATTTGCATTTTTACTGGTTATTTTGCCTCTGTGATGTAAATACAGAAGCACTTCTTATTCCATTTGATTGCATTGATTAAGTTGCTTCATGTGTGTGTAAGTGTTGAATCTTAACACTGTATGATGTGAAGATTGGTGTGTCACCTTAATGTTTTGTGCCGCATCTCATAGTGTGTTATGTATGTAATGTTATTAAACTGTACCTGAATGCAACATCTATCATTTATTTCTAACACACAATCATGTTGGTTATCGCTTCTATCCTGATACTTTTCGACTTGTTTTCACCTGGAGGCAACAATGTGTCTGCTGCTGTGACGCACCACTGGGAGCTGGAGGAAGAGGAGGAGGAGGAGGTGAGGGTGTCACAGACATGTTCCTCCCTCCTCCTGCACTCCCTCTCTTTTGACCTGTGCCCCGCTATCAGCCTCCCAAGCCTCATTCACTGGCCGTTACATAAAGGGCCTTTTTCTGCCATGTGGTACGGGCTGGTTAAGTATTTATCCAGCCTCCCAGCCGGAGGTGGCGAGTTGCTGCAGATCTCCTGCCAGTCTTTATCTATTTCCCTTTCCATTGACTGCAGTGTGTGTGTGTGTCTTTGTGTGTGTCTGTGTGTGTCTGTGTGTGTCTGTATCTTTACAGGCTACCCAAATGTCACAACCCATCCTACGCAATCAGCTGCCTGTCTCCTGCAGGCTGCTGCCTTGTCTGGGTGCAGCTTTCAGTCCTGATATTTGCCGATGACACTCAGTACCGAGCAGCGTCACAAACTTAACCTCCTGTTCCTCTCCTCTCTTACAGATGACACATGAACCCAACATTGATTGAGCTCCTTTAAAGCCACACTAGCTGTCCTGTCACTTTTTTTTCATCATCATGGAGCCGATGCCCCTGTGGTGTTTCAGGAGATGTCCGGATCACACACACACACACACAGCCACACACACACACCCACACACACCCACACCCATCACGGTTTGTCAGAAAAGCTATTCGCAGGAGGGAAGAGCAGAGAGCAAAAGTGTAACATATGTCACTTGGGCTGTTTGGTTTAATCTTTCACCACACAAGAGATGAAAAATATGGTAGTTTCAACAAATAGCCAGTATGAAATCCTGAAGGGAAATAAAGTATGTATGAAAAACTCCATCAGAGACCATTTTCAATCTGCATAGACGTTTGCCGTGGACTGTTTTGGTTGAGCGAAGATGAGCAGAGGGAAAGCCAAGGGAGGGGCGTCACCTAGGGAAGGGTTAAAGGAAGCTGGTAGCTTCCATTAATTTTTAAGTGATTTGGCCCTCCCTTGGCCATCTCTCCTTACAGCCACTAAGAAGATGTCTAGTCAAATCCCTGCAGAGGATGACAGCATTGTTATCAGTTCCCCAACTTGAGGTTGACGCCTATAGAAATGCATCCAGTAAGACAAACTCAGAGGTCCTGGAATGACCTGAGAGCTTTGTTTTTAATTAGTCCTTTAATTCCCTGACATGTTTGTGCAAAAGTGTGACACATTTTGATTTACATGCTAATGTACGGCACTATAGGAAGTGTCTAGTAATCACACAATGGAAAAGTGCTCAGGTGGAATATTCATTGCCTTGTGCTCTCTTCGCTTGAGAGCTCCAGAATCACAACTACGGTCTCATTTGTGTTTGATGGCCCGGTTAAAAAGCCAAGTAGGGAGCGTTGCCGTGCATACGTGTGAGGCTGTGGTGCGTGGCAATGTGGCACGTGATGGCCACGGGATGTATTTCTACGCCTCTCTGCCAGGTGCCCTTAAAAAGTGCAATTTATGTGACATTTCCGCTACTAATGCACTTAGTTTGTGGTAATGTTGTTTTGTCTAAGTAGCAGCGCTGCCATTAACAGGACAGAGTCCATTTCACAATAGTGTTTTGTTCTGGATACTTCATCAGGCCAGCAAGAAGGTCTTCAAGTTGAGAGAGGTCACACTTAAGCTGTTTATTAAGCAATAATCAGCCGTCTCAGGTCTCAGGCTTTTTACTTTGCCAGACTCCAATCCCATCACAATGCTCTTTATTGCTTTGCAAGTTGGGATTCTGATGCGATCCACTGAAAAATAAATATAAAAAAAATGTATTTATACAAAAATAAATATAATCGCTTACAGCAGTGATTATTATTTATTTTATTTCATTTTTTATTTATTTTATTTCATTTTTCCACCAGAGGAATCATTGGATAACTGTTTCTAAGTCTAACATGAACAATAGTTGACCACTAGGGGGCAGAAAACTTCAGATCAAGCCTACAGCTCTGTCCAACCATTGGGCTACAGAAAATCGTATTTATGTATTTACGTATCTATGTATTCAGCAGACACAGAGCAACATCAGCATCCTATCAGTCATGTTAAATATTGTTAATATTTCATTTCATTTATTTAAGTTAAGTTTAAAAAATCTGGTATCGGTTAAGGAATCATTTTAGAAAATGCATGGATCTGGATTTAAACTTAAATTTAATGGGTTCTTCTCTTCTACCAAGTTTCATATTGGGTCATGAGTAATCATTCCAGGTTCTGGGGCATTTTAAACCATTAATATTTGATGCAAGAATGACGCGAAATATGAAATTAATGAACTCCATCATTACCTCATTAAGAGTCAGTGTCACATCACCCATCCGGCATTTCACTGGGCGTTGGGAAAGCAGGGAATATTTCTCCAGACACAAAAATATCCATCCCGGTGAGAGACGAAGTGACACCTTGTTTTCAGGGTCGGCGCTTCACCACTAGATATGGGAGTTGACAATTCATCCACAGGGTGAAAGGTTTACCAAGGGTTAAAGGGCACGCCATGACATCATTTGTTTTCTTCTCTTTCTGTTGGAATGAAATGAACAAAACATTGAATACCACTGATTCCCCTCTTCAATCTTGTTGGAATTGCGATCACATCCTGCTTGTTAAAGTGGAATAACATTACAGGTTTTGCACTCCGTCAACACATTTTTCATTATTTTGCACCATAATTAGCAGATGAAGCTTGCAGGTGTGTCCCCTGTCTGCCGCTGAGTGTCCTTCCTTTATCAATAATGCAAAAGGATGGTGAAACTTTAATTTTCAACTTGAATGCATTCGCACTAACTATCCGGTGTGTGTTTCCTCCCCTCACACAGTCGGGTCACTGTCACCGTGTGCAAACAAAGCGAAACTATTTATACACTTAAAACTTGATAGCTCTTGTAAATTACCATGAACAATGTGATAGTGGATCCCAGCATTAAATTGAAACTCGACGCTCAGACGGGGCTGTGACATTTCAGAGAACATTTGGATGCCTGTCTAATTAATATGAGCACTGTTGTGTTTCCAAACCAGATCCACTTCTAAAATTCTAATTTATTCCCCAATTACTTCAAAACTACACCTGACTTTCTCTTTTGTCTCCTTGCACACTGTTTTGCTTTCCTGGAACATCTGACAGCTTCTGTCAGCCGTTAAACACCTGCACACCTGTCACTTTGAAAAGCTGACATCCAGTTTTGCCTTTTTTCTGACATGACAACACTTAGTTTGCTGTACTGAAGGTCTTATGATGTAATCTGACCAGGCCCATTTTGCATCTTATTCCAATGTCTGTGTGGGTTCATCTAGGTGCTCCAGTTTCCTCCTAAGCTCCAAACCAGTCTAACTCTAAACCACTCTGTTCTTTAGGTAAACTGGCAACTGCAAATTGCCCGTAAGTGTGTATATGTGTGTGTGTGTGTGTGTGTGTTTGTGTGTACGTGATCTGTATCTTGCCCAGTGACTGCTGGGATATGTTGGAAGCGGCCCAGCAGCCTGAGACCCCACACAGGAGAAGCAGGTATGTTCTGAGGTATGTTCGGCTCCAGGCCAAATCCTGGAATTCTTTAAATGATTCCTTAACATTGAGACATAGAATGTGCAGGCTCCAATATACAATCATACTGTAAAAAGAGGGAAAAGAGAGAATAAAGTTTTGAAAAACGGAGAGAGACAGGAAAAGGGAGAAGTACAATTTACCTAATGCTAATAACACTGCTAATAACAAAATAGTATGTAGTCTATTGTCAGTAATAGTAATTTCATAGTCTTGTATTAAATATTTCCGTATTTGACAAAACACTTCACCAGAGCCAACACATCCTTCATTTTGCTGACAGCTATTCGATATTTACTATTTTCCTGCCCTCCCCTATAACCTTAATCTGCTGCTGCTGCCAGTTAACCACTGTGCTCAGGGGCACACTGACAGCGTCTGCAGAGGTTGCAGATGGAGTCTGGTGTTTCTGAATCAAGGTTCCTTTTGATTTGAACTGAGGTACTGCTGCAGTAGCCGTGGTAACCATCCAAACACAGAACACACTTTGACAATCTCAGGGTGCCACGTTCTGGTGTCCTACCATACATTTCATATCCAAGACTGCAGACTGTCCTGCAGGGCTCTGGCTGCGGTCTGATGCAGCTAATGCAATTTATTGAAGTTATGCTCCCGATACTGTTGCTTGCAGGCTCTTATTCAGTTTGAAGCTCCACCAGATATCCTGCTGACGGACACGCTGAGCAGTCCAGGATCCATAAATGCAAGCTCAGTGGTGTGGATTTTGTTTAGAGAAGGAGCCTCCTTGTTATTTGAAACCTTTAACTTTACAGTGAGAAGTTCATTATTTGACAAATGAACTGACCTCTGCATTCACAAAATGTTACTGGATTGAATATATAAGTACAGACTTAATTGTGAAGAAACTAATTTGTTTACAAAATGGATACGGTAGGTGCGCTGCCAGTTATATGCCTATTTGGACCAACCTCTGGTTTCACAAACTGGCATCCAGGCAAACACAAACTGCACCATGCACAGTAAATGCTTTATTGTTTTGTTGTATCTGTATATTTATAGCTATTATTCATAACAATAAATTTCAATTTTGTGTAGTATGAGAAAAAAAGAAAGAATGCTTGCTTAAAATGCCTCTGATGTACAGTATATCTACTATATGAGGTATTCATGTTGTTTACTCTCAAATAATATCGGCCACAAAAAGCCAGCACCCTATTGATTCCGGTACACTTCAGATTTTTTCTTATTTCAAACAAGCCTTTGAGGGGACTAAAGCTGTAAACAAACATCCATCCATCGTACCCTCTTTAACTACATTCACTATGCCCTTGAGTAAGGCATGGGAGTCTCCAGTTGTGGTGAGCACCCACTCTAAAAGAAGAAAGTCAGCCTCTACAATCTACACTTATTATCATTATTATTGTTTATTCCTGCTCTGCTGGCCAGACATGACTCAGGGAAATATTTGCTTTTCTGACTCCCTGACATGATTGCCACTCAGGGGAAGACTTCCTCTTGTGGGAAAGTGTTGGATGACATTCATGACCTTTGGGCACCTGCCAGATATTGAGGGATGATGCTGAGCAGTGTGCTGGGTGTTAGTAACACTGTGGCTGGTGCTTGATGGTGGATGAATCACACTGCTATCATCACAGTTTCTCTGACACTGTTGATGATGATGAGAATGAATGAGGAGGAAGACACCTTCTCCAATCAAATGAAGATGATGATGATGATGATGATGATAATAATAATAATAATATTCTCCCCGCCACTGCCACCCTTCTCCTCCTTCCTCTCAGGGACCCTCACCGCCGCCCCTCCCATTCTCAGCGTTGCCCCGGTGACTGCCGGTTTACGTGATGACGTCGGATGTATATGAGCGCGAGCGGCGGGATCCCTCTCCCTTTTACCGCCATCGGAGCGGAGTCTCTATTCTCCCCGGGACCGCTTCACTGCGCAGTGCCACCTCACCCAGTCCAGCCTCCGGACACAGAGCGAAGGTAAGGGTCAGCGCTCGGAAACGGCGTCGGTGTCAACGCCCCGGAGCACCGCGTCCTTCTTAAATATTAAATTCGTAGAACGTCGCGTATTGTACACAAGTAGAGGAAGGCGGTTCTCCCCTGCTAATGCTAGTCAAGTCAGACGGCGGCAGCAGCCATTGAGCCTGGCTCCACCATGATGTGTTAATGTTACGAGTGCAGTAATTTGAAATAACTAACAATGGACTATGTTGTCTTTTACTCTGACACCCGCTGCTTTGGTAATATAGCCACGCAACCGACGATTCCGGCATTTTCGTCACACGTGTCTCGTATCATGTATTTCTGGACTTGACCTTTTTTTTTTAATATGGTTATTAGGGTGGGGAAGTGTGGACGGGACTTCAGCTTATTCCGTGGGAACACACGCCGGGTGGTGTAGCGTTACAAACCGGCATCGCAGCACAAAGGAAGCGGGTTAAACGATGTCACCGTACCATTGGCAGCACTTCCCAACCGGCCCGCATTTGCTAGCACCGTGTCTGTCGAAACTGGTCCTCCCACTTGCTCAGCCTTACAAGTAGTGCGCATCTAGCTAGTAGCACACCAGCTAGCGGGACTAGCCCAGACGGTTGCGGCGACAAGAGTGAGCAGGCCGGCTACAGTTAGCCCGTCTACTTAGTGAAGGGTCGGCTTGTTTGCGGAGGAAGTGACAGGGCTTTGTGCTCTGACGTCTAGAGGGATAAGCGTTTCAACAGGTCGGACGTCTTGTTGGGTGTAAACGAAGTTGAAATGTGCGTTAAGAGTGAGCGGGCATGCGTCCTTCCAGCTCCGTCTCAGTCCAATGATGGGGTGCCGTTTTTGTGCGTGCAACACGTGGTCGCTGGGCTGGATGAGGAGCAAAATCTGGCATCCGAGATCAAATGTCTGTACTTGGTCACTCACCAGTTTCCTAACAGTTGATACTCGTAACATACAGATTACATATCTGAATAGTTTGCCAGATAATTTAGTGGGTATTTGTTGTGTTTAGTGACATTGTGACACTACCCAGGGGCAAAGGTCTCCTATATTCATTTACTGCACAGTAAACGGCACAGATAATGATTCTTTCAGAAAGGGGATAGTCTGATGACAGATGTGGTGGTAATGTAAGAGCCAAATATGAACTAGATTTAGTGGTGTATAAGATTTGTCATCATCGTTGTAGCTATGTTAGTTTGGATGACACCACTGTTGATACTTGTTAGTTAAGATGACATCAATGTTGCAACTTTGCTAGTCTGATGACACCATTATTGTTTATTTAAGTAGCTTTAGAGTCCAACACTGTTTCAGTAATTTCCCTCGGGATAATAAACTTTTATCTTCAGCAACAGGAAGCAACAGTATCTTGACCTTACCGTTGACATTGCAATTTTGTGTTCTGTAATTTAACATTTCAAAGGAAGTTGCCTAGTCTCGTCGCTGTCTGCCAGGCTTACCCCCAAGAAGTGGTATATTTGCCGTGAAGAGGAAAGAAGACTGCCATTGCAATTAAGTATGCCTGGCAATTGACAGTACTCTGCTGTGAATTGCTGCTTTGTCTGTTTTTGTTTTTGTTGACTGAATCTTGCCTTGATTAATCTGTATGGTAATGTGTGAGCCTGTAGCCTGTGTGCCTTTGGAAGTGGAGGTGACATGGACAGGAAATTAGAAACATGACGGAATAGCAGAGTCTGATACACCACCATTAGATACTGTGTTTAAGTGTGCAATATTGTTGAGCCAACACCTTTTAGATGTGTCAACAACCTCCTGAAGAAAAGCAGAAAGGATGTTATTGCAAGGCATTGCTGTTAGGTACAAGTATATAATATTCACCAGTAACTCTTCTGTGTATATGCAATGTGTGTATCAAGAGCAGGTTTGGTCGGTTAGTCTGGTTAGTTCCTGTTGACTCGTCTTGGCCATATCCACACACACCATGGATGCAGCATCTTGCTCTCCCAGTAGCGCATTTTGTCCAAATTGCAGGTTCATGTTTCGGTTGTCCCTTTCTCTATTTCTGTCCTCAGAAAAAAGCAACTATTGACCTCCTCTTGAAATGCTCTGTCATCACATAATGTGTGACAGTCTCTTTTAAAGGTTTGTGTTGCTGTTGAGAGCTTTTCGCAGTATGTTGCCATCAATAATTAAGGCATTGTGGAGAACACAATATTGTTAGAAATGTGGGTGCAATATTGTGATGCACATTGTACAGTTCATGCTCTTGTATTGTCTTTTTTTTAATTGAATTGTGTTGAGCATTTTAAGCCACTAAACAAGCTTCCTGCTCACTACAATACCTGTCTACAATATCCCCTTATGCAAGAAGTAACAATTTGGGGAGCTGTAGTTTTCAGTTCTGGGTTCAGACTCTGCTGTGTTGATAATTGTAGCAACTTAATAAGGGGCTGATTTTCCCATCGGGTGCTAGGTGAATGCAATTATCAAGTTGACAGGAGAGCAGTGCCATTCAGGCACCAGGATTAAGAACTGTTGTCGTTTGTCCCCTGAAAGAATTTGATTTAGATGCATTGAAGTGTTTGGTTTATGGTAAACGGGTTTTTCCCCAGGAAGTACAATGCAAACATCTTATTTTGTTGGATAATAATCAAGTCAGAAAGTGGTTTTGAATGTGACTGGAACTGGCAGGGTGAGATGGGACTCCTTGTCAACAGGGCCAATTTTCCATATAATGAAGAAAACCTAAACTACAGCGACAGATCTAAAACAAAGTCGCAAATGTTTTACTGCAGCCAACAGTAAACTGTTGTATTAGTGTTCATATCCCATTGGAAAAGCTGAAAATTACTTGCAAGTGATGCCACCCAAGGCTGTTTAACCACCACCCAAGGCATAGGGTTTGAATTACAGGTATTTTAATGATTGTGAGTCTTGACACCATCGCCTCCACCTAGGTCATGGTCCGTCTTTAAGGATGCCAATTGTATGTGTCCCGCCAATCTGCCTCCTTGAAAAGACTGTTGTTGTAATCAATCTTTCAAGGGAAGAGGGTTCTGAGAGGAGAGGGTCACAGTGAGGGTTGAGCCACTCTATACTATGGAAATTCTTGCAAGGTTTCCCTTATATTATACATCTTCGCGCAGTGCCTAAGCAGTTTAGTTTCATGTAAGTTTTGCGTCCCAGCCAAACTTACAAGAAAAAACACATTTGAAAATAAAATTGACATAATGCCTGGTGACAAATGCCGGAACATGGCGTTTTCCAGTTCCAATGTTTACATGCCTGAGGAACCCCCGTTTCCTGTAGCATAATGTGCAACAGCTATGATGTGCGTGTCACAGAAAGCGTAGATCTCTTTCAAAGCCCATTTTAATCTAATACTGGTGTTTTTGGTCATTTGGAAAAAAAAATCCTCAGCAGGAGTAGAATCCAACTTTTACCGTGTTTGGAAATGTGACCTTGGTGATTTGGTAGATATGTGTATTCCAAATATTTAAATATCCAAATACTTTATTGAGGACATCTTTTGGGGGGGTTGTTTGTTTCAGCGTCACATTTCTCCTGAGCGTCTGTTCCATTTTGTTTTTTCCCCAGCTGCGGCATTTATGAAAAAGCACATCTGTATTGCTGATATGCCAATATTCCAACAGCATGACGTGCTAAGACAAGAATCTTGATTATCTTGCAGCCCTGCTGATACCGGGAATTTTTAATGTGAATGGGTTTTGCTGTGCTTTGGTCTAAAGCTCAAATACACAGTCAGTGAAACGTGTTTACGGGTGCATAGGGTTCCTTGTGTATGCATTTCTTTATGCATTTCCACCTGGATGGTAGTGCACACACAGCTATTGTTTTTGAGGAGTAGGATTACTTAGTTTCTTTCACTTAAAGCTGATGGTGTGTAGGTTTTTAGGCCCTTAATGTGGTTGCATAGTTAACTCATGTTATGTGTCTGTTGGGATAAAAAGCATGTAGACAGGATTTTCCCATCTAAGAATTGACAGCTTTCACTTAGGCCACAAAACGCTATCATGATAGACAGCTCTGTCATATGACTGTATTTTATTATTTGTGACTGGTTGTGGTGTGTGATACATGATTCCTATATATTCCTGTTGCCGCAGTGGGATGTCTTTACTGTAAGAAAGGACTGGGAAATATTATCGGTAATGAGTCCACTCGTCTGCTTATATTAACATTGTCATATTTCAAACAGCCTTCGTGGTGTTGGTTTAGGAAAGTCACACGGTCTCAGTTTTATCTCACATACTTATCTGACATTTTGGAGCCATCTTAACCATTACGTTGATTTAGACCTCTACAACATAGCATACAAGAGCTGGGCTACACTGGAACAAGACGTCACAAGTCAAATGGAAAATGTCCATAAGCATTGGTGGTGGATTATCATAAGTGACTCAAAATGGGTGAAACTACTTGATGATCGCTGTCACAAAGGCCGTCATTACATGACTTAAAGCAGATTATCATTTGAGTAGGATTTCTGCCAAATATACATGTTTCTACAACTGCAATGTGTAATCACAGACATGAAGGAATTACTTTAGACAATGCATCTTGTTCAACCTCAAATATAAGTTAAGATTCTTATGTATTTTATTCACTCCATTTTCTTTCTGTTGGCGATCTCAGTTTATTTGACTTTCCCGCTTCAGCTCACAGACTGGTCAGGAAGCACAGGGGACCTGGGTTATTACCAACTTCAGGGTTCACTTCTATCTGTACGTTACGAGAACTGGGGGACATGACTTGCTTCTTGAGGAGCAGCAAGCCTTTAGTTTTACAGCCAGATTAATTAACATTGGACAGCTATTAAAACGGCCCCTCTCAACTGCCAATCTTCCAATGCCCACTTTGGGCTTTGACACCACCCTTACTAAGAATGACTAGTTACCAGCATGCAGATGTCTAACTTTGTCCAACCTTTTTTTTTCTTTTTATCTTTTAGCAACTCTTGAGACTCTGCAAAGATGGCAGACAAGTAAGTACATACACACTGTTTGCTCCATGCTTGCACCAATGCAACTTATCATGAGTCAATTTTTTTTCACAAATATTGGCGTTTATTCGGACACACCCGAGGAACGTCTCGGTGCCAACATCCCATTTAGTCGATGCTTTTACTCACTGCTCTAGGACTTTTTGATGGTATGCATTGCTGTTGATGGACACAGAATGCCGTTGGTAATTCATTCATTCTGTGACACTTAAATAATGGGATGGACTATTTAGGACATCTAATGCCGACAGGGTTGTTTATGACAACAGTGACCAGTGCGTGCATGCATGCACACCAGCTTTAAAATGTAAACCAGCAGCCTCCTGGACTGGCAGGCCAAGGCTCAGGTTGTGTTTGCCAGCGGCACAAACAAGCTTCAAAACCCCTTCCAACACATGACTGATGGACCTTGACATTGGTCAACCCGTAGTGGGGAGGGGGGGTCACATGATACAAAGGGGGAGGTTATAGATCACGTCTCAATGTCTTGCATGCACATTCACTCACTTCTGTCCACTAATTGAACTGAGTTTATTTAGTCTCTTGCACTGCATTTAGAGTCATGTTTCACTGTAATGAATGGCATCATGGGTAACTGAGTCCATCGTTGAGCTTCTCAGCATCAGAGATTACAATTGTATGTAATTGAGTGAAATCTTTGTTCAATCAAATGAAAATGTGTACATGAGCAAGGCACTGCACCGGCACCAGGCTGATCTTCATGAGCAGCTTCTATGTGTGAATGTGTAGCTACCTGAGTGTGTGTGCTTGGATTGATTTCTGTTGAACGGTCTCACCAATCGGCTTTTTAGAATGGAAAAGGAGCTTGAGCAGTATTTGGTCAGCTGCCTAAGGGGCTGTGAGAGTCGCCAATCTTGCTGGCAGCCACAGTCTAAATATGCCAGAAGCTGTTTGGTGGCTGGTGGTAATTCCCTGCCCTCATAAACACTCTGAGGCGTCTGTGTTTTGGCTGACCTTCCCCTTCTGATTTTCCTCCTCTTCTGTGGCTCCGTGAGCAGCAAAGACCAAGCTGAGATGGACCCGGCAGATATGGAGGACGTGGAGGAAGTGGAAGAGGAGGAGACGGGAGAAGATGAAAACAGCAAAGGTACAGTCCTACAAAAACAGAGCTGCAGATAATTGCTGGTGTAATTATGGTTAATGAAAACCATCTTGAGTCATCTTGTGCAGAGACAACTTGACATATATAAAATGTTACTGTCATCGTAGAAGTCTGGAGTATCCGTCCTAAGGCCCAGATACGAGCAGTGGGGCCCTAAACTGTTTTATTTTAGGATGTAGAAGTTGTTTATGCATCCTTTGAAGCTCAATTAATGATTCAGATGGTTTCTCGTGTATTAGTCTGCTCCCAGTGCATTGTGAATAGATTTAGATGGCTGTTTGGCCCTGTCTATTTTTAGCAAGCTTGAAAAGAGTTTTAAAAGCCCCGACTTAAAGGAGCACTCCGTCCCACTGCGTAGGACTGATCTGTCATAGCCGCCACGCTCATAGGGAAGCTTTGCATGAGCTCTAGAAGCAGAGTGAGGATTATAAATGCATGACTAATAAACACTCGGCTTGCTACTGCTTACATGCAGTGCAAACGCTTGTTGGGGCACTTCACAAATTTCCCATATCGCATATTCACACTTCACAGATGCAGTGGGAATCTTGAGTTTTTCCAAAACAAATGGCTAAACTAAACATGCTTCTGTCAGTCTAAATTACACACAGTATCCACCATTTACACATCTAGATAACTCACTCAACGTGTCTCTTTGTGTATCAAAATGTATGAACAAGGCTAAGAGTAGAGTGGATATATTAATGACCTCCACATTAATGACCTCAAGAAGAGGCATGCCACGATTTTTACATCAAACATTCATGTGCATTAAGACAGGAACGTGTTTGTTTGACTTGATGCACAGCTCAGCTACGCTCGCTGAATATGCGTCCCAAGGGAAATGCCAAGGCTGTGTCGGCATTGAAAAGTGACTGCAAGTCCTTCTAATCTGCTCACCTGTCAACAGCAATCTCCCTGAGCTTTGACGGGTGCACACAATATGTCACATTTAGATTGTACCGACTGTCACCTGGCATAACGGGAGTGCACTCTCCATTACTGACTGCCACCCGTCTATGCAGCATTTGCTCACACCAATAACGCGACGTGATTCAGCTGTTCAGGCTAAGCGCATCCGGCAGGCACGGACTGACACAGACGCTCACACACCTAAGTGACGGCTCCCTTATGCTTGTGTATGTGAGTGAAAGTCTGTCAGCAGTGGAGCAGTGTAATTTTTGCTTCCTATACTTTTTCTTTTTCTTAACACACACATGAAAATAAATAGACCTGTCAGTTTACCTTCTGTCATTCCACAAAATTTGTATTACTGCCACCTTTTTAAATATAGGCTTGGATGGCTTAGTGAACTGCAGGCAGGAATCCCCTCTTTCTGGTTTTATCTGGGCATGATCTCTGTAGGGTGTGCCAACTAGAAAACAGAAGTATTTAACACAGTGCTGAAAGTGCAGTATGCCTCAAATAAAGGAGTACCGAGTCATAATATTGATGAGTAGAAACTCCAAATCACAAGAGGCTGCTATTCTACAGAAGGGATTTTTGTGCAGTTCCATCATTCCTGACCTCGATAGAGCTGCTTTGTCAGAGCAGGAGTTAAATTTAACAGAACCAACCGACTCAATCTTGTTCTCGTCGAAATATCAGCAATTTAACCTTTGTATGCTCCTTGAAGTTGACATTTTACACTACATTGTGATTGATAACCGCTTTTTCCTGCTAACACAGTTCAGTTAATTCATCTGCCTTCATATTGTACTCTTGACTCTTGTGTGTGTGTGCAGCTCGCCAGCTGACCGTGCAAATGATGCAGAATCCACAGATCCTGGCTGCATTGCAGGAAAGGCTTGACGGTCTGAACGGCTCACCGTCAGGGTACATGGAGAGGTGAGACATGATCTGAACAAGTTTGATTTAAGGAACTTTACTGTGGCGTTTCCAATTTGCAATGAAAACTCGTGAAGTTGCCCCCAACTACTGTAATCTTATGTGATACCAGAGCTTATATTCTCCAGGCAGGGATTTGGAAAAAATTGTGTTCTAGAAATTAATGATTTAGATGCAAATTGTATATTCTAAGGTGAAGCAATCAGACCTTTTATAATCAGACAATCGCAGAGTTGTAAATCAAAGTACGGCACCGGAATCGGTCTTGACTACAACAGAGTAAAGTGACTAAAAATACACTTTACATTCCTGGAAACATCCGACATTTAAAATGAGCAGGAGGGCACAAAACCCTGGCTATTTCTGGAATGCCTTTTTTTTCATTTCACAGGAATGAATAAAAGTGGCTAAAATGCCTGTTAAAGTTATTGCCGTGGCATTTTGCACTGTGGCTAGAATACTTCATCATTCTCTAGCAAAAACTCTAGCCAGATGGAGTTCACCAATCAAAAGTAATGCTTTTTGGAGGAGATCCTCCCAAAATGCCACGAAGACTTCCAGTTCATATTCTGTCATCAAAGCGATAGCCTGTAGAAGTGCCAGGGCGCAAATGAAGCAAATGAAGGGAGGAAAAAGTTGGCGTCTGTGCCTCCGCGATGCTGTTTAAAGGCAGCCTCAGCTGGAGGGGGGGGGCACGCTGCCCGTCGCCCTCCTCCACAGCAGCACCATCAGTAAGCAGCTCTTTGATCCACTCGTCAGGCCTTTGGCACTCAACGACAAATTTGAGCTCACCAGTTGGGGCGTCCAGGCACGTAGGACCGAAGATGTTTCCATTCCCGGGCGGTGCACAATATTTACATGGCCATACGGTCTCTGTGCAGCCTCTCAATGCTTCCCGATGCATTTGGGATGCATAATGTCATTTTCAGATGTTCTGTGCCAAGAAGTGTATTCTAGATATGCCAGGCTGTTCAAAATCCTTAAAGACCCATTAAGAATTGAAGATAAAAGAAACACCTTTTAAATTGGAACAATGTTTAGGCGCCTGCTGTTATACACACCAGGTGCCAAGCCGCGATAAAGCAATAAATCTGTACAAATGAAACAAATCTCAATAAAGCCTGTCCTTGGCATAGTTTCACTTGGTTCAAAGTGGCTGCTTGGATGGCCAACCTGAGTTATTGACTCTCCTCTTGGGGAAAGCACCGCTCTGCTCTAAAGCTCTCAGCAGATCAAAGTCTCTCTGTCGGTGGCATTTTCACCCCAGTAACCACACATTCTGTGTAAGACTACAAGGTTGGGGAACCAAAATGTTAAGCCAAGTATTTAAAATGCCTTTTGAGTTTTGCATTGCGCAATATGCCTGCATAGACCTGATTAAAATGTTTGAGTTTGTTTTTTTCCTGAAATACAATGATTCGGTTTGATATGTATGATTGTATTTCTTTTGGATAAATGGGTAGAAGCTTTATTTACTGTAAAGAACAATCACTTCACTGCAACTCTGACACATTTTAGCTTGTGATTATCTGTAATGTAAGGGCAAAGGGAAATGTACCAATGTTCTATATTGCAATATCTGAAAATGTACTGAAATCCCCAAAAATGGAGAATATGTTTACTGGATTAACAACAATCTTCTCGTTTTGTCCCACAGTTTACCAAAGGTCGTTAAGAGACGTGTCAACGCCCTCAAGAACCTCCAGGTCAAATGCGCTCACATCGAGGCAAAGTTCTATGAAGAAGTACATGAACTGGAGAGAAAGTACGCCGCTCTCTACCAGCCCCTCTTCGACAAAGTACGTAACTTTATACATCTTGCCGAGTAGACACAGTGTCGCTGCTACAGTTGTCCAGCTATGCAGGGTTCTGGTTGTTGGATCAGGCTGAATTCCTACTAGCTTGTGTAGTTGTTGTAGTTGTGTAAGCGGAATGGCCCGGCACTCTGCTCACTTAAGGAATCTGAATACTTCACACATCATATACTTCATACGTGAGCCAACCTTTCTAACTGCTGGTTGAAATGATGGTGGTGGTTATTTTTTTTGGAAAGGGTTAAAAACATGCTGTCACACTGAATTTATTTCAAACCCTGAAATGGACAAATTGACCCCGCAGCAGGGATGATTTATTAAGGGACTGAGGTGAACTTGTACGTGCAGATGGCCCCATTCACTCTTGCACTTCCTGGCTCGCCCCCTGCATTCTGAATAACAGGGACATTGAAACGCAAGGCTGTTCTCACAGTCGTTGTCTCGAGTCT
Organism: Genypterus blacodes; assembly: GCF_046128005.1. Taxonomy (NCBI): domain Eukaryota; kingdom Metazoa; phylum Chordata; class Actinopteri; order Ophidiiformes; family Ophidiidae; genus Genypterus; species Genypterus blacodes. Next base: position 1,377,352 of record NW_027466821.1, read on the forward strand.
TAACGTTGCCGTTGACGCATTCTGCCTCAGCATCTGTAACCCTGATCAGGCTAGCATGTTTATGCCCATTTGTACTGCTGTCCTTCCCATCAGACAACCTCCCATCTCAAGTCTTAACAATGTCCTTGACCTGCTTCAACGTGCAGGACTCGTGAGGTGATAACTGTGTTGTATTGATATCTAGTGTGCAATCCAGTCTGGCGTGTTCTGCGCTGACCCTGTTCTGAGATTTTCAAACACTGTAGCATGTTAAGCCCTTTGTCATTACTACAGAGTTGACCCTGCACTCAACCCTGCCCTTGATCAGATTTAAGACGAGTCGAGTTACACCAGCAGGCGGTGGTTCACATCAACAATGGCCCCGTTTCCTGCCTCACTAAGCGGTGTTAACAGGAGATTGGTTTGCATGTTAACTGCGGGTTTACCGAGATAAAGCGACCACGTCTTGTCCCACGTCCAGGATTGAAACCCAGTACGGTTTTAAAGAGTATATGGAGTAACGTGTCTATGTGGATGAAATGAATGCTTTGAGTAGAACCCGTTTGAACATATATGGAAATATACCTACTGGAGGACCTTTCTTGTATTGCCTTATTTTCTTGCACTTTTATGTTTTTCAGCATCAAATATTGCAATAAATAAAGCACTAATTAATCAGCGATGCATTACTTGAGTGTCACGACTTTAACCTCTTCTTGTTCCTCGCAGAGAAGCGAGATCGTGAAAGCAGCCTACGAGCCCACAGATGAGGAGTGCGAGTGGAAAACGGAGGAGGAGGAAGAGCTGACAGTAAGTAAGCAGGTACAGGTGACGTATACACCTGCATGCCAGTCCTGTCTCACTGATCACACACGGTCTCACACAACAGATCTCGATACTCGTCTGTTGCTGTTCACATTTGATTAATGCATGTGGATTATTTTATCCACACCATCTTGTTAATGCTTCGATATCTGATATAGTTGTTTCTATTACTACCACTGGTTTTTACGTATCTGGGATGCAAAGCAGCACTGCACTGACATTTAAATATAAGTTATGTAATGATTTTTGAATGGAGCCAAATCTCCTGCTCGACTCTGTCTTGCTCATCTAGTCCTCAGTGCAGTCTGCCATCTTCTTACATGAAGGCTCCTCAATATGGTGCAAGGTGTTCTTTTTTAGTAAGTGCTATTTTAAACAGAAAGTGCTTGTCCCCCCTCTTCAATCAGGAGGAGATGAAGGAGAAGGCCAAGCTGGAGGAGGAGAAGAAGGACGAGGAAAAGGAAGACCCCAAAGGAATCCCAGAGTTCTGGTTAACGGTGTTCAAAAACGTGGACCTGCTCAGTGACATGCTGCAGGTAGGCTCGCCCTGGCTGCTGGTCGAAAATGGGTCAAGCCACAAAGAAGCTCCTCCTAGCACAGAACGCCGCAGACTTTGCTGCCACCTGCTGGCCAAATAGTGTACTCCTGTCGGAAGGATTAAATACAAGGGACACAAAAACAAGCTATAACACATAAAGAAAAAATAACAATGTCTCAGTAAGAAGTGGGCACACAGGAACTACACACACCTGATTAAATGACCCCAACAGCAAGAGGTCAATTGGCTCCGTTGTGCTGTGGAGGCACATTGCTGACCTGGCGTCGGTCCATTTGTCTCCACAGAAGGGAAAGGTCAACTGCAAAGCAAGACAAAGTTATTCTGAGCGCTCACCTTTGAGGACACATTTCTACCCAAATTGGAGGAGATGATAAATGCCCGCTTCTTTAGGGGGGCGGGGCTGATTGATGTTCTGGTGTTCGAACACATCACTAGGATACTTGGTGTACGTGGTATCCTTAGTACCAGGAGACATTTAAATGACATGCTTTGTTTTATTCTTCTTCAGGAACATGATGAACCCATCCTTAAACATTTACAAGATATCAAGGTGATGTTCTCAGACCCCGGGCAGCCCATGGTGAGTTGGCCTGATGCTCTGCACCAGGACAGATTGAACGGTTGACTTTGGCAGTCTTTCTTGTGTAAGCCACAATGGTGATGTCCTTCCGTCTCATTCCAGAGTTTCACATTAGAGTTCCACTTCGAGCCAAATGAGTTCTTCACGAACACAGTGCTGACAAAAACCTACAAGATGAGGTCGGAGCCAGACGAGAGTGACCCCTTCTCCTTCGATGGGCCAGAGATTATGTGCTGCACAGGGTGAGGCTGTCTTCTGTACCACTTCCTCCCTCAGTGTTGTTAAACAGCCATATGGGGTTGGTTATGAAAAGGATGGAAGAGTAGAGTATGCCTAAGATAAATCAAAGTTGTCACTCAGAATTGATAGTTGGAGTCCCAAAGCCTCAAGCTCTCTCTTCTCCCATCCTCCTGTCTCCCCCGCAGTTGCACGATTGAATGGACAAAGGGTAAGAACGTCACATTGAAAACAATCAAGAAGAAACAGAAGCACAAGGGCCGCGGCACAGTCAGGACGGTCACCAAAACCATCCCCAACGACTCCTTCTTCAACTTCTTCGCCCCACCAGAAGGTGAAAATTCACATTGCTTCAGTTTGTTGTTGCTCTATTAAAATCTTTGTTTTCATGTAGATGCTCGCATACATAATTTAACTTCACTCCTTTTCTTTTGTGTTTTGCAGTTCCAGAAAATGGAGAGTTGGTAAGTGAATATTTTCTTTGCATTGAACAGCTTTAAACGTGACTCAAAGGCACACGTCGGACACATTTAGGAACATTGCGCGTACTTACGGAGCCCGTTTGCCTTCAGGATGAAGACGCAGAAGCCGTCCTGGCCGCTGACTTCGAAATTGGCCACTTCATCCGTGAGCGCATCGTTCCCCGGGCTGTGCTGTACTTCACAGGCGAGGCCATAGAGGACGACGATGACGATGTGAGTGGCAGCGTCTGATCTCTGAAGTCCCGTCTTTGTGTGTTACGGCTTTGTTTGGTTTTATCTGTGATGTTAAAGACGAGAATAAGAGTTGTTTGTGACAGCTGATAATAACATGGACTCTGTTGATGAGTTTGTGGCTAATTGGTTTGTTTGATTTGCAGTACGATGAAGAGGGGGAGGAGGCAGATGATGAGGTAAGACTAAACAGAACTGTATTAAAAAAGTTGGTGATGTCACTGCAGTGAAAGATGAGCCTTTGTCCCAAGGAAAGCCCTTAACTTAAATTGTTCTGCTCAGGAAGGAGAGGAGGAGGCTGATGAGGAGAATGACCCCGACTATGATCCCAAGGTGAGCGCGCGCGCGCGCGCGCGCACACACACACACACACACACACACACACACACACACACACACACACACACACACACACACACACACACACACACACACACACACACACACACACACACACACACACACACTTTACCTTGCACCATTATCGCTGTCCTAAAGAAGTTCTGACTCAGCAGTTCTCAGCCTTGTAGGCTCTCTTTGTCCTTTCCATCCTGCTTATGGGTGAATTGACAGAATGTTAAGCGTTTCCTCTGTCGTCTATTTATTGAGGAAACATTATTAATAACAGTATGTTTTGTTTGTTCAGTGATGAACCTGTGACTGGGTTTGCAAGTAAATGCTACATAAAGAACTCAACCCATCTGGCGACCTCTGGGAGTCCAGAGCTGCTGGCTGAGAACTGCTGCCCTGATGTTTCAACATACAGAATACATACTGTCAAATGCATCTCATTGTACACCAGCTTTTGGTTTGCGTCACCTTTAATTTTGTGTCTGGATCTTGATTTGGCTTGCAGAGAAAGCACGACTAGCGCTTAACTTTCTATTACATTTTTTTGTATATCACTGGTCCTTAACCTGTTCTTGAGCCTGTATTTACTTCATAACTCGGTCAGTTACGTCTGACTGCTGCATGCTGTTACTAAACTCCCTTAACTTGAAGCCAACAGCATGATGCAATATAGTAATGGTAAAGTCAAAGTGAGGACATGAGTGAATGCAAATGAAATGATTACATTTAAATTTAAATAGGAACCTGTGTGCTCTTATGCCTGCTGGAGCGTTTTGACTCTGTTGAGACACATTAATAACAGGTTGCTCTGTATGCTCGGTTGAGTGATGTTTTTTCTGCTATGTTGCCTCAATCAGACGGGAAATGTAGCAGAAAACATTGGTGAATAAACAGAGGGTGTGCAGAAGGGAGAGTTGGGCAGCCTGTTATTTATTTCAAGTATTGACTGAACACAGACGCATCCAATTTTAAGTGCAGGTGTGGTTTTTAAGTAATTACCTGCTTCCTGATTTTATTTCTACTGGTTATTGCAGCGGATTACAGTTTTTGTTGAACATTAGTTGATTAATTGCCTTTATAGCCTTCAGTGAAATGCTCACTGGATGCATTTAACCAGATTGGAGCGTCTTTAAATTTAGTTATCACATGCGGCCATTTGTCCAAATTTATCAGATGTTACAAATGTGAAGAAACCCCAGACACCGTTTAGAACATGAACAGTATTTGTTCCTTTACTGTGTGGAGAGCAAACAATTATTGATCATCAAATCTTGCAAAATCGCTCACTCAAACATGAAATAACAGTTAAGGTAAACGGAACGAACAAAGGCATTATAACCATGAGATCTGAGCGTTATCCCCCATGTTTTCTCCATCATTTGATTGATTTCCTCCTCCACACAAATGACCTTGTAGGCGAAACAGTGCCATAACCAGAGTTGTGTTTTGGTACTGATCCGGCCCGTGTTCTGCCTGAGCGACGGCACGTCAGGCTGGCTTTTGATTGTAAACACCAAAATAAGCCCAGATTAGGGGCTTGTAAGGCGTCCCTGGCTGCACCAAAATTAGCATGACCTGTCTGCTTCCTCTTCGCCGTACCGAGGCCTCTTTGACATTCTGTATTCTGCTAGTTTTTTTGTTTTCTCCTATTCATTAATGTTTCTTCATCTCCAGTCACTTTGGCACCCTATGTCAGCTCCTTTTTTAAATTTTTCCTCACTAGGTTTAAGTGGTGACAGTAGAAAATAACCCTGTCCTGGTAGGTACAGCTTGTGAATTGTCAGCTTACCACCATCATGGTACCCCATCCCCCGCCTCACCCCTCACTTTGTTTTCTTTTCTGGCTCTTCTCCTTTTTGCCCGTATCCATTCACCCCTGTCACCCCTCCACCCTCTCCCGCCGCCGTGCTGCACTCCTCTGATTTACTAACTTCGTGGTTTGCTGTTTTTTTCTAAACGTTGACCCCGTAGTGAGCTCTGCATTTGCACTGTATGGTTTCTGTATGTTGAAGCTACTCCAGCCCCTCCCCCGTTTTTTGTTTTCTTTCTGCCATCTCGACGTCCCGTCCACAAATGCGGGCCAGTTTTGAGTTTCAGGAGGTTTTGTCTGCCTTACGTGTTGAGTTCTGTGCTTTTCTTTTGAATGTCTCCGTGCCGTACCCATTTAAACATCATTGGTCCATTCGTCCATGATCGTTATCCTCCTTTGTGTTAACATGATTGATGTTAACATGATTAAACACACATTGTGCTGCTGTTTCTATATGCATGTGTTAAGTGCCTTTAGACAGGGAGATGTGCTGCCTTAGATAAATGTTTCCCTTTCAGCCTATAGATGGCAGATGGCTATTTCAGCAGTGTTCTTACCTCAGCTGCCATTATAGCAGGACTAACAGCCAGATCTCATCTTCCAGTCAATAGCCCATATCAGTCTGCAGAGAGATGAAGGGCTGCTCCGTGTTGCACTGTGAAGTGTTAGCATAGGGTGTGAAACGCTTTCAACTGAACAAAAACACCACTGAATTTAACAAAAATATATAATCTGGGAAAGTCAAATTTGCAACATCTGGAGTTCACCAGAAACAATATATGGACAAATTGATACCAGGATCTGCAGGACATCCCACTTGTATGTGATGCGTGTAGCAAGGCGCATTAAAACCACGTCTGGAACCTTCCAAGAAATCTTTATGCCCTCAAAACAAGTGCTTTTTCATACCACTCAGGTATTCAATTCACGTGCAGTGTCCTGAACATGATTCTGTATTCTCATGAGTTTATCAGCAATAATAAACGTCGCTGTATTACACTGCTCTAGAAACATTGAGGAAAATCCTTCACAAATGAGTTTAGAAGGGGTCTATTAGTGCTTAGACGGTTTTGTGTGCATGTGTGTGCGTGTGTGTGCTGGAGTGGCGTTCCTCCTAATAACCCCCTGCCCCCCTTCTTGCAGAAGGATGCAGCCCCCCCAGCTGAGTGCAAGCAGCAGTGAGACCTGCCCCGGCTGCCTGGAGGATCAACTGCACTGTAACCGCTTCTCAAATTTAAACAAAAAAACAAAAAAAAACTGACAAAAGGATAAAAATAGATACTTGACCGCCTTATAATGTTTTGTATTTTTCTTGTTAGAGAATTTGAAGAAAAAAAAAAAAAAGGTTTCAAGATTTTTGTTACAAAAACTCATGGTATTATACTGGGAGCTGTGAGGCTCACTATATATAGTATTTTACTAGACCTGTTCTTTCCTCTTCTTCCTCCTTCTCTGTACAATAGATAGAATACAGGTAAAAAAAAAAAAAACTCCCCTCAAAAAGCATGAACATGTCTCTTCACTGCTAAACTAGTTTGGGTCCTTGTGGAGTCTTTTGTTGTTTTTGCTCTTAGACAACAGCTGTGGTTTTGACTGCATCGCGGTAACAACAAATTCATCCCCTTCCTCTCTTCCTCTTTTTCCTCTTCCTGCTACCAAAGCTCCGGGTTGGTCGGTTCCGGTTTCCGAGGTGAATATTTTTAAATTCGTAGCGGGGGAGGGGGGGGCCTTTAGCACTTGTGAAAACAGTAGCGTATCGATCTTTGGCGAGGGAGGGCGGATCGCGACCCTGCAAAGCCGACTGTCGTTCCCAGTTTATGTCATCTTGCTGCGCGAGGGGATCCCGAGGCGGTATCTTGGCTGCTTCCTACGCCACTTCCACTCGACTCTTTTCCACTCCATACATTCCAGTAAGCAGACTGGCCCGGCACCGCGAGTGAACGCTGCCACCTCTCAAAGCGGTGGGCGGAGGATGTGTTTGGTGCTGCTAAATTGAACAGAAATGAAGTTTGTGTCGAGCCCTTCCTCATTTATTCCGTGTTGAGGTCTCTTAACATTCCAGAGAATTCCTGTAGATGAGGAAGAGGATGAGACAGTTTGGCAGGACGGGCCTGTAAGGCGCCTCCTTGCCTGCTTACACCTTGCGCTTCAGGCTCCATGTAGGCTCACAGTGGCGTGACGTCGTATTTTCTATAGCACTTTGTACTACGTGGTGTACCGGTGGCGTCCTCTCTTGTCATCAGTTAGCTGTCTTGTCCCTGTGAGCGGCACTTTTTGTCTCAATGTGACACACCTTGAAAGGGCGTGGAGGGGGGGTGGGGGGCTCTGCACTCTTAACCCTGCTGTGAAAAGTGTGACTTTTTCTATCTGATTTTAAGTGCATTACCTTTTTACTGTGGGAGGCACACTTGGCTTGTTTGGAGAGATGCACTGAAGGAGCAGGTGGTTGGGCAGATGTAGCACAGCAGGTGACGAGGAAGGGAAAGTCAATAATCAGGTTATGAAACATCTGTTGCCATGAGGATCAGGTTCGCCAAGACCACCACTGAAAAATCCCTTGTGCTCAGTTTTTTTTTTTTTGGATAGCAATTCTGCCTTGCCGTCGCCAATTCCTGATGGTCTGAGCGACTGACCTGCCTCAGCCCGGCCCCTGAGGTCATGGTTCATTTTTATCACTGTGAAAGAGTGGAAGCGTGATCCGGCCTTCGCCTGGCCGATGACCCACCATCCCCCCCTCCCACTTTCCCAACCCTCTTCCTTTGTTACCCAGGACGCCATGGAGAAGCATGTCAGAGCAATACTTAAAAGCTAGGAGGGGGACTGAGAAGACAACGTAGCTTTCCCCCCTCCCCACTCCGTTCTCAATGCCTTTCTTTTTTTTAGTTTGCGTTACAGCCAGCTTTTGGTTGTGACGGGCAGGATTGGTGCCCCACTGTGGTGAGCCAGGGTACTTCTTCAATCTGCAGGGAGTATTCAGATAGTTATTGGAAAAGGGCGTGACAGGGTCTGTGTAGGGTCCTGCCGAGCAGCTGTTGTCAAGGCAAAATGCTATGCTACTAATGTACTCAATAACTGTTTGTGTATGTTCATGAATAAATTGGTTAAACGTGTCTGTTGTCCGTGGTGCTTTGTTTGTTGATCATCTTAAATAGTTTTGACATCTACACGTATGAATGCAGTTGTTTGAGAAGCAAATCAACCGAGTCTTTGTATATCCAGTTGTCAAGAGATGAAGTAAGGTCCAACGCTACCAGCAGAGGGCGCCATGCCTCAGGTTTAGACTTTCACACTGGAATTGAGGGCCACGTTCCCTCAATTCCAGTGCATTGCAAACGTTACACTTAAATATTTGTCAGTCACACTGCCCAAATACATACAGAGCCACTTAGGTGTTGTGTAAAAATAATCCAACAAATATATCAAAATATACCTCAATGCAAATCTAAAAGCATCCGAGTGTCTCCACTATCTTGAGTGTAATTTACATATAAATCTGTAATGTCAGTATTCTACGGTCTCTAGAGGGAGGCTGGGCTCACAGGGGGGCGGTGCGCCTATCCAGACCCCTCCCTCAAGTACACACACACACACACACACACACACACACACAGTTCAGCAGCCCGACAGACAGCCAGTCTCCACACTACCACCAGAACCGCTCAGCCCACCGCAGGCAGCAGCAGCATCCCGTATGCCTTCACTCGCTCTGGGATAGACACACAAATATACACACACGCCGAGCAGCCACGAAGGTGGAAGTCGCGTCCGGGATGAAGATGCTGGAAAACGGGAGGAAGGTGTTTAAAGAGGGTCTGCTGGAGAAGCGGAGCGACGGGCTGCTGCAGCTGTGGAAGAAGAAACACTGCGTCCTGACCGAGGACGGCGTGCTGCTGCTGCCGCCCAAACAGCACGACCACCCGCAGCACCACCACCACCACCAGCAACACCACCACCACCAGCAGCAGCACCACCAGCACCAGCAGCAGCAGCAGCACGGGGACACGGGGAAAGTCAAGGAGCTGCACTTCGCCAACATGAAGACGGTGGACTGCGTGGAGAGGAAGGGCAAGTACGTCTACTTCACGGTGGTTATGACGGAGGGGAAGGAGATCGACTTCAGGTGCCCGCAGGACGAGGGCTGGAACGCGGAGATCACCCTGCAGATGGTCCAGTACAAGAACCGGCAGGCGATCCTCGCCGTCAAGTCCACGCGGCAGAAGCAGCAGCTGCTCGTGGTGCAGATGCCGGGCCAGAAGACGGTCCGCAGCTCGCCCAACGTGGCGTGACCTGCTGCGACCAGACCCGCGGACACTCATGCGCCATTTGCGATAAAACGAGCCACAAGATAACAGGCAGCAGAAGGAGGAGGAGGAGGAGGAGGAGGAGGAGGAGGAGAGAGATACATGCGGGAGGTGAAGGCGTTCCAGAGTCCGGGAACCACCTGGGGGATCCCCCCTTTAAAATGTCCATCAGACGCTCACTCCATTGTTGGATATTGGATATTTGCGCCATGAGCTGTTCGAGCTCTCCAAAAGTCGGAACTCTGCACTAAATATCCTGGATCCGTGGATTTAACATGGGGGGGTCCCCGGTGTACAGAAAAGTTTGCCGGCTCCCGCTGTAGGCCTGCTCTTCCCCTTCATGGAGGTGAAATCCTCCGCAGGAGAATGTGCTTGGATCACCATTCACACACGGGTTCACGGCGATAAATCACCATTCTAATGAGACAGGCGAAGCAATTATGCGCCTGTATGGACTCCGATCAGCGTGTGTGTGTGTAATCCAGCGCGCCTCAAACCATCATGTGAACCACTGAAATGTATTGAAGTTGAATCAGACACAATTGTGACCCCAAATTATGCGTCATGGCGCACAAACACATGCGCCAAATCAGTCAGAAGCATCATTTGCGCGCCATGTATTTGATATTTTACTGTAGTGATGAGTTCATTCTAGCCAAACAAACACAGATAATTTGTGGTTAAAGGAGCTCGACACACAGACACAGACACACTGATTGTGTGTGTGTGCCGCGAAGTTGGGAGATACCAGCTGTGATCTGTTGTCTAGGGAGGTTTCATCCTGATTGGCTTTCTGAGAGTCAGAATGCTCCGAAGATGCACCCATACACACTCCTGGGTAAGGTGCACACTTCAGAGGGAACACTACAATCCTGTGAGCACCACACCTCGCTATCTCTCTCATGTCTCAGCTCTGTGTGTGTGTGTGCACGTTTCCTTCCTCTGCTGTGTCCTCCACCATCAGTCTGCACTCTCAGTCTAACTGATTGCATCGGCAGCAGGTTTTAATTGGACATTCAACCGGAGGATGGACACTGAACCAAGCTGCACCTCCCCCGACTGATCACCATCGACCCTTTTTCCATTGTAGTGGTTTCCAGAAGACCACGCCTCCTCGCCCCCCCCCCTTTTCAATACAGAGACTTACTCCAGCTAAGACTGATGGAAGCATGTATTCTCCCCTGCCATGAGCACAAACCGTATTTATTAGACGTGTACATATGTTTTCTATGGAGATATTAATGTCGTTGATGAATGTTCAGTGGGAACCGTTGCCAGAGCGGGAGTTGAAATGCTCACTTAGAGGTTCAGAAGCCGACATGTTGGAGGAAACCTTTCGATCTGAGTCGGCTGGTATTAGTCCTCATTTATGATATTGCTCATGTTGTCATTCTTAAGTGAACCAAAGACTCATACAGTGTGTCGCATCGCAGCTCAGACTATAGTATAGAAACTGTACATGAGATGATCCTGACCTATACTTGTTTGACTGCTTGGTTTGATCATACATCTCTGTTTTGCATCAACCGCTCGGTGCAGTTAAAGAGGTTTTTATTTTGCACCTTATTGAGCCTGAATCCTGCAGGTTTGAGAAAGCGATCGATCTCATCTGGCATTCCCACTTCAGTTTCAGGTGAAGGTGATGAATAGGTAGGATGTCAACTCTTCCCTTGTGAGTCTTACAGTCTGTGAGGGAAGCTTCTAAGCTCAGTGCTCTCAGATTCTTTTTAAAGTGGTTGCAGGGACGAGGTTGACTGACGGTCACGCTGGGGTGTTTGGTTTACGTAATTCAACAGAGCGGCGCTGCGCTGGGTACGACTTTTGTGGTTGTTTTGTAGCTCTGGGAGGAGAACTGAAGAGCTGCGGCAGCTCTCTAGGGTCAGACAGGAATGGAAACAGAAATTTGAAGGAGGCCGTCTACTCTTAACTATGACTCAAATAACATATGACACATCCCAAATGTACACTGACCCCAAAAATACTCTTATTTGTGCACTAATCTGAAAAGTATTGTGCAAAAACATGATAATACCCAATTTGCTTCAACACGCTGATCTGATGATGAGCCTCAAAATGTATTGGAACAGGAAATGCAAACATATTTCCACTTTTGTACATTTCTATCTTTTCTATCAATCTATGATGTATATATTTGTATTTATGAATAATGTGATCATCTGAGGAACCCGAGCGATCCGTCCCCATGTTTCATCATTTCTCTTCTCCTTTTCGCTCTGCGTTGCTTTGGGTGTCCATCATGACCACACTTGAAAATATAGATGTATACAATTCAGTACAAAAAAAGCTGTTAGGGTGACGAGTGCACATTTGGGATGTGGCTATAATTTGGTTATACTAGTAAAGACACTTCTGTTCCGTTCCAGTTCCAGTAGGCGACACACGGCCTGTTATTAGGACTCCTGCACATGTATCACAAGCAAATCCACCTTTTGTACATGTGTCATGACGTCACGGGGCAGATCTGTGTGTCGAGTTACTGTGAAGTGTGTTCAGTCGGTGTGTAACCTGCATACAGAGTGTCGTTGATAGTTCTTTGATTGTGTGTCGGACACAACCTGAGGGATCTGCAGAGCTGCTCAGCCCCTCATATAACTGTCAGATTCTCTTTTCCAAACTGAAAATTATACCCCACAAAGCATCAACATGTCCACAACATGAGCGTGTAGAGACTAAGTATAATGTAATTAATGTGACACAAGCGGTGATGCACACGTGTGTGTGTGTCAAGGGCATGAACAGGCACCACAAAGTTTCCTCAGCACGGTCGCTTTTCATGGTAGAGGAAAGTGCTGCTGTCAGGAAACAGTTTCATTACACCGAGCCTCCTGCTGCTTCCTGTTGCTGGGTGGAGTGAGGGTGAGGGTGGTTGGTGTTTCCTCCTGCTTCCCTTCACCGCCAACCCAGCACATGCCTCCGTGTTGTTGTCATCGCCCACACAGGGTAAAGAGCTGCGTCCTTAAATGCAACCGGTGTGATGCTTCTCCCCCGACATGCCTTCCCTGTTGCTATCGCTGCACACACACACACACACACACACACACACACACACACACACACACACACACACACACACACACACACACACACACTTATAGCTGTGCCCTTTGCAGCCGCTGTCTAATTTCTAATTTCAGCGTGTGAGATCTATTTTCATACCTCGGAAAATATACATTCCATTAAAAAAAATGACTTAAAAAGAGCACTGCGTCTTGTGTGGTTTGTCTCTGCCATGTTTTTCTCATTGGGAATCAGAGTGGCGTGGCTGAGTGTGTGTGTGTGAGTGTGTGGGTGTGGGGGGGGTCACCGCACTGACCCGCGTAACCAGCCGCCGCTCTGTTCGCTCTAGGCCCTTTCATGCTTTACAACCAGGCAGAACCTTTCACCTCCTGCTTCCTGGTCTAAAAGTAGAGAGCCGTGTGCAGAATTGGGTTTCACTGCCAGTTGTTGCCGAGACAAGCTGGCCCGCCGAGTAATGTCAAATGCACACGTGTGTCTCCGGCTCGCACCCCCCCTCCCCCAAAGCTTGGTTAACGACTTAATGCAATCAAAGCGTAGTCCAGGCCTTTGGGTTTCCCCCCTGCAGGGTTTCCCCCCTGCAGGACAGGAGCGCTGCTGTGTGAGGGAATCGTCCATCTCTGTCTCTGTCTCTGTGGATATTTATGTCTTCCCTGGATACTTTATTAGTCATTTCAGGTGGTGGGGATTTATACATCTGACATTTAGCGAATGCCTGTATCCAGCTTTACAACTCTGTGGTGACGACAGAAAAGGCTTCGGTTCCTTGATCCTTGGTGTTAAAATGATATATTAAAGGTTATTTTTTGTTATTTTTCACATTTTATTGTGCCATTTATCTATTTCAGCAGAGTTCTTCTGTTTTATAAAAGTCAAAACGCCTGAAATTCCTAAGCAAACACCGGAAAATCGTAAACAGCAAGCTCCAAATTTGCTTTGGACTTTACAAGACTTCTTACAAACTTGTACCTTGAATGAAAGAGAACCAAGGTGTAAAATAAGACGAGCAAACCAAATGATTATCCAGCAAAACAAAGACAGTGCTTAACATCTGCGTGGTGGCGGCCGCGGTGGTGTTGTCCTTGGTCTTGTCTGTCCTCCAACACGCTGGTGCGTCCCGGTGGCACATGGGCAACAGCTGCTCTCCAAACATTACATAACGGGTCCCCGTAGCTCCGTCTCGGCATGCAGATTATCAAGCCAATGTATTCCTCACCACCTCCCTTTGATCAGTCGGAATAGTGAGCTCTGTGATCCAGAGTGTCCCCTGAGTGCCTTTGGAAAGTTTCCTCTTTGTTGTAATTTTCTTTCCTCCATTTTCTCCCTGTTGGTTTTTCTGGATAATCAAAATCTAGCATTAACAATATTCAAACAGGTTAAATTGACATCAAGACATGCAACATTCTTCAGTTCCCTGTTAAGAATCCACTAAGTCTGATTGTGACATCATGATTACTGCAGTACGATGCTGCCTTTGAGTGTGGTTGGGCCGCAAAACAGCACATGGCCTAGTGAGCAAGGCTGCTAAATGCAGTGAATTGGAGCTTGTGGTGTGATTTACCCACACATGCAGCGGTGTCGCGTCCGTCTGTGCGGTCACCTATTTACAGTGCAGTTCCACGCACAGACTATCACTTTTCACATGGCCCTAAGTCATCCAGTTTCCGCCTGTGTTTCCGCCGGGAAACACAGGACGACGTGTTGAAGTGTCATGCAGTGTGTGGGCAAAGAAACCTCCGCTGATGTTTCAACTTGTTAGTTATTCTATCTATGAGTGACCTAATAACTTACAAAAAGGCTATTGAATTTGACATTTAACCTTAATCTCTTTAATCCACTACAGCCCCATTTCTAACGACTGTACTCTCTTTAAGACCAACCACTTACCCACAAACTCTTACTTGGTGAGTGTGTGTAACCAGGTGTGTAAGACGGTCAATTCAAAATGTGTTACATGTTAATGGAAAGTAAAGAACCAATCAACACTGAGGTTTTCAGGGCAGGTTAGTACAGTTTGGATTGTCTGACTGCTCAGAGATTAATAATAATATTATTTATATGTCCCAAGCAGGAGAAATATATGAACAAATGATAAGGGTTCATTTTCTAAGCCTTTCAAAGATGCATTTAGAAATTCAGTATCCATATATCAATCATTTAAAACAGGATTATGAAATGAATACAGAGTCAAGCTGGCTGACACCCCTCAAACAATTCCTGGAACTTGGGAAGGTTTTGGAAAATGTTGAACTTTTGGGAAAATTCAAGGAAACTGATCAGAATGTGTCAAGTCCAGTTAGAACCGGAGAAGGAAAACAGGAAAGTACCTGGAAAATCGCTGCCATATTCAGTCGGGTTCTTGACTTTCAAACCTGTTTTGATAGCATATTCATAGTACTTAAATTATGAACTGGTGTCAATCGTTCACTGTGCTGCAATGTGAGCAGAATGTGAGGAAGCTTTATGTGGAGCAGCCGTGAGAAAGGTCCTGTTTATTATTGATACAATGTTGTGACTGTTAGAGGGAATAACCAGCTGGTGTAATGTTTTGCCTGAAAGGTGCGGCTCCTGTTGGAGAAAGAGTCTGTGAGTGAAAGGCGCCCATGGGAGAAACCCAAGAGGGGTGGGGTCTCTCTCTCTCTCTCTGTCTCTCTGTCTCTCTGTCTCTCTCTCTCTCTCTCTCTCTCTCTCTCTCTCTGTCTCTCTCTCTGTCTCTCTCTCTTTGATTCTACTCAGGGACCTCATCTTACCCATCAGACTCTGGGTAAGCAACACATCAGGTATATTTAGTGTACCTGTGACCTATTAACTTCCTCTGTTCTCTGCCAGATCTTTGATCTGCGTTTCCCCATTGTAATAAATGCGTAATAAATGTGTAATAAATGCATGATACTTGGTTTGCCCAGGCACGTGCCAGTAAGTAGAAACAGCGTGCCTTTGTTCTAGAGCGACGGTGGTAGAGCGTTGGCATGCTACATAGAGCATCATTGCCACCCTCCCACACAGCCACCCACCACCACCGCCTCACCATCTGTTTCATCGAGTCAACTATCCTTCATCTCCCCCCCAGTTTCAGTCCATGAACTCTCCCCCGTTCCCTTTCTTACCTTTGTCAGGGAAGAATGAGGAGAAGAAGAATCCATGCCCTTTGGAGGCCAGCTGAACCATCTCACTGACAGACACATTTCTGTTCTTCCAGTTGGGTGTGTATCATTCTCTGCTGCAGATGCCACCTGAACGCATCGTTGCTGTACCTAACATCACAGCACCACTGAGAGATACCGGTGTTCTCTTCCCCTCCTGATCACCTCTTTATTCAGAGTGCCTGGCGTAGAAATAACAGGTACACCCAGACACTCAGACATCTGGCTCGGCGGGGCTTTGTCAGGGAAGTGAAGCAGCTCATCAGCAACGGCAAACGCCAAGCAGATTGTTTCGCCACTCTCCCAACTGCGGAGGTGGAAGATAGATAGGTGAAATAGTCTCAGTCTCACAAACCTGCGACTTGTTTGTGCCGTGTTTCCCCCGATTCTCTGCATATATGACTGAGATCTCCACAAAGGGATTTATTTTAAGGGTGTAATTTCGTTAAAGTGCAGTAGAGGATTATAGGAACACAAGATTACCAATCTTATACTTCAGACCTCCATTCTGACTCAACTATTCCGCATTAATAAACGTTTACACTTTATGTAATTATCCATTAGCAAGCTGTGCAGCGTAGTATAGGGATATAAAAACAGGAATACTGCGCCATCTGCTCAGTTTACATAAACTCTGCATTTTTTTACTTTCTATGTAAATCACTCTAATTGCAGGGGGAAAAAAAGGATGAACAAGGCAAGCTGGCTTTTTCATTTATGCAAACATTTTTGGGAGGCAAAGACTCCATCATGGGACATTCCCCGGGTGCCTTTGTGGCTTAAACACTGTGGCTCCAGTGCAGATTTAGCAGTATGGCGCGAGGCTGTATGGGAAAATATCCCCGTCGGTTGCATTATTTGGCTTTTTTGTCTCATCAGGCAGAAGCAGGGTGAAAAAAAGAGAAGCGAAGAACAGAGGAGGCTGATATTACCGAGCCTGGTGCCCCTGCTGCTTATTAAAAATAATGGAACCCAGCCACATAGAAGAAGCCCCCGTGGCTGGTTTCACTAAAGATATGCTGACTGGTCGGCTGAAAACAGGCCAGGCCTCTGCTCTCTAATAACAAATGGAGAGTTTCACAAAAATAAAGATATAATTTGAGTCCGTCATTTAGTAAAGCTGTATTTCTGAAACACAAATCCATATAATAGCCCTGCTTCTGTCACAGAGGAAGAAGAAAGTTTAAAAAAAAAAAACTTTCTTATCAATATCAATATCAACACCCAGGTTCCTTTGTGTTGGTTGGTCACTTCCAGATGTGTCATCCATCCACTTCAGCACATTAGAGAACTAAATCCATCTTCATAACGGTTATGTACAGTAAATGCGTGCTCATGTTTCCACCTCCGATTTCATACTAGCCAGTTGCAATTTAGCTGTTTTAGTTGCTGTAACTAGACAGAAAACTTCAAATGTAATGATGTCACAGTTCTAGAGGAATAAACACAAACAGACTCAGACCCCATTATGTTTTTATTCATGTTTTGACTTTAGTCTGCTTGCACTCTTTCTTACTTTGCCAATAAACTACAGCAGTGTGATTCTGTGCTGAAATAGTCAGGTTTATATCTGCCTGAGGAGCAGCCTGGAGCTGTGTGTGTGTGTGTGTGTGTGTGTGTGTGTGTGTGTGTGTGTGTGTGTGTGTGTGTGGTAAGGAGAGTTTCTGTAGACTTGGCTCTCCTTCATCTCCCCTTCTAAGTATTTGACCCCATCAACCAACCTTGGCCCTGGTCCGACACCACCTCTGTCCTCACACACCCACACAGACACATGCACACACACTGCGGCACCTGTTGCCAAACCGCCCAGCAGAGGCAGAGGCAGAGGCAGAGGCAGGGGCAGAGATTAGAGCAGGAAGTTGGTGATAGGAGCACAGATGTCCCCTCGGTCTTCAAGCTGCGAGTGTCAGAGTGATGTGGACTATAAAGCGATCTTCATCTGTCTATCCATCAAATAAAACGTCCAACAGTCACTACTGAAAATGCATCTTGTGATTGTGTAATGTCAAACTTGTAAAGGTTGGTGTTTAGTGCTTCTGAAACATTTTGTCTTAGTGGACTCTTTGCATAAAAACAGCTATTCAGGAACAAATACCTACAATACAACACACCAAATTACAATACTCCTCATTTAATTTGCAAAGTGTGTGAGTGTCTGTGTGTCTGTGTGTGTGTGTGCGTGTAAATTTGCACGTCGCCCTCAGGCTGTTTGTGAGACACAGTGCCGACAGGAACCTCAGACATAATTTATTCTCTTTTCCTCTCCTCACTAAAACTTCCTTTGTTGTCAGCAGTTCGGAAATCATGAAGTCAGCAAAGCAGAGCGCAAACAGGTATTTATGATCTGCTCGTCCTCTCTGGATGGCTGCTTTTCGCTGTCTTTTGTAGAGCAGACTCACAAGAGTACACACACACACACACACACACACACACCCACACACACACACAGTAAATATCCCGTCCCCTATCAATATGAATATGCAGGTGGTGTGTGCTGTCGAGTGAATACAAATACACAGAGACAGATGCACTCCTTTACAAGAGCATGCAGGCACGTATGCACACACACACACGCACACGCACACACACACACACACACACACACACACACACACACACACACACACACACACACACACACACACACACACACACAGCCTTCCATTTGCCTACACACACACACACACAGGCGATACGGCGTCTGCCAGCGATAAGAGCAGTCAGGCAGCTCAACTTAACCTCATCCTCGCTCCCTCAAGGTCACCGATAGGCCGACGGCGGCGAGGACAGCTGTCCCTCAGCCAATCACAGCCCCGTCCTTTGTGTGTTTGAAAAAGCTCAGTTCCTCTTTTTGCCTGCGATAACGCCGTTGTTACACTGGGATTATCCTCTCCCAGGAGCCACGCAGCAGTTAGAAACAATGCAAATAGAGACGGCGTGGCCCAGGCAAATTGATGTGGAAAATGGACGGGGAAGTGTTGGATTGTTAACAACGGCTGGCTTGGCAGGGAAACAAAACAGCTTCTTTGTTCATTTTTTTATTTGTTTCAGCAGCTGTAGATGTTATTTGCTTAGGAAGGGCCAGCTGGTGCCAGAGAAATAAAGGAATGTAAAGAGCAATTCATGATTGCTCTGAGCGCCTGACATTTAGACGTTTAGAAATGAAGAACGGGCGTTTCTTGTGAAGCCAAACAGTAATTGCAAACAAACACACTCAATTAGCAATTTTTGACTCTGCGAATTGGTTCTGACTTCTCGTGTGAAGAAACAGCAACATTGTGACTAATGCCAAGCACGGAATGCAGAAGTCCAGCAGCAGTTCTGGACAAAGTGAGGACAAAAAGACCAAACCAGAGTCAAAATACGGTTAATATGGACCCATACTAGCAGAGACATCTTGCCGGGTTCAACTTCTTCCATGCAGTTCACTAGACTACTTGTGATATCTCCGCCGTGTCACCACTCAGTTGTGTCCTGTTGATGAGACACAAGTTTGCCGGAAAAATGCATAATTCGAGCCAATTTTGTGATTTTCTTGCCGGAGTGCAGTCTGAGCTCGGCATGAAGCTGAGCATCTCTCAGCACAGTGACTCATGTTCACATCCATCCGTAAAGGACTCCTTCAGCAAAACAACAGAAACCCTGCCAGCTCAATTGCGAGTTGCCTGCAGTCATGGACAAACTATAAGACGAATTTCTATTTTAGCACTGGGTAAAAAATAGAATTCGATGAAAATTGAATGAAAGGTCTGGAGGGACGGCAAGAGGTCCCGTCTTCATCAAAATCCCCCTCAGCGCTCGAAATGCAGGCCGAGCAGCAGACGGAAAAAGCTTATTGTCGCACACAGCCATTGCCGTCGTCTCCTAAAATGACTCTTGGATCTGTCACCGGGGCTGACTGAGAGTAATGGTGGGGTGTGAGGCGGGGGACGCTTCTTGTGGGGGGAGATACTGTTTACTTAAGCGTGAAAAATGGCCTGATTGAAGGGTAGGAAACAGTGTGTGAGACGAGATTGAAAGTCGCGGCAATCTCTTTCTTGCGCGCGCGTGACTGCTGGTGATTGTCGGCGGTGTAAAAAATAGAAACAAGCCGCACAGTGGTCTTTGTAAAGTTGCACTCGGAGATTCAGAAAGTGTGGATGCCTGCAAAGAGCCTGTTGCTGTAGAGCTTTGATCAGAGCTTGTAGAAAGGTTAAAGGAGACATATTGCTATTTATTGTTTTCATTCAGGGGTCTAACCTCCTGAAACCCAGACATGAGGACAACAGGTTCAAGTTAAGCACACTGATGTATAAGGTGTAGGGAAGAGAAAATGTAATGTCCACATACGAGGACGCTGGGTCTGGCTAATTTCCATAATGTATGACCTCGATATAATAAGGTTCTATCTGGAAATTTGGTAAAACAAACATGGCATTCTAGGCACTGTCTCTTTAAGGCAGCCATTGTTATTGATTCAGCAGATTTCTTTATCCTATGGGTGGTGAGTTCATGAATATTCATTAGGCGACTACTTTCCGATTGGCAGAGCAAAGTGGTCAAAGTCCGCCAGATGAATTTGCAAGCTGGCAGCCCCCAACGTCTAAAACAACAAAGTTGGTGGGAAGGTTTGTGTGTAAGAACCCTGAAGGAAGGTTACCACCGCCATGTTTCCCCAACGACTCAAACGCAATAACTTCACCTCCTGGGAATATTCTGGGAAGCATTCTGGTGAAAACTAAACATTTTGCAAAACCTTCAGGGAACCTTCGCTGCTATTCCATTGGAATTGCCAAGAATACTTCGCTTTAAGATCACAGCTATGCCTAACCATGTTTGCGTTTGTGCGTGTGTGTGTGAGAGAGAGAGAGAGAGAGAGAGAGAGTGAGAACGTGTTTATGTGTGCTTTTGGCTGGGCCAGCCCGATGATACGCAGTAGCTGACCTGATATTTGCCAAATCTGTACGAATACACGACCTTTGTCCTTGAAAGGCAACAACACACCTGACATTTCCCACCAAATCCTCTCCAGTTACATCTAATCTTTGCTGCCTTTCCCGACGTGACTCCCTGCTCCTTTTTGCATGTCCCCCGGATAGACACACACATTGTTCAGTCCGCCGGTATGCCAATGAGTCACCACAGTAACAGTAGTAAGTCTGGTAGGTCTGCGACGTGGGTGTGTGGGCCTTTGTGTGTGTGTGTGAGGCATGAATGGGGGGGGGACGTCTTTCTGACTTTGTCATGTGCCGCCTGTGTGAAGCCGAACAATGTGGCGGCTCAGCAGCCTGGGGGAAGAGTTCCACCAGTGCACCTTTGTCTTCCGTCAGCACGCCATCATACTTCCCTTTATCCTTTTACAACTCGTGTGAAAATGCGTTTTGGTCTTTCAGGACGCGGCGCATATTGTGATCAGGTCTGGGTCGGTCGGGTCATCAGGCTGTTAAACATCAGGCCAGCTGAGACGGGGAGACAAAGCAGAGCGGCGACTGTGACACAGCCAACAAGTTATTGCTCCTTCCCATAGATATGATTCTACTTTCCCCAGATGTCTTTCATCCTTTTCCCATTTTCCCTCCTTCATCTGCTCTACGCTCTTTCTCTTTCCTGGTCTCTCCTTGTCCCTCTTCTCTTCCCTTTCCTTCTCTCCACTTTTGCCACACACCTGTGTTTCCCTTCTCATTTACCTCCTCTGTCTCTTCCCCCTCAGAGTCATTCCTATTTCCTCTCCACCGCCTTCTCCCCTCTTTTCGTTTAATTTCCCATGGCTCCCCTCTCTCTCTCTCTCTCTCTCTCTCTCTCTCTTTACTCCCTTTTACCTGAGCCTCATCTTAGCTGGTTTCTCCTGCTCCTGCCCTCTGTCCACTCCTCTGCCCATTATACCTTCCTCTGACTTATTTTCGTCTTGTCATCCCCCCTCTCTCTGTCCATTCCTTTTCTTCTTCCCCTGCTTTTCTGTCTCCTCTTGCTTCCTTGCCTCACAACTTATTTCCTCATTTGTCCCTCTTCCCTCCCATGTCACCTTGCACCCTCTATTCATCTCCTTCCCTCCCCTGTTATCCTTCCATCGCCCACAAAGTATCTTTCCTCACCGTTCATTTCCTCTCTTGTCCCCTGCTTTCCTCCTCTCTTCTTGTCTCCTGTCACCTCCCCCTTTTTTATTTATCTCACCTCCTCTCTCCTCCCTCTGGCCCTTTCCCCCCCCTTCCCTCCTCAGCCTACCACGTGACGTTTGCGGCGAAGGACAATGATGTCATTCACGCCACCTTGGGAAAATGTTTGTGACACTCCGGAGCGCTGACAGGCACTCGTGCGATGCCACCGAGCAGCCAGGGACACTCAGACACAGAGAGGGAAGTGCGGGGGGCTGAGGGTGGGAGGTCGATGATGTGTGGGTGTGGGATGAGCGTATAGAGAGAGGGGTGGCGTGAAAGGGAAAGGGAGTCTTCGTTCAATGTCACCCTGTAATCCAACACACTTCATCTCTGCCTCGCTCTATCATTTTGTCCCTCCTCCCCCTGATATTTGCTTTACCTCCTCATCTCTCTCTCTCTCTCTCTCTCTTTCACCTCATCCCACTTAGTATTCCATTGTTCTCACAGCTGTACAGTACCTGCATTTGTCTCTCAGGAACGATGCTGTCACATTCATGAACGTGTGTGAGGCTGCAGGGTGGGTTATGGCAGCGAAGAAGGGGGGGCTGCCAAAAGTGAGAAAGGTTAATCCTGAAGGGTTTGATTTATTAACTACAACCCAGCAAGTTTATAAGCAAGATAAAGTGTGTATACAACACTCTAATTATTTGAATCATAGAAAAGAATCGCAACTTTGGCTCAGTTGTTGCTTTTGCCTGACAATTCGAGGATTTATGTACAAGAATGAACGAGGCAACATGTCCAATTAGTCAGAGTGATGAGATATGGCAATTAAACTGCATCGTGTTGCCATAGCAACCCCACCTTTTTTGTCTTTGTTCGTTGCTCGGTGCTTGGCCGATCCATCTGGTTGGCCGTCTTTCCAAGTCCCTTAAAGGTACAGTACACAACCCATCCAAAATCCTCATCATGTCCTGATAGGAAGCCATACTTTCTTTAATTCTGCTCTGAAGGTGGAATTTGGAACACAGCAATCTGTAAACTGAATTATAAAGGGATCCTGATTAACATCCGCAAAGGCGAATGAAAACACAACCTAATTAGTGGAGGTGATGGGTCATGAGTCAGATCTGATTGACAGTGACTCTGACATGCTTCCTTGTGGTGATCTGTGGTATTTCTTGGACTCGTGGAATGCTCCATGTATAGATTCCTATCAGGAGCTATTGAGGCTCTCAGCAAATTCAATACAATGTGTTTTAAATGTGAGGAATGGAATCACACAAAGCCACAAATAGATAAAGTCTTGATTGCTGATTGTAAGATGAAGATGAAGATCTGTGTATCGGTAAATCCGGAGCGACAGAGCTTCTTCAGCTTTTGATTTTGGTGTTCTTGGCTTTAATAAAATGCATATATGGTCCGGCTTGCATTTCACACATAAACATGCAGAATGAGCCCGTGGCTACAGCCGCGCTCTTCACTTCCAATGTGTGATAAAGATTAAAGCAGAACACTTTGAAACAGGGGCAAAGCATTTATTATTGATGATCAAATCCTTCTCTTCCTCACAACTTCTAAAGATGACCTAAATAGACTTATGGAGTTGCATAACAAATGCGCAGCTGATGAGATGCGCGTGTCTTTTCTTGAATGAGCATGTACTTGTAACATGCAAGTGTTTACGTTATAAAAACGACTGCAGCACACCGGTGGAGAGTGGATCTTATGGTTCAAGCTCTAACAAGTTCTGTAACCTTGTGTTTGAAAAGGGAGCTGGGGGAATCATTAAACATTCAGTGTGCTAATGGTTAGAAGGACTATAGTTTTAAAAGTAGGCCAGTGTGTGTTGAAATGATCTCAGTTGAATTCTGTGCTGCAGCAGTGTGAGGATGATGAGCACATGAAAGGGAAGGTTTGTGATCGAAATGATAAGAACAGCTCCATTTTATATCTGAAGTCTTTGTGAAGTAACATTTGGAACTGATTTATGAACTACATTACCTGGAATAGCAACTGTGTGCGTTCCACTTTTTGTTTAGAAATGTCCACTTGGGCAGGTGTTTCCTCCAAAATACATAAACTTGCACAGCCAAAACTTCTCTCACAGATATAAAATTTAATTAATCACTAACCTCGTACATCCAAATGTTGTCACAATTCCCCCTGCTATGACTGATAGACGACACAGAAGACAAAGATCATCCATTCTTTATTCACCATCAGACGAATCATTTCCATGACATTTCCAATTTAGCTGATTGTAACGACCTAAACTGAAATCACCTGATTGTAATCAGCTCCACCAGAGTCTGACCCTCCTTTCAGTGACAGTGTGACAAGAGTGCGTCTGTGTTCTGGTGCACGTTTGATTTGCTTTTGAAGCCAGTGATGGTTTGTTTTATGGGTTGCCTACTTTAACATACGGATATGTTGCTGCTGGCTGCACACAAATAAAGAAAAACATTTATTAGAGCTTGAAAGGTCTAAGCAGAAGATGTTCAAGTAGCTACAAGGAGCATGGGAGAGCAAGGGGGGGACAGGTTGTCTAAGCAGTGGTTAAGGGACTGGAACAGCAATGTTGGAGACTGGAGAAACAGACAGACAGAGCTGGTAAGAAAATCCATTTTCTATTGGAACTAGTCAGTGTATTCATGTATACACAGGAATAATGCTCCTCCTCCCCTCTGAGCTCTGCACGAATGTGAAACATGAACATGATTTCAAACATAAGCCCATAAACTGACATTAGCTTTCTGATGCAGATTTACAAAAATGTGACAGCTGGCTGGCTTCGAGTGGTTGATTACCATAAGTGACTGAACTAGTACTCTCTGGAGTTGTTCTCTGCTTGTATAGAACTAAACAGGGCTATGGGGAAGAGAATGACTTTTGTCGAAACTGATTTAAAAGTCCTGCACACCCATGTTGAACCCACACAGCTGTTTTTTTACTCATTTTAGCTCATTACTCTACTCAGGACTGTTTGTAAGCTGCATTCACATTACTGGCTGTACTTTTGCAAATCTGACTTTTAAATGAGGTGTGTTTATACGAAATCAGTTCATAAGCATGTTTACACGTACGATAAAGTTCATTCATTCTTTACAAAACCTCTTTCAAAGTGTCTACATTTGGGCAATTATGTCATCCAAATATCTCATGTTAAGACCTGTAAGGATTTTAAGTTAAGTAAAGCACTAAAAGTTGTACAATTGTGAGTAAATGAATGATTTATGCATTTACACATCCATTTGCTCTCAGAATAACCCAGCTTGTATTGGCTAGGGACAACATTAGCTGGACATGACAGCCAATATCTTCCTCCATTTACTATGACATACAACTGCATTCAACCACATCTTGTGGTCCGAACATTGTGGTTTCTACACCTCATGGGATGTTTAAATTCTCTTCTTTACTTTCTTTCTCTCTTGTCTCACTGTGTGGTTTGGCCAACCAACACTGGGCCACCGATCGCCTCTTCCCAGACATCCACACGCTTCTACACGGCTGACCGTTTCTATGGCAACAAAGGGGAGGAAGACGAGGCTGGGATTTGACAGAGTGCTGTCAAGTAGGCAGTCTCTGGCGTATGGGATCCTGGTGGGGTAGGAGAAGGCCCTCAGGGAGATGGGGGACAGAGGGAGGATGGAGGGGAAGAGTTCAGCAGAAACAGAACTGTACGGTGAAACCAGACCTATTTTTGGCTCTGTGATTTATTTATTTGTGAAGATTGTAGGAATTAGTTTACTCAGAGTAGACACTTTAGCTGTGTACTATTAAAGCACTAATCAAATCACTTAGCCAGATGCTGCCTGGGTTTTTATGACGCTGATTCTCAGACCTTAGCTGTTTGTGAGCTCATTGAGCCCGGCGTGCCTCCAACATCACATCTCTTAAAGGGGACATAAGAGATTTAATGTTTTAATGTGAAAGAAAAGGTCCCATTAAAAACCCATGAGCTTATCCTCTCCCTCGCTGCAGCAGTTTTGTGCACACTGAACGAAACTGGCTATTTTTAGATCCTGTCTGTGTTTATCCTTCTGTAAACCGGTTCAGCTCAGCTCAACTGACTTGCACAGATTTGTGATATTTGGATTTGTAAAACATACATTAATGTCACAATTGAAAGTGATGTATTCAAAGGGGATATATTATACAGATTTCCATGCTTCCATTTGAATTCTGGGATCTGTTATGAAATCATTGCATGGCTTTAATGTCTAAAACATCTTCAACCTGTTAAAACCTTTAACAGAAGCAGAGGACAAATCATCAACAATGCATTTTAGGACCTATGGGTTAATCTTGTAGATGCATTTTGTAACTTTGATAATGTTCAACAGACTTTTTTCTTTCTTGAAGTCATGACTTCACCAAGAATCCCACCTCATCACCTTTGCAGATCTGTGACATCACAGCCTTAGATAAGCTAAATGTGTAATGTAGTCTTTACCTAAGACTTTTTGTCTTATTTGGCCTCAGCACATTAACGCTGAAGGATAATTTTGTCGTATCTTAAACCTTTGGGCTCACAGGGAAAACTCATAGGCTCACACTCACACACACACACACTGACCTCTCCCTCAAATCCCCACTGAAGAGTCATTACATGGACAGGAAGTGAAGGCAACATACAGTATGACAGCCAGTGGCCACCAGGCAGCTGTCAGAGAGCCGCACTGAACACTTTAGAATTAGATCAGAGAATCGACACACACGCACACACACACACTGGGACATAAGAAGAAAGGAAGCAGAAGGCCAGTTGGAGTAATTTCCTTTCCCACTGAGTGGGCTAATTGGGAAGTAAAGTCGTTAATCTGCTCTCCAGCTCTGGTTGCAGCCTCGACACAGTCGTGTGTGTGTGTGTGTGTGTGTGTGTGTGTGTGTGTGTGTGTGTGTGTGTGTGTGTGTGTGTGTGTGTGTGTGTGTGTGTGTGTGTGTGTGTGTGTGTGTGTGTGTGTGTGTGTGTGTGTGTGTGTGTTCACACATACTAAAGCGTTTTGTATTTCCACCCAGCTGTCTCAATCCATCAATACCAACCAGGCGTTTGTGTTGGCTGGAAGAGTGTGAGCCTGCGATGTTTGACAGGTAGAGAAGAGGAGGAAGAGGCGGGAGGGAAAAGGCAGATCTGAGGAAGGCGTCTGCAGCCTGAGCAGTCGGCGAGAATATGACCTCGGGGTGCTGGAACACAGGCTGCAGCACTTTACGAGCAGTCACGACTACATCATAGATAAGAGTTAACATCCCCCAGGCTGTTGCTGACTCTTTGTTCCAGCTGGAAGACAGCAGAGATCTGTTTCAAGCCCGTCTTCAGGGATCCTATTGAAAGATCCATCATTTAGTTACTGTTATCTGCACAGTGGTCAGCTGAGGCTCCACTTCAATCGATGTTTCGCAAAGGCGCAGGAAAGAGACGGGTGCTGTAATGTAATAGAGAAGCAGAGCATCCAGTTTTTCTGTTTACTTTTGTCAAACATGATTAAGATCGGAATGAGTTTGGCGAAGAGGATGGAGGGCGAGGTAGAGCGATGTCTGGATTCAGACGAGGCAGATGTACTACAAGTGCTTGTTTTAAATAACCTTCCTAATCATCATAGGGATAAGTTAGTTTAGCTTTTCGTTTACAACATTAAAAAGGCCAAAAACTCCCACAATCCCATGCTGCAGCTGTTGCAGAGAGGTGATGCCATTCTGACTTCCACTCTGATTTTGGTCAAAATTGAAAAAAGAATACAACTTCTAGATTGATTTTTGGTAAGTTTGGAGTATTTCATATTATTTGTGCTCCACTAATAGCCTTCAAATAATGGTCGTCTCAAAAATACAAGCCCTGTGTTATTTGTCAATGTTGACACACTGCTGATTTTGTGGATCTGTCCAATAATGTGGTTCATTTTTCCTATCCTGGTCACACAATAACACGCCCTAAGATGACTTAACAGATATTCATTACATTGCTCTCTAAAAGCCCTTTAATCTCAGAATCTAATGATGAATGTGAGACTTGTTACCTGACATGCTGTAAATGTAGTCGTAACCCTAGGATCCATTTCACTTGGAGTAAGGAACTGACACTATAAAGCAGTGTTGAACATTTTGTTTGCAGCAGATGGATTCTACCTGTCAGCTGTGCAGCCTGGGCCCAGTTTAGTTGATTCACTACAGTTGTTTTGAGATGAGCCACCTGAAACTATAAGAAAAGGCGCCGTGTTTTATTCAAATCTGCCGCAGCCTCTAGGAAAGCAGCGCTACCACATGATTGCTGGCAAAATGTGGTGATGAAATATGTGGGCAGCAGACGTCCACACCCACTGAGACTGCATGAAGCATGACAGGAAGCCGAGGCGTGGATAGCACACAGTAAAAATGTGTGTGTGTCAGTTATTGTGGAAACGGATCCAACCAAAAAGCAAAACCCATGGCTCAGCTTCAGTTGAGTTGAGTCGCTGATGCCCTGTTTCTCGCTCTGACTCTGACTCCCATGTGAGTGTTTGGACCCATAGACTGTATGTAATATTGGGCTATACAAATAATGGCATGGCTGATGGATACTGCAGCTGCATCTAATTTTCAATATATTTTAAGTATGGGTTCTTAGATTGAGCTGTCTTGTTACGTCTTAATTAATGGTGTTCATCCTTTCCCTGCGCATGTGTCTGTTGCTTTTGGTTTCTCCTTAAGTAAAATGCTTAGTCCTACTAGACTGAGTATACCTGCAGGAGTGCACACCAGCTTGTACAGACGATTTATGCAGGAAGGCACTTGTTTGTTGTTTTGGCGGGGGTTACTGAGCGTCCAACTTCTCCTGCTGGAGTCTGAGGAAGGAGCCTTCAAAGTGAACTGTCAGTATCAACAAGTTAAAGAAGAAATCACTTCTCCAACTTCTACAGAGTGGATTCTGTCTCTGTGCATATTGCTGTTGGGTTTTTGCTGCCCTATTTTTCCCACAGTGGAAGGCAGAGAAAGGCACACCTACGTACACACTTCGTCTTGTAATGTAATGTCAGTGTAATGCTCAGAAAATCCCTTGGAGCGAGGCTTGTTTGTGAGCTGATGCAGGTGGAATCGGGATGTGATTTTCTACCTGCGCCTCTCCGCTCTGGTTAATATGCACAGGACAGCTCAAGGCGCTCAACTCGTGCAAAATGTCTCCGGTGAATTCAGTTAATTTGATTTGGATCGAACACGAGGGGGGAGACGGACAGAGTGTAACAAAGGAGGAAGGGAGACAAAGGGAAAAGGCAGTGATGTCTCAGCTCTCTGGCTTCAGTTAATGCCGGGTCACACTTTGTGTCCTCTTGGCTTCCTCTCACAGTCCAAACACAGGTGAGCTGGAAATGTGAACCAGTTTGTGTGACTCTGAAGTAGACATCTTCTCTCTCACGATCTCTGTGGCTGCTCCTTGCTGCACACACGCATGTTTTCCAATTAATTCTGCACATGCACACTCGCCAGGACATTGTGTTCAATGCCTGCAGAAACGGCTGAATTCAATTAGCCTGTACCTATAGATAAAAGTGGGCTACCTGACAAAATAAATCATTTTCCTACACAGATTGAAGATAGAATTGGAGACTTCTAGAAAATTATACCCCAACGACAAGTCCTTTGTTATCATCACACTGTTTTAATGAGACACATTTCCCAAAATGGAAATGCCTAGCTGACAGATCTGTGTAAACGCTGAGTGTGCTGCACTGTGGGGATGAAGGCGTCTCCTGACTCATCATTGGAGTCATCTAAGGCTCCTTTGATCGCAGAGGAGTTATGGGAAGCCTAGTAACTTTACTGCCCTCATTAATGATCAGGCACAGGGCAGCCATAAATCCCCCTTTTGCCATGCAACAGACTTACGGGGAAGCTGGTGACTTATGAGGGACGTGGCCACTGTTTTGCTTTGGCGGCGGAAACCGGCACGAGTGTTGCAGCTGCGACACTGATGGATTGCAGGGGGCAAAAGATTGTGTGGCTATGAGCATACGGGAGCGATAGTGGGCAGCCGTATTTCCTGTTTGGAGTCAAGGAGACACTTGAGAACGAGGAGGCGACAAGGACAGATGGCGGCATAACATGAGGAAGGTCATACGTGATGTGTTGGCAGGGGGCATGCTTGTGTGCACGTGCTGAGTGGAGCAACAAGCGAGGACACGTCAGCTGCACACACACTGGCTTTGTATGGGGCTAATACAGCTGTTTAGGGTGGGAAGCTGCGCCTATGAAGCAGGGTGTGTGAATCCATGGCTTTGAGGTACACACTCCCACCCACTTCCACACACACTATGGAGAGAGATAGAAGGGAGCAGATAGAGGACAGCAGGACCAAACTGAATCTAGACACACTAATCTGACTGCTGCTTCATAGACTTCCTCTCTGGACAGATTCACAGTTTTTGCTGAAAACCCAGTTGCACCCAGGCAGCGTCCCTTTATGGGCCGACTTTAAAATCTATTTCCTCCATGTGTTTTTCTCTCATTCTCTCCCAGCTTTCATTTTTGCAGACTCACCGTTTGTGTTTTTGGGGTTTATTTGTTGATGGGGACTCAAAGTTTGTGGCACCCCGGGGGGAGAGAGGGGGAACAGAGGCATCGTTGTGCGCGTTACCACGCAGCCGCACAGCTTTGATCCAGCGAGTCGGGGATTCACTGCCATCCGTCTTCATTTTTTTTCTGGGAGCTCTGTTTCTTTCTCTGTCTCTCTCTTGGATGATAAGTTTCCCAGGCCTGTCACATTCAGACTAAACGTTCTCTGCTGTATTCACTTATATTCTTGATAACTTTGACTTTCTTTTATGCAAACAAAAGATTCTTAGAAGCCTTATCTCATCAGAAACTCCAAACAAAACAGCCTCAAAGTAATACGAGTACGTGTACGCACTCATTTGAAATCTTACACAGTAAACAATGAGTGCTTGGCTTGTACTTTTGTACTATATTAGGGTTTATGTCAACTTATAGAATCCTCTATCCATCAGGACCTACAGAAATATCACCATGTAAACAGACCCCTGACAGTGCAGCTTTTCAGGTGGTGTTGTTCTATCATTCCCATTCATTTGAAGCGTTAATATTTCACCGTATACAAAATATGTTAACATATTTATCAATATTTTCAGTTTGTTGTAAAACTTCAAATTTCCTCACTATAAAGTGTGTGTGTGTGTGTGTGTGTGTGTGTGTGTGTGTGTGTGTGTGTGTGTGTGTGTGTGTGTGTGTGTGTGTGTGTGTGTGTGTGTGTGTGTGTGTGTGTCCAAGATGTGCTTCTGTAATTGGGACCCAAAGGGTCGCAGGTTCAAGTCCCATATGGACCAAGAAAGTGGACTGGCAGCTAGAGAGTTGCCAGTTTACCTCCAGGGCACTGCCGACATGCCTTTGAGCCCTTGAGATTTGTTGTGCCCCCCTCTTACACACACACACACACGCGCATTACAGAGGTCATTACAGGGCAGCCGTGAGACAAACTGGCAACTCTCCAGCTGCCAGTCCACGCTTGGTCTCTATACCAACCCGCGACCCTCTGGTTCCCAAGCTGAGTCCCCTATGGACTGAGCTACTTGTATTTAAATACAATATAAAAGCTGAAACATGAATATTAAAATGAAAACAAGGAAATTAATGAAAGCAATTTATGATTATTCAACACATTTAGTTATATATTTCTTAAAACTGTTTTAAAAACCTTTATTTAGTTTCAACAACTGTTTTACTGATCATCAACCATTCAAACATGCATTATTACTATTCCAGTAGCAGACTCAAGACTAAAAGTATAAACACTATGTACGAATATGAAACCACAGTTCCACAATTTCCCTGCTTCAAATAAAACCTTTCTCTCCGTTCTCCAGTTGGTGCAGCCTTTTGAAAGATCCCCAACATCCCTTTTCAAATACTTTAAGTATGAGGATAAAAATGCCTTTTTTTAAAGGGTGGGCTTCATCTGACAATAGCTCCCCTTGTGCACAAAAGCTCCTCAAATGTAAAGCCACACAGCTAAGAATGGAGCGCCCACACAGGATTACAGGCTGTCTAATGCAGCTTGATGAGTTATTGTCTTCTCTTGATGATAAGTAGGAGTTGTTAGCTGGGTGATTGACAAACATGGTTATAACTGTCAGGAGGGTGCTCATCAACAACATGAATGTTTGAATCCTTTCAGAATGATGGAGTTCACATGCACACTGAATTCATTTTTGTCAGATATACATAACGCACTACACAGAATTTAGCACGCTTGTTTTGGAATAAATTGGGTTTTAAGGCACTGCATTTAATTGAGATGGGAATCTTATTTCACGATTAGATGCCAGATGGTTGCCATGACGATGCTTTGATACAGTGGATATTATAAAATCACTGCAACCTGTAAGATGCCACCAAGTATATCAATCATAAAAGAACTGACCCGTCACAATCAGGATCTGTTTATCTTTCCTTTCAGTTGCAACTTTCAATCAAAAACGTGAATAGAAGGGAAATATCCTAATTGTAAATATGTAACAATAAAAACATGTATCTGTTATATGTCGCAGCCTGCTATATCAACGGAAGCAATGTTGGTATTCTGTGTACGCATCTGCAACATTTATCAACTATGGAGAGGAGCTCGCTGTCTCTGGTTGCCACAGCGCTCACTTTGAATTCCACAGTCAGAGCAGGAAGGAAGAACCAACAGAGACGTAGACGTCAGGTATGTGGCACCATGCAGTTGGCGAGGTAATTACCATTTTCCTGAGCGTCGGCGGTGAGCACCCAGGGCTAAAATGATCCATGGAGACCTCGCTGGGACTGCAATGAAGTCCACACTCTTCTCCTAATATGGTTCGGGAAAGTTTCAGTTTGACCTAAAATGACATAGATCTGAGTATTTTAAGTCTTTTTCTTTAGTGATGTCACAGATCTACAGCCTGCCATCCAGATGTTGTTTCCCCTATGGATTTCTTATTTTTACCAGAACACATACATCATTCAAAGATCCATATTTTCCATCATATCTAAACAACAAGATGAAGCTGTAGATTAGACAAAAATACAAACTTCCACATTCAACACATAGCACAAAGTAAGGAACGCGTACAAAACTCCCATGAACGCAAAAGAAGTCACCTTTATTGTCATTGTCGCAACATTTGTAATTTGCAATTCTGAGGACAACGGGTCTA
Source organism: Genypterus blacodes (assembly GCF_046128005.1). NCBI lineage: Eukaryota > Metazoa > Chordata > Actinopteri > Ophidiiformes > Ophidiidae > Genypterus > Genypterus blacodes. The sequence continues at coordinate 1,410,128 of NW_027466821.1, forward strand.
TCTTATTTTACATATCACCTTGCACCCGCACAGTAAATCAGAAAATAGAAACCTGCATTATATTCTCACTGCTGTTATCTTTAGAATTAATTACAAGGAGAAGAAAAGCCGTGCCTCAGCGGTGCCTCCCAAACAATTGAGACTTTGTCATTCATATCTCATTTATTCAGGTAATTTGCTGTAATCTGCATTTCCTCACTTTCCCCACGCACCTGCATTTGAACCGTTATGCCACATTTTAACTTCACTGCAGGCTGTTTGTTTGATTCCACTTTCCCACCTATCAAACACTGTGATGGCTGATTTAATAAAGGTGTAGTTCAACTGAAGGTGACCTTGCTTCACAGCTTCCGCTCATATCGCTGTCGTCCACCTCAACTGTCTCCACGGCGACAGCAAAGGAAAGTCGGACTCTTTTGCTCTGGTGTACTTTAATTTTGTCCCATATTCACAAAGCCTCACCATTGGCTGATGAAGGAGAGGCTGTGTGAATGTTTATTGGATCATGTTGACTAAGGAATGAATGGTTATGTCAACTTAAAGGGGAGATATTGTTGATTTTCCCTTATTTGTAATGCTTTTCATAGATTAACACCTCATCTGGATTAGCACTTTCAGAAATTATATTCACTATTCTATCGAAGATGCATCTCACTGGTTCATTCCAGCGTTCAAGCACACAGTGTATTGACTAGGCTGAGGGGAAGTGTGAAACAAAGTGACATTTTGTTTGTTACTGACCACTCGATATGGGAATTGAACAATTCCTCATGGGAAATCTGTTGTGAATGGGAAATCTGTTGGTTATTCATTTCTATGAATAATGATCATCCCTACTCTGTAAATACTCTTTCCCTAAGTCGATCCTCCAGCTCAGCTTTCTACATTTGTCATATCCCTCTTAGCTCTTTAATTAACTGGAATACTGCCTCATCCAGAAATGCATAAACAGCAGGACGCAGTGTGTGTGTGACTGCGATTCCACCGCAGACGGTGAACTCCATCCGTCTCCCCCGAGGCCGCACTGCTGCTGCGTTATTGTGCATCATCGATTGGGCGTGGGGATGAGACTGTCGGGGGGCCACCCATTTGTTTGCCTGCTGTTGTTGTTTACTATCACACACACACACACACACACACTCACACACAAAAGCATGCTTATAGATGCAGGTTCTGTCTCTGTCTACACCTCCTGCTCAGGAAGGAAATCCATCCAACGCGACACCCACCACGATCGAAGCCTGTTGGCTCCAAGGGGACTGATGGTGCGGCTGGTGGAGTGGACAGGTGACTCTGTGAAGCATCATTTACCCACTCACCACTCTGACGTGTTTCACAGGGTGTGGACTGGAGTTGTTTTGTTGCACATGGCCAAAAAGAGGAGGGATAATTGGATTGGTGTTGGAATCGGTGCGCCTATTAGCTTCTTATTTACTTCCTCTGACTCATTATACTCGGAGGACGGTATTTAATTATTTTCAGCATCAGCTCATTAAGGACAGGGGGAAATAAATGAAGGGTGGGCTTTTGCTTGTTTGTTGTTTCCATGATCAGGTGTGTATTCTTGTTAGAATCAGTCTTTAAAATCTAACCTAATTATTGGTGGTGTTCAGCAAGTGTGTGTGTGGCTGGATTTGACCCTAAAGAGGGGTCAGGGTGTGATCCAGCAGTTGTCTGGTATGTGATATTCATGCTCATGTTTCACAACAGGCTCAAATCATAGAAAGCTCCAGTGCTCGTCGTCTTAAACACACAACCAAAGCCCGCTGCAGATCAACTTCCCTCCTGCTCCCACAAATCCACTACGGACTGACGCATTCAAAATCCCCTTTGATGTGATAGTCACATCTGTTGAGAGTAATCTTCCCCCCAGTATCTTCAGAATCAGCACAACTATGCTTTAATCCAATCTGTTGTTTATAAGAAAAGCTTGCCGCTTCGGCCCCCTTTCAATTAGACAGTTTAGTCGGCCTGTGGTGAATGAATTACCACGGCTGCTCTGAACGGGCTTTCAGTTCTGACTTTGCCGTCAGAGCAGAAGCCTCACAGATCGAGATTACAATTACATTATAATACAAAATAACTGAGCTTGTTTGCCAATCTGTTTATTTATTCTGTTCCCCAGTCATCTCAGCTATTCGCCATTCTGCGTTCTGACCCAGGAGTTTGCTCCACACTACTGTATGAGTGTAATTTGCGGAGGCCTGTGTAGCCCGTAGCAACGCTGGACCAAACTCCAAAGTCAAACCAGAGCTGTAATTTCTGAGGTTGAGGCTCTCCATTAGTGCTTTACCAGCTCCCTTTGATCAGAATTGTAATCATTTGAGCAGATGGCTGTTATACTTTTCGAAACTTCATTCAACAGTCTGCTCGCTCAGTCGAAGCCAAGCACACTGGAACGGCCCAGTGTTTGCCCCAGCTGCCATTGTGTCGCTAATCAGGCTGCAAATTAGTCATTTTCTCCGCTGCAGCCCATCCGAGCTGTTTCATCATGCAGTGTAGCTCTTATTTAAGGCAGCTTTTTATCATCCCTGTGTGAGGTATCATGCTTTAATGTTTTAGCTGCGGTCAAATATTTATTTCCTTTTTCTCCCAGGTTTGGGGTTAGGGTGTGAAGATGCACCATGTGATATTTCTTTGACTCATGGGGTTTCCAGCTACCTCTTTTCTCCACAGTTGCCAAAATTGAGGTTCATCCATGCCCCATGGGCTCCATCCTGCCCCAGTAAAAGTCTCCAGTGCAGAGCAATGGATGCTGGTGTTCGGCTCATGAACTTACACAGGTCCGTCAGCACACTCAGGGTTCCACTTTGGCTTCCCTACAAATACAATTGGCTACACTTCTAACTGGGAGCTTATAACTGTTTATTATACCCATCTCACACACTGACAGGCAATTCGACTGACAAGACTCCACAGTTCGCAGAAGGCAGGAATTTAACGCAGTGCATCATAACACAGGTGAGTAAAACAGTGAGAGCAACCAGAGAAACAAACATATTATACATTTCTCTAGTCCCTCAGATATTTTACCAATGGCTGCATGATCTGTAGCTTTACATTAAGATAAGATAAGAAAATCCTTTATTCAGAGTAGCAAAGTGGATAGTGCAAAGCGATAAAGTACATTAAGATAGAATAAGAGATTACTGTTCTAAGGTAAGGTAAGACACTCAGCCTGTCTATCTACATGTCAGTTCAGTGTGTTTAATGGTGTAGTGGTTATAATCTAATCAAAATGTGCATAAGGGGAGAAACTGGGCTGTTATGATTTTATGTTGATTTCCCAAACACCATGCCTGTGGGGCATCATGTTAATTAAAATATTATGATGAATCTTTACACTTCTACACACTTTAAAATGCTACTGGCGTTGTCAAATTTGTCAATTTTACAATAAGGATGTACGTATATCTACATTTTATCACGCTTTGGCTGTAAGTTTAAGAAAGGAAGGTTGAAATTTTCACAGTCATTAGTTACAAAGAAGGCTGGACAACTTGTTCTCCCTCCAGCGCGCTCAGAGGTCACGCTGTCACCCGTGGGTGTTACCGGGGACGCTGTCCTGTCCTTCAGTGATATTTTCCCAGCAGGCAGAGGATTTTTCTGCTGGTACCTCCTCCAGAGGACCGTGGCTGTGGGCTTTGACGTCATGTTGATTGTGCGAGACCCCAGGGATGTACGCTTATGGAAACACTCGCTCTCTCAATAGGCTCTTGTTTGCTGAATAGCCTGAAGGTAGTCATGATACAGTAGCTTCATCAAGGCCCGTTTTCCATGCTGTGACACAAACACCAGCCTGTTTCCGAGCCCAAATCTGATTTAGTGGAGCTGTTAAGAGTGTCGTGAAATGGCGTTCTGCGAAAGTGGGAAATAAATTTGATATAATTAAAGTGATATGAGCATAAATCAAACACTGCATGGCAAACCAACTGCTTGTGCTTCCTCTTTGTATCTCTGCTCAGTCAAATGCCATACAGAATGAGCAGTTGTGCCTAAATGTGTGTGTGTGAGAGTGTGCGCGCGCTCACTTCAGACACGCGACAATAATCTCCTTTGATACATTTTGGATTATTTATTAGATAGTTCTCCCTCATACTGACTTGGCAAAGTTTAACAACCAAAGAGAATTTGGCATTTGGATAGAAGAGCAAATACAGAATACTAAAAATAGAGTTCATAAAAATGCAGGGGAGAAGTGCTGCCTCCTCGGCGCTTTAGAGAGGGTTTTTGTGTGTTAAAAAGGGCTCTCAACTGTGGGATTCATTAGGATAAATATGCACAGATATGCACACTTCCCATTTAGTGTCAGAAATTACAGCCCCGCTTTGCAACACGATTAAAGTGAAGTCGTTTTGAAGAAATTTACACTTTTAAAAAATGATACATCTAATTTTGTTTCTCTGCCCAAATAATTTAGCATTCAGCCCCGACAGCCCTGGGGTTTGTTCATTACATTATAAACTAGAAAGCACTATGAGCGCTCATGTGTCTACCGTGGCTTCACTCACCGCTTTGAAGGGAAATATACATTGTGATAAAAGATCTTGCTGAAACGTGGGATACCTAAATAGATCCTGTCTGTGAATATTTAGGCTTTGATCAGGGATGAAATATGCAACATGTACAATGAGACAGATTTATGACCACCAGGTTATGGCCTTTTGGATCCATCATGTAACTGTAGTGCAAAATATGAACGTAACACCGTTTCTAGGGTCACTCAGGCTGGATGTGTGTTACAGACGGGCTCACCAGTATCATTTAAACATCTTAATCAGTAATAATACGCACAAACCAATAATAATGATGCCCAGTCACTGCTGTTTGTTTGCAGTATTGTATTTTTAGCAACGCAGATCGCTGCCAAGGCAAAAGACCACGGCAGGATTGAAGCAGTTACTTTCTTTTAGGTTGCACAGGCATAACTTTGATACTTAAAAGACTACAGACAGATTTACTAACAACTATATCTACTCTGATGTGCGGTGTTGCCTATGTTCTATACTGAGCAGACATGTCGCTGCTTAACAGACAATATGGACACAAATTTTGGCAAGAGCATTGTTGCCTTCTTACAAAGCTTTGTTTTTAATTTGTTGTAGCTTGTCAAAAGCGTCCCCGCTGTTCCCGCTCGGCTCCGCTCAATTATGGAACGGTGAGCTCTTCCAAAACACTGACAGCGCTGACAGCTTGATGGTTGATCCACTCCCCCCCCCCCCCCAAAAAAAAAAAACATCTCAGAGGAAGTGGCTTAATTATAACCTCTTTTTGATCCACGCATTCCAGCAGAGAACGACTCTGCTGAGGAAAACGTGCCCGTGTTCTGACACTCATTTGCAATGCAGATGTTTTGGCAGCCAGGTACTGGTAGGCTTGGAATAATGTAATCATCAATTTTAGCCACTAGGGGCAAGAAAACTGTAAAAGTAGCTAACAGATGCACAGCGCTGACATTAGCTTAGCCGTTATGCATAATAGGCTCATTCCACATGAGTGTTGTAGCACAAATGATCTGGGATTAAAAGCAATTACATAGTCAAATGTCAGCAATCAGATGGGGCTACCAGGGCTTGTAAAACGGCATTTAGTTTATGCAAATTTTTAGAAATGTCATGTTAACTAAATCCAAAGCTACGTTAGCTGGAAGCACTGTGTCTTTTGCAACCAAGACAGCACCCTCACATGACAGTGTGTTAGGCTTCAGAAATGCCAAACCTCATGCATGACAGATCAAGTGCATTGGGTTTATCGGGAAACAAAGGATGAGTGGGACTTATCGCAGACCAACCACAGGATACAGGGGACAACAAAAACAACTCAGATGAAAGTGGTTAAAATATTCAGTCCACTGTAACAATCTGGAATTTTGACAGAATACATCATACACCAGCTAAAGGGAAAAAGGGAAAGAAAAAGGGTAGAACTGAAGAAGTGTTTGGGATGAGAGATGAAACGTCTTCAAATCCGGTCGCCTAAGATGAACTTTCCTTGCTGCACCAGCTAGGCTAGCTGAATCAGGAACTGTCCATGGTGCTGAATTGGACACGATGACATTATTTGTACCCCCATTACGCTTCTTCTGATGTATTTTGCTGTCAGTATCTTTTTGTATTTTATGTGCAAACGCAGTGAGAGATCTGCCAGTAAGCTCCATCATCAAACTTCAGCAGCATGATTAGTAGCCTGCGTGCAACTTGTGAGAATCTCATCTCTACTTCACCAGAACCTCTACTTTCTTGTATTTATCGCTCTATTTTGCGTGTTCCTCCCACCTTAACATCTCCAGCACCAGGGAGTTGGTGGCACTACGTCGAGTCATTTACAGTGCTTGATGGGATGGGAGGCAATCTGCTGCAGAGACTCCGCTTCCCTCTATCTCTGCCACGGCTCTGCCTGCAGAGTTTGGGGTCCGTACCTTCCTCCTGTGCCCCGCTGTCTTCCAAAGACATGTTACCGGCGCCGACGCGTGAAATTGCGAAATCAGTAATGACATTTTCCTTGCATAATGGCTTCCATCTAAATGGTGCTTACAGCTGCTGGTGCTGTGAGTGAGGAGCATAGTTTGTGTGTGTGTGTGTGTGCGTTGGGAGGGGGCATGCATGTGGAAATGTGGCCACCATTTTTCAATTTCTGCAACACAGACTGCCAAATGTGTGCAGCACGGGCTATAAATTTAATCGGATAGGTTACTGTGCCCTTCTCTAATGCCACCTTTTGCCTCGTCCTTGATTTCCTATCGCTTTCTCTATCTCTCTATCTCTGTCTCCCTGTCCACATTGATCACTGCCAGCCACTCAGCTTTAAATTTCATCTGCAAATTCATATTAGAATAGATTGATTGATACATTCTGAGCCTGACACATGCAGTAGTGAGCAAGGGCCTAATATATTTGTGAAGGTAATGTAATTCCTTCACAAATATTTTCAATTTTGGATTGATTGTCTGATTTTGCCCTCTCAGACTTCCATCCCTCCCCAAACACAAAACAGACTTTGACTGTAAACAGTTTGGCCTCAGAGGACAGCATCACATCACGTGACTCCATGGAGGAGTTTTAGGACAGCCAATAGTCCGACTTGTGTTTGTCAAGTTTCAAATGATGCAGAAAAATGAGTAAAGAGACTCTTCGGAATTAGCTTTCAGAATCTAAAAACCACCTCTCATAGTTTAAGTCATTGAATTTATGGATAAACACAGAGGAACAGCAGTGCATGATATCACACAGTGTGTGTGCACTTACAGCTTACACAGTGCCTTCATTGTAGGCCAAACTGTATTTTGCATAATGTAATGGAACAAAGACACTAAAGAGCAACGCAGTCAGCACCATAAAAAGACAGCAGCTACAAATGCTTCATTCATTGGCATAATTAACTGCTGCTATTTCAGTCTGAACATGTGACAGTGTGTTTTTATGTGTATTGGAGTTAGTGTATGTGGGTGTCGGTGTGTCTTTCTGAGTTTTATAGGGTTTTTCAGTTATGGTCTGTTGTTGTCCATATAAGTCAGTCAGGGATCCGGCCACAATTCTGGGTTTGTGTGAGAGTTTGTGGTTGTGAGAGTTCCACCAGTCCCACCACTTTGAATTTTTAAAATCTGTTACCATTCTGACATAAATATATTACCACAACAGTGTGTGTGCACGTACGTACACGTACGTACACTCAGTGGAGAATGGCCCTGTTGTTGTGTTTTCACGGTCCGTCTCGGCCTGGCCTCAGGCGCTGTCAGCCCAGAGCTATCGGCCTCAAAGAGGAGCCTCTCTTCACACGAATAATAATTAGAATACTAAGCGACACTTCACAAAGAAGTGGACCATCTGGGTTCGGTCCTCCCAGTTCCACACTGTCCCTGCTGTCCAGTGCACATCCATCTGATCGTGGCCATGTGCAACTGTGGTTTTTACAGACAGTAGAGCTGTTTCAGCAAAGGCGTGTTGTGATCCCTATGAAGTGCTGCACTGAGGAGTCCTGTGTGTGTCACTGATGTGACTGTGTGAGTCCATTTGAACCTTATTTTAGCTTTAGCTTTAGATCGAGATGTGGAATGAAAACAGCAGGCAAAACCTCAGTACCTTATAAGAGCAAATCCCAATTTCCATATTTCCTCTCACCTCCCTTCTTGTTCCTCACGTAACCTGGAAACCGATCTGTTCTGACTAATGCCCTCTGGTCACTAATCTGTCATTCCAGAACCACCAGATATCACTTGAGAGTTTTCCCTATTCTGCCTGGTTACCTGGCACACACTTCCCCTCATCAAACTGCCCAGTTTTTATGCCAGCCAGTTTCCCATCAGTCTCTGATTTGAAACAAGGAGTGTTTTCATTTACAAGCTTGAGGTAAACAGCACTGGAATGAACACAAAAGAGAGGAGTGGAGAGATCTCATTGGCAGATATGATTCAACAGATTTATCACATATGAATGAGTACAAAAATTAATTTGTCAGCAAATTGTATCCAATATGTGGCACATGGCAGAATTGGGTCACTTGTAGCCGGAGGTGTAAATGCAACCTAAATTAGTGTACAAATGCCGAATGAACATATTCCAAATCAGAAATGAAAGACCAGATTTTGTTTTCCTCTCTTCACACTGTGCTATAAATATCAATTTATATACGTGTAAATATATGTAGTACATGTATGTCTCACATGTGGAGGAGAGCGACAACAAAATCAGAGGGAGGAAGGTGTTGGATTACTGATTAGGAAATGTCCACCAATATCCACAGGGGCTTTGGAGCTCATCCTCTACAGTTAAATAAAGTAATTCCCTACACTTCCTCTCACCTTGTCAAACTGGCTTCCTCCACCGAGTACCAAATAAATGAACAGATACTAAGCTCACCTTTTGTATTCCTGCCATGCGTCTTCTCATTTAGCTCCTGTAAGGAATATTCCCTGCTGAGTATCTCCACCGCCTCACTCCAAGAGGCCTCAGTTGGTGAAAGGAGCTTTGAAATATTAAACCAAGTCCAGGCTTAATTCATATTCATAGGTACGCTCAATATTCACAGCCACCGCCAATGAATGATCAACTTTTAGGCCTCCCCTTTGTATTCCAGACAAACCCTAAGTTGATGTCTTGGATCCCTTACTCCTGGTACTTTTATTCCATCCATCCATTCAGGAAGGTGTCAGGGGTTTGGAGCCTATCCCAATGTCATTTGGCAGGCAGGGGGGACATAAAGGTTATAACAGCAGTGGATGGTATAGAGTTTAGAAAGAGATCCCTGCATCAGCTTTCATCAACTATAGGTGAAATGCTATTGAGCAAGGCAGTTTAAAGTACATCCTCTGCTGCAGGAGACTGTGGTCACAATCTGTAGCTCAGAGCTGCAGATTTAAATCATGGCGTTGCTGAAAAACAGCAAGCAGGACCAGCCAAGCATTGGCGGATAAATAAATATTAGGGAAACATCATTCTGTCTGAACATCTGCTGCTAAAAGCCCCAGTCTGTTAATTTGGCAAATGATGATGAAATCATTTGAATATGTCTGACAGTCGCCGTGAAACTGCCGTCCCTGATCGATTGCGGCAGCCTGACGCCAAGACCGGGCAGCCAGCGGATGAGAGTGGATCAGTGTGACAGTGATGGTGTTTTATGATGGCAATAAGACGGCTCCCCTGTAGCTCCTCTCCGTCTCTCCCACTCCCGCTCCCATAAACGGAGACACTCAGGGACTTGGTAATGGACTGGGCCGGTGCTTGGGGGAGAGTCAGAACACGCTTTGCTAAGAAATGGGATTCCAGCATCTTCTCTGAGACGGATGAGTGCAGTTATTTAATTTAATTTTTTTCCGTAATTCCACATTGTGGGGAATAGACTCAATTGACTGACCTGAAAAATATGGCTCCTGTTCTACTGGCCACATTCCTCAGATACGCTATGAATTATGGATTGCGTTTTCTATCTCGCTTGAATATTTCCATCTCCCAGGAGCTTCGACTGTGCAGCCTTGTGTGTGGCGTACCTGTGTGTGTGTGTGGGGGGGGGGGTTTATGATACACAGCTGAAAGATATTGAACATAACATCCTGTTTAAAGCCTGTGATGCATGGGAATAGTAGCAATTTCAGGTGATGCGACCATTCAGCTGTCACACCGTTTCGCCATCAACTCTTCATTCTACGCCTGTTTGCAGGAATTTGTTATAAATAAGCAAACTTTCACATATTTCTATGCTGAAAATCAAACTCAGAGTATGAACAATTAATACACTTGTCATGCAATACAAAAAACTTAATTGGTTAACTTCTTCGATTGAAAAGTAATAGAGTTTTGAAGTTCCTAAATCATTATTATTATTAACAGCATTGCTCACAACTCACTCTAACATTAAACGTAGTAAATGGGTTAAAGACTCTAAAAAGTGGCATAGTCCTTGAACATCCTTCTAAATGACTGAAGATTGAAGAAAATTAGTTCAACCATTAGCCAAGTCCATAATTACGTAATTGGATAATAACTTAATGATGTTAAAGTGTCGCAGCAGTGTTTCTGCAGGCTGAATCCTCCTTTGAATAAGTGTGGCTGCTCCCTGTGCTGATTCTGCTGAGCTGTATTCAGGTGCTACAGCAACGCCAGGCGGAGTCGCCAGCAGATTTTATATTCAAGATATTTGAGTAATCCCGGGGACAAAAATATTGCAGTTTGCAGCCATTAGCCATTACGTTCATAGGCCCCGAAAGCAGCCGTAAAAAGTATAGAGTGCCTGTCCTTTATGGTGGCAAGTCATTTTGGCAAAAGCTTTATATTAAATTACTTGTTCTTGAAATTACACCTAAGAATGAAGTATTTGAGAATATTTTCCACATTGTATCTAATGCCTTGCAAATGCATGAAAAAATCAGGTTAGGAATAAAAAAGGAATTTCAATTTATCACGCAGTTTGCTGTAAAATAAATTGGCCTTAATTATGGAAGCATTCTGTAAACTCATAATGGTCCATACATGTTTATTTTAGCAGTGTTTGGTCTCTGGTGTCTGCTTAACTAAGTGTGAAAAAACAGTGTGAACCACCAGCAACTGGATTTTGGTCAATTATTTTCCTGTTGCTTCACTTCTACAGTATGTGAGAGAAAACTCTTGCAGTGTTGGGAAACCAAATGTTCTTTATATGAGAAAGAGAACTTTTATAACTTTAGACCACACACACCTCTGTGAGACTGTGGACCAGTGGTTGAATTGTCAGGACATGCTGGGGGTACTGGTGATGGTGTTGAGTCATCGGCTTGTGTTTTCTGCTGAGAACATCACAGAGACCCCCGGGGAAATAAAACACCACCTACAAATCCCACAAGGTGCAAGCACTAGAGTTTTTTGTGTCGGAAGCAAGCAGCTGTCGAATCATCTTGACCATGTAAAGGAACTAATTAACAAGCTATACTACATTGAAGATGGAGAGTGGCCATGTTTTATTATTTGAAGCACAATCAGCAAAACAACACAAGCACCAAATCTGACAGTTGTTTTAAAATTCTTCTCGTCAAGCACAATTTGTATTCAAAAACGCATTGAAGCACCTCTACCCTGCCGTGCTGTGGGACCACTCTGCACACAGTACTCCAAAACAATCACTGAAGTTGAAGTCTCCGTACACGGTTTTCCTTGGTAGCAGTTCCCCATGCTGGGATGCAAAGGCAGGAAATGCCAGCCACAGCTGTGCTGGACGAGCTCACAGTGCTGATGAGCAATTCTGCCCGCCTTCCTCTCTGCGGAGTATAAACCCAAAGACCAAACAGACTCAATATGTGGCTGATATCCTATATAGTGTCTGTTTATTACACGAATGACACCAGAGACCACCTGATGTACAAAGAGATGCATTTCACAGAATTACTTGAGATTAACGGATTAAAACCGAGATTAAGTAAGTAAGTAAGGGATCCAGTAACAAGGCAGATCATTCCCCAATACTACCTCAAAGAGAATGCGAGTTTCCCCCTGTCTTTGGAATCAAAACGTTCACTCAGTCTAATTATTTTGCAACAGGACCTTTTGTGGTTCGTCCTTAATTATGTCCTCCAGCCCCAACGCAGCACCTCGGGGTGTGAGAGTAATATGCAGGTTTGATGTTTTCATTTCCTGGTGTTTGGCAGCATTTTCTATTGCCTTTGGGGTAAAGAGAAGAGATTTGAAGAGATGTGTTTTTCCTCAGCACCCAACCCCCAAACATGACCCTCTGCATATATTCCTACTGTGCTCAATTCAAACTGAAATCAAAGGAGACTACTTCTATGTCTCTGTCTGCTCTCTTATGCACGTCGCAACTAGAATACCTTTTTTAGAGAGCTGGCAGTGTATTTTGTTCTGCAGTTGACATTCAATCTTTAAATCATGTGAGGTATGCAAACATGCATCCATCACCTTCCATTAGTTCTTACTTGTGGTTTACCTTTTACAGATTTTGATAGACGGCTGATCCGTTTTTCCATTTTATCATTTCTGAGTGCCCTGGCTATTGTTATGTTATTGTAATGAAATAAAGTGCCTATTAAGGCTGTTATCTCTCAGCTTTCTATTTATATATCAGTAAGTCAGAGCTCAGTGTTGTATGTTTGCACCGTCTAAAGTATATGTGGCTGACAACATTAAAGTTGTTTTGTCATTAGGATTAAAATGATGGAGAGATGAGGTAATTATTCTGTTTCTTAAAGCCATTTTGGATGGAGAGTAGATTTTAATATAATTTCGGCTCCTGTGACATCACTGACTGCCATATAATCCAATTACAGAGAGATGACCTTTGCCCCTCCACCTCTTAGTGGATTCTGTTACATATAATCCATTTAGAGAAGCATTTGTATTCCCCAAATATTGATTTTATTCATGTTTGCATGCATATAGCAATCCATAGTAATCAAATTTATCTGCATAACTGCTTTTATTTGACTTGCAAGATCGCTGTGTTTCTTGACAGCCTATTCAGTTTTAAAAGCAGATAAATATTGTAATGATGCTGCTTTTCATGCGTCAGACATTGGATTTGGGAAATGGCTTGTAGTTTGAGACAGCCATGGTCCGTTTGTAGGCAACTCTTTCACTATGTATGAACGTATGGTATGGTTGTGCAGCATGATTCAGACTTGAAATACTATAACAATTATAATCTTTCAAAACAAAGTGACAAAGTGCTACCCTCTGAAGGAACGGATCATTAAAGGGTTAAATACCAAAGCCACTTGCCTTCGCTCTCAAGCATTGCTTCACAGTTTGTCCAATCCTCCTTTGATACATAAACCATGGGTTTCACATGCTTTACATACTCAGCTGCACTTCGACGTGACCCTTGACGAAATCTGCGGTGCGTTCACAAGCCTTATGGCCGCAGTACATGTGGTTGCCATGGAAATTGCAACATTCAAAGGTCTCAGAGAAGCTTTTATTTGGATCAAATTGCTGCAAGGAATGACAAAACACATGTGGGTGTCTACTATGAAGGATGTTCGATTGCTTTTTGATTTATTCAACCGGCCTCTGGTTGAGGCCATTATTAATGGAGACAAATTGCCCAGAACACTGTTGTTGTGTATTTCTTCCCAAGAGTCTGGTATTCACGGCTGCGGCTTTTATTACCTCCAAATACAGAAATATTAGATAAATCCATGTAAAAACGGCTGCCATAGGCTTCCTGCTTGCTGTGAGCAATTTGTACACAGTCTGAGCTTTTTCCTTCATCTTTGCTTCAAACACTGGAACAGTAGAACCCAGACTATTTATCCGACCCTGTCAATAACTCTTTTGTCCTGTTTGCTGGATAAAAGGACCGATTGTTTTTGTTCAGCAGCCATGCGTTTATTTTCTCGTTATCTGTATTGTGGCAGAGAAAGTGTTCCAGCAGGCTGTACTGTGGAGGAAAATAGCCAGCCTGTTATGAAGTCTTTGTTAATTTTCCATTGATGTTAAATGGTGTCTCCTCGGCTTTGGTCCGCGATAAGACATGTCACACTCATTAGTTACAGAAGGGGCCAGAGACAAGACGGGTTTAGGCCATGAAGTGCAAGTAAATTAACTAGAAGTAACAATGGCCAGATTGTCCCTGGTAAAAGTCGCGTCTTTGTAAGAATTAGAAAGACAGAAAACTCGCCTGTCATGTTATGAGACTTGAACTCTGTGGCTGGTTTAGTTTAGTTTGAGATGTCGCAATCGTAAGGACTTCAGCTTGAGCACATCTTTGGCTGAGAGAAAAGAGACAAATTGAACACAGAGAGTGAGGCTGTTCTTCATCTCCTCCTCTTCTTTCACACCTGACCCCACCGTCACTAACAACTAAGTACCCATAATATCAGGAATGACCACAAGTGTAATTACACAGCCATTAATCATAACAATTTTGTCCCGCATAAATACAAGAAAAAAGGGTCACAATAAAGGTGAAAGACCATTTTTTAAATTGAGAATCTTCATAGCAACCACCAAAGCATGCCGTGTTTTAGGGGAGGCAGACGACAAAGAAGATCCCTTGCCTGTAACAAGCCTTATAAAACATTTACTTCAGTTCCCTGGGCTTTGAAGCTTCTTTCTGCATATATTGGTCTTACATAGTTTTCATTGTTGTATTTTGTAGTTGTCAATATGCTTTCCAAAGATGCTGTTGTCTGCTCATAACCATAACAATAGCAGGCTTTGTGATGATGTTTGGATTACAAGTGACTTCTCCTGAAGCCTGAATGCAGCATTACATCTGTTCTCATAGCGACCTCCTGTTTTGGGTTAGAAATGCAGTTAAAAATGCTAATGTTTCAGGGCCGGGGTCATAGGAAAACACTTTCTGAGGAAACACATTTGGTATGTAACTTAACATTGAACTTCATGTAGACAAGCTTTTAGATTTTTCCATGGATCCATCAGGGTCCATTTCACTGGATCAGACCTGGTAAGTGAAGAAGATGAGAGCTTTTGGCATTAAGCTGCTTTGTATATATTCCAGCCAGTTTTAAATGTGTTTGTGTGACATCTCAGTATGAGTCAGCAGATGAATAGGGATTGTAAAAGTGTATGAACCGAAATGTAAGTTTGGCATTCCACGTTTAGATGTTTTGCTGTTTAGATGCTTTGCACTACACAACAGTGGCCATTAGCATCATTGTCTGCAAATATGATAATCTTTAAATTAGCTATGAACAAAACATGCAAAGCCTGCTCAGGATGAGAGCTCAGAGAGGCTGAGATATCACAGAGACGTCTCCTCTGACCCTGTATTATGCATGGAGTGCAATCAGACTTAATTTCTTATGGATCTGATGAAATCAGAGCCTGAAGTCCAATCAGGACCCATGACCCAGCTCAGGGTCTGGATCCTACAGATAACACTGCAGGTTCAGCTGAAGTAGAGATGGTCTTAGCCCACAGAGATCAAAACATCAGTCCTCTTTAGGTTATGGAGTCAAATGTTTCACATTTGTCCTCAAACAGCCAGAAGCAGCGGCAGCACGAGTTGCTTACATTTTTACTTGAATAATCAAGATGGACATTTGTTAGCTTTTTTGCTTATTTGCCAAAATCCAAATCATCTTATATGAACTTAAAGAAGTGTTCCATCTTGAGACACACATGAATAGCTTTCCTGGGAACAACACTAGACGGCTTTGTTGGAAGAGTTTTAAGTTTATTTACCACAAATCACACTTTCACACTTAGTTGTCTGAAAATTGACAACCCCCTCAAACAATGTCTGGATTCAAATAGTGTGAGATCAGAAATGGAATTAATTAAGAATGCAATAAGACTCCAGAAACTCTATAAAAAATAAAGTTATGGTTCACAGACATACTTAATGTACTCATACATATATACACACACATTTATCATCCCATCCCCTACTCTCTCCTCTCTGTTCCCTAATTAAGTTTTTCTCTTTTTTCTCATTTTATCTCATTTGTTCTCCCTTTCTCTCTCCTTAACTATGACATACACTCTATGTATTATGTAAAGTAATAATCTATTTAAAGGCAGCTAAATACAGGTACTGTATGTAAAAGTTCTGAGTAGAACTCTAAAGAGTGAATGTTTGTTGATCAATGCAGGAATCAAGATTGTGTTCATATTCTGTGCTGAGTTGGTTGTTATTTTCCAGAATGATTTACGACCCGCTGAAAGATGGAGTTTTGCTAAATAAATAAAAAAAAAAAGTGCGACTGCTGCACTTAAATTAGATTTTTTTTGGAGAAGTGTGTAATTGGGATTGGTTTCTGGGTCAACGCTCGCTGGTGCACACACAGATTAGCCAGTTTCTCTCTGTGGATACGGTTATGCTCTGAAAAATGGTCCCTTATTGTAGACATTTGTGCCCACCGTATTGACACACATGAGGGCACTGGCAATTAATGAGGTTTTCTTAGCATGTGTTGGAGGTGAGCAGAGGTGGCCCCAATATTGCAGAGAAAAGTAAATAACCTGATGAAACATCTCATGCGGAAGACTTTGGTTGGAGGCCGGGCCTGAGGTGACGCATTGCTATGCATGCAGTACCCCTCGATTTTTAATTAACTGAAACTGCAGTGGAACGCGTTGTGAATTCAAACCCAGACCGGACCGCATCCCCTCTCCTCCCGCTCCTCTGTCATCATGGCAAGAATGATGCAATTTGTGTAATTTTATGACCCGCTGAATGCAATTACTGAACCTGTCAGTGTTTTGGCCGTCCTTTGCCTGTGATGTATGCACTCTGCACACTCTGCAGCCCTGACGGAGTGTTTACCCACTCTCTCTGTCATACACAAGCACGTTCATGCATATGGTTATGCATACAGTGATGGTGATTATGAGTATGGAAATACGCTCAGTCCTTCTATGACAAACAAGCTTGCATTATTCATGTGTGGCTGTATACATCATCTATCTTCACTCAAGTGATGCCGACTGTGAGCACATTATACAGATTTCCATATTCTTGTTTTTATTTAAGTTCTGCAATCGGCCTGTCTAGGATGACCCTGCCTCTAACCCACCCACCCCCCACTATTTAATAGAATGAGTGGGTGTAGAGAATGGATGGATGGATGGATGGATGGATGGATGGATGGATGGATGGGAGATGGAGAAAGAAGCGGATACTTGCCTGGCTCAATTCACAACTGTGATCTGCCTGTTCACAAGTGAACCTTGAGGTGAAACAGCCCCATGGCTCCACTGTGAAGCAGCCGGCTCCAGCATACTGTGACAACAAACAAACAATTAACATAATATTTACCCCAATAAATACATTTCTTTAAATCCCACTTGCCTGTTTTATTCCTTCGTGTCTCCGTTTATCTAAATCTGTGCATCAATCTTCATCCAATACCAACATGTCATTACCCGGTGGTGTAGTATTGGCGCATTGTCGTTGCAAAAAAGGTGCTATTTGTGCTTATAATGCCCTGCACGTACATATATCTCAGCCATATTCTCTCAGCTACTACACATTATGGGGCCACATCAGACTAGAAGTCTTCCATTTCTGTGATTCTATTATGGCAGAATTAGATGGCAGCCATTGTTTAAATTGCACTATTAAAGGGCATTCTAGGAGAATTGTTAATGAGGCCAAACCATTTATTAGTGGTTCACTTTACTGTCACTCATCCGGCATGGTGATCCCTCGTCTCCCCTGGGAGTTGCTCTGCTAACACTCTGTGACAGGCCTCCTTCAAACCTCTGCCGCATCTCATTAAAGTCAATGGACGTTGGACAGTTTGCTCAGAGGCCACAGGGTTAACACCTCCTCTGGGCTTCAGCGTCCCTATACCTGCTAATATTTCCTTGGATGTTGCTATGGAAACCATGTTTGATGGAGGAAAGCACACACACACACACAGCATGTCACTCAATCCCAGGAAGAGAGTGGCTAGATGAAGCGGAGGAGGCAAGTTTTGGAGTTGAATCCAATATCTGCAGGCAGGGAGGGAGGGAGGAGGAGGGTGGGCGGTCATGTGTGTGTGTGTGTGTGTGTTTCTGTCTTTCCCCGCTCACGCTTTCACACAATGTGAGGTGTGAACGTGTTTCCAAAAAAAGTGGGTTGAGGCAGCTGCCAAGAGCCCAGGACATTTCATATCATGGCCACCTTCTTTCCTCCTTCTGTGTGAAGGTAGACACGAGCCAAGGTGAGAGAGGGATAGGGGATAATGAGGAGGTTGGGAAATGGTAATAGCCTCTTACTGTCCAGGAGAGAAAATGACAGGCAGAGTGAGACGGAGTGAGGAAGGCCCCACTTATACCTAACAATAGCGTGTGACTCATATCTGTGCTGTGCATTACATTTACACCCAGCAGTAGAATGCCTGTCCAGTAGAAACATTTAAACTTTCATCCTGCTTCTTGTCATGTACATCCTCTTAGTAATCTTGACACTAAACTCCTCATTGCTGGTTCCCTATCTAGCGCTATCTGTCTGCTTTATTTTTGTAATATATGTTCACTGCATTTACCCTTCCAGAAACGACAATAGGCAACATCGTTTTCTTTGAGAGAGGTAAAGCCGACGAATCGCAGCGTGCTTGATGATCCATTGTGTTACTACAGGAGTAGGATGCTGCTGGATAAGTGAGTGTGAGCAGACAAATAGGGTGAGTGTAGGATTAAAAATGGATAATGGTTTATGTACTACAAAAGAAACTATCAAACCTTGATTAAAGAGAGGAGGAAAGATCTGACCCAGCTGTGAGTAGCATAACAACTCAAAGCGAAGAAAGTTTGGTGAAAGAGAATTGGAGGATGTTTGAAATAATTTTTGGATTATAAGCAAGACAGTAGAGGGATTTCATGTCTTACAGTTAACCTTTGTTGATAATGGAGGATGCAGTCATTAGGTGCTATGGTTGTGCTGCAGCATATTGGGAGATATTGGCACCGCATGCGCTTCCTGTCAGCTGATGAAAATGTCACGGGTCACGGCTAACTGTGGTTTCATGTGCAATCCACTCATTTTATTGTCATTTTAATGAGACCCAAATGGCACATTGCCCAATTTAATGAGGCCAGTTGAGCGTCTCTCTGGAAGTTTGTTTGTTTCAGGGGCCATTTACACTGGGATCTTTTATTCTCCAATTACAACCCACATACACACAAAATGGATATTTCTGTCGAGTAGTGAGGTAATCAACAGTTAGTAATGATTATCATTCCTGTAAACCTGTGTGGGCTGGTGGTCCACACTTTCCCACCAGTCTAATATGTCCATTCTGAGCCGTGTGTGTGTGTGTGTGTGTGTGTGTGTGTGTGTGTGTGTGTGTGGTGGATGGGGGTTGTGAGGTGTATTGAGTAACAAGGTGATGGAGTGGCAAAGAGAGTCTGCGATTTTATCTGAAGCATTTGTATGTCTGTGTTGTCATGAGATAATGAGTGTCTATTGTTGTGTGTGTGTGTGTGTTTGCTTGCTTGCGCTCTGTTATTTCTACTCTTAAGACTCAAATGTCCTTACAAGGATAATATGATTATAAAAGTAGGACAAATGAGAGGAATTTGTGACATTTTGCCCCAAACTTACTTTATCCAATAGACATTTCATTTTTTTTCAGTTTTTTTATATATATTCTTAAATGTAATTCTATTATTTCGGGGTACTGTGCATAGGCTGGTGGTAAAAATGAATTTGAATGGGTTTTAAGTCAAGAAAAGCAAAAGTGGATATTGTCAAGGTGACGCGAGTCACAAGGAGAAAAGAGAGGAGCCGGGCTACAGTAATGGATGCTTTCTTCCTTGATCCTATCTCAAAGACTCCAAATTAAGAGCAGATCAGGTAACGAGGGATGCATGCAGGATGTATAGGTGGCGGTGTGCAGGACAGGGCCTCCTGCTCCCCCTCAGGGATGTTTCCTCTGTGCGTCAGGAGGCGTAGGCGGGAGACACAGGACACTGAGGGAGAGAAAAGACCATTGTAGCAC